>NC_047123.1:13618725-13951124 GCF_902500255.1 Thalassophryne amazonica | reverse complement strand
GTTTTCATGAAGGATGCCTTGGGTGGAAATATTCAAAATTATGACTGTCTTATTGCCTCAGTAACTGTGTAGTGTACAGATTACTGTGCAGTGGACTTACCATCAGCTAAGCTATGATACCTGCTAACACACTGCTAACTGTAAAACCATAAATTAAATAACATGTACATTTTACTCAGTGGAAACACTGACACACACAGTTCTAAGATGATCACTTAGGACAGTTACATGCACAAGCCTGATGGTTGTGCTCAATAGTTGTATGAAATGCACAGAAAGTAGGTACATAGTCGGTCCACAGCCACTGCGATACCGGAGCAGTCTGGAGTCGACTGACGGCACACAAGAGTTATCCATTTTAAAAAATCCTCATCAAGCATACAGTTGTCATGGAGGAGGAAACTTGCCACATAGACCAAAACAGTTTTCTGTACCAGACTGTAAAAATGTTTATTTATCTTCGAAAGTTGAACATTTTAACATAGGTTTCTATGTCAGTGTGCTCCTTTTTGTGCTCCAGACCTGAGAAACCATTTAAGGAATTGCAACATTTTCCATTTCCAGGTAGGCTTCTTTTTTTTTCTTTTTTTTTTGATGGATGCAGATTGGGGCTTGGTGCATATCACAAATGTCAAGGTCATTTCGCACCCAGGTGTTCGCACCTGGTTACAATGCTTGTGGAACATAATCAAAGCATATTCCTTATCTCTGTCACATACACGCGATGAGGTGTAGCAGACAGCGTGTTGGCACTATCTAGGTCATTCCCTCCCAGAGAGGAAGAAAATTCACCAAAACACAAGAATCCACAATGGGAAAAACAGGTGGATCATATGCAGCACATCCAGAAAGTATTCACAGTGTTACACTTTTCCACATTTTTTACATTACAGCTTTATTCCAAAATGGATGAAATTAATTTTTCCTCAAAATTGTACATACAATACCCCATAATGACAATATGAAAAATGTTTTCATGATTTTTGCAAATTTATTAAAAAAAAAAAGAAGAAAGAAATCACATGTACACAAGTATTCACAACCTTTGCCATGAAGCTCAAAATTGAGCTCAGGTGCATTTGGTTTCCACTGATCATTCTTGAGAGTAGAATTCAGGATCCTTGAGAGTTCAGAGTAATTTTTTTTCTTTTTCTTTTTCTTTTCTTTTTTTTTTTTGAGGGGAAAAAAGGAATTTATTCCATTTTGGAATAAGGCTGCAACATAACAAAATGTGGAAAAAGTGAAGCACTGTGAATACTTTCTGCATGCACTGGATAAACAAGCATTTTTCAAGGAACAGATGGCATTCAGCTGGCTAGTTTTCAGTAGAAAATATATGAGGCTGTGTGATGAAATTGGGTGTGTATGATGGACCATGCACAGCAAGTCAGTGAGGCTGACTGGACTGATGGTGAACTGGATTTGGTGTTCCTGCAGCAGTTTCTAAGTGCCTCCTTCATACTGTCACTGTGACCGTTAACTGCTGGAAAGTCTCGATTACTGTGTCAGGGAGGTGAGGAGGGTCTAACTTAGGTCAGGAAGCATTGGCAGCTCATCCGTATGGGCGATCATGTGACGCACCACCAGAGCAGAAAGAAGAAACAGAGGAGGACATTTGTTCCTGCATTTGAACACACCATTTCAGACATTCGGCATAGTTTGCCCTCTGAATCATTGTCTGGTCAGTATGATGTTGTGCTTCATGAAGTTCTGCCACTTTGGGACGATTTCAGCTGTGCTTAAAGTAGACCTGCATTGAAATAAATGCAGATCTTTGGACCAAAAAATGACTTATATTTACACATAAGATCCTTCTGAATGTAACTAAGTCCCTTCGGCTGCTCCCTTGTTTGCACTCGGGGTCGCCACAGCAAATCCAAGGTGGATCTGCATGTTGAATTGACACAGGTTTTACGCCGGATGCCCTTCCTGATGCAACTCCACATTACATGGAGAAATGTGGCAGAGGTGGGATTTGAACCCGGAACCTTTTGCACTGAAACCAAGTGCATTAACCACTTGGCCACCACCCCTGCAAGATCCTTCTGAATGTAGTAAAGTAAATCTGCAAGCCCAGATCTGTCATTCAATGGAGAAATCTTCATTTAAAAAATGACAAATTTACAGCTAAAATTTGGCCCTCCGCAAAACTGTCATCATCTCCGGGACGTTGCCGAGACGTAAGAGAGAAGACCCTATCCCAGCATGCATTGCGCGCGCCAACTGTAATTTGTGGATTTACGTCAGTTTGCATCTTTTAACAAAAGCACCTGTCTTATATGGAAGGATTGACTTTTTTTAAAACTTCATATTGTCTTCCAGTACATTCTAGTACCGCAGAAGAAGAACAAGGCAGAAAGGCTTGAAAAAAATTAGGCTGTAACATAGTCAAATGTTCTATCAAACAAAAAAGTTTGGTGATGATCGGATCCAGATTCCAGATCTGGTGATCCAGAATATGCAAAAATATAGGGAAAATGGAAAATTTGTCAGTGTGAGGTGACAAATGAAGCTAGAGATGCACAACTAACACCAAATTGTAGCTGAATCTGTACTGATTCAGTAAGGTGTCATCAGATTTGATGTAGCTTCAAATGCTATGGAGCTAGATCCAGAAGAAAACCGCCATTACCGAAAAATCGTTTTTATACAATAACTTTTGAACTAATAAAGACATAAAAGTGATTCCAAGTTCTAGTGGTATGTTTTTATGGTCAAGGATGTCACATATAAAGGAAAGAAAATGTATGTATCATAGTTTTGGTTGTAACACTGTTGTAACACTGTAACACTGAGTTGTTGAATAGATCACTGTGCCAAGGAGGGAATCTCTTTATCGTCAGTGACCCTATGGCCTTGTTTAGAGAAGTGTTTCATAGATGTTAAAAAATTCATATATTTGCAGTTTAGTGGAATAATAAATTGAATTTTGTCTCTTATTTGTTTTTGTCTATAAGCACATGCAATATCAGATGACAATAATTTCTGGGAAAGGTGCAAGTTGCAATAAACTGTGATGCCAAGCGCTAAGGATACATGCTATCCAGTCACAGCAGATGAAACTTTTTTTACTACTGAGCAAACATCATTGTTAGACTTTGTTAGGTTCAATGATTCCACAGCGTGTAGATGTTATGGCGTCAGTGACCCCATGGCCTTGGCAGAGGTTTGCACTCTCTGAGTGCTTCTAGTTGTATCTGATAAGTGTTGCACACTACGTCATCCGCAGGTCCTTGGATGGTGATATGATGTTCATCCATGACTAACATTGGTATTCTGTCAGTCAGTTGGTCATTTATGTTTGTGGATGGTCGCCCAGAATATCCTTCACTCTACACTGATGTGCATCCATGTTTTAAGTGGTTATACCACTCTGAATTGCATTATGCTCATGTCATCATCACCAAAAGCCTGCTGAAACTTGTGAATGGTTTCTGCTTGGGTGTCACGAAGCTTTTGGCAAAATCTGATGAAATACCTTTCCTCAGGTCATTCCATTATGTTATAGGAAATGAGAATCCATCAAGGCTGACTGCTTGTGACTGATGTCCTCTGCGGGTCAGAAAAAAAAAAAAAAAAAAAAATCACGCACAAGAAGGTTCCCTACATCTCCCCACCAAACAACAACTCGTACACTTTATTTGTTTCTGTGGAATAAAATAAGGGGAATGATTTTTAAATACACCTTGTATTTAAAATGCACATATAATTATCATAGAGGACAACAAATTAAAAATGTCTTTTTTCCATTGTTGGGGATGTGATGGTCTAGTGGATAAGCGTTGGGCTTCAGACCAGGGGATCCTTGGTTCAAAACCCAGCCACACTGGAAAATCACCAAGGGCCCTTGGGCAAGGTCCTTAATCTCCAAGTTGCTCCCGGTGTGTAGTGAGCGTCTTGCATGGCAGCACCCTAACATCGGTGTGTGAGTGTGTCTGTGTGAATGGGTGAATGTGAGACATCATTGTAAAGTGCTTTGAGTTTCTGATGCAGATGGAAAAGAGCTACATAAATTCAGTCCATTTGCCATTGTTACCCAAAAGAAGATACATGATCAGCATGCTTACAAATTGGAATATACGAGGTCTGTCCAAAAAGTAACGGACCTTTTTATTTTTTTCAAAAACTATATGGATTTGAATCATGTGCGCTTGCATCAGCCAAGCTTGAACCTTCATGCGCATGCGTGAGTTTTTTCATGCTTGTCGGTTGCGTCATTCACCTGTGGGCAGGCTTTGAGTGAGCACTGGTCCAGCCCCCTCATCGGATTTTCATTGTCAGGGAAATGGCTGAGCGACTGCCGCTTTGCTCCATGAAAATTTTTTCAGAAACTGTGTGAGACAGCCAGGTGGAAAACATTCGGAAAATTCAGATGGCTTTCGGTGAAGATTCTATCGGCGTCACACAGATTAAGGAGCATTACAACCGGATTAAAGACGGCCCACAGCGGCGGAGGGCGCGCCGCGCTCCGAGCGGCCATCGACAGGCTGAAACGACCACATCATTTCCAAAGTGAAGACTGTGTTGATCCGGCCACTGTTACAGGAGATTTTGTAATGAAAGACGTGCGGAAGAATTTGCGCATCAGGACGGAGCCGCTCGTGGCGCACAACAAACACCTCCGTATTGGAAACCATTTGGAAGATTCAGATGGCTTTTGGTGGCTTTTCAGTCGAGTGAGTATCCGAGAAATTGTGTAACAGCTGGGCATGCCACAACTTGTCCTGTGAGACTTCCAACTTGTATGCATGCTGATTCCAATGATCCATATAAAATTAATGACAAAAAATACAATAGTCAGAGTTTAATGCTGAATAAAAGCTAAAAATGCTTTCCCGATACTTGGACGGGAGTTTCTACCTAAGATTCTGTATGTGAATTTTATCATCCTCACAAGACCAAAAATACGGAACAAAAAAAACATACAAAAAAATTAAACATTAAACAATATATCAAAGCATGATGCATTAAAGGGCACTTGGGGAAACAGCGACTGCTCCCCTTTGATTGAGATGAATAATATCATTTGTCAATCAGTACTTATTTTAAATAAGTAAGTGATCCACTGTGCCCATAATGTGATTTTGTCATATTGAAGTTGTCAGTAACCCCAAGTACAGTAATCACAAACTGGCCATGCCCCGGGAACACCCATCAAGTGACAAACACCAACTACTTGTTGCCTTCATTTGTAGTTAATCTGACTATAAGGTTATCTATTTATTTATTTATTTGATCACTGACCCTCAGCAAGGACTTAAATCCACATAGAATGGGTTGTACCCCATCAATTTCAAATGATTTTGTGTGTGTGTGTGTGTGTGTGTGTGTGTGTGTGTGTGTGTGTGTGTGTGTGTGTGTGTGTGTGTGTGTGTGTGTGTGTGTGTGTGTGTGTGTGTGTGTGTGTGTGTGTGTGTGTGTGTGTGTGTGTGTGTGTTTGCCAGAGCTGCAGCAAATCTGACAGACCTTTTTCTCTTTGACTAATGTCAAGATGCTCTGGTGCTGTGCTTTACTGCATCCATAACACCATGGAGCTGTCTTGGTTTCTGGATCGTAACCACTGAGGCAGACAGCCGACCTATAATGTCATCAAAAAGTGCTTTCATGGGTGGGCTAAATATGTGATTCACAGGTAATATGACAAAAAAGTGTCACCTCACATTTCTCTAAATACCAAATTGTTTTGCAGTAATTATATTCATCACAGAGCACAATGATTGAGGGGTTAAAAATGATTAAATGATTAAAAATGATTTTTAATGCTAAAAATATGGTAACAATTGAACAACACCTGCTTTACACAGTAAATAATCACCATTTCAAAACGCTGTCTTAAAGTAAGCAAGTAGTAAAATTGTCAGCGTCTCAACAGAGGATCTACTATGAAGAGTGGTGGCTTGTCTACAAAATTCTATTTCAGGAAATATTGTACCTTTGATTCTTTCACTAAAACTTTGTGTACATCTTGCACCATCTGGAGTGTGTGTGATGTGTATCTGGATGTGTGTGCCTGCGCATCGGCTAGTAGCTGTGCAAGTGGGAAGGTGACGTTGGCACAGCCCACTGATTGCCAGCTGTATTTAAGAGAATAAAAGTACGCTTGTAAGAAAGAGAGGAGAGCAAGAGACAGGTACAACTGCAAGTACAGGTGTCCAGATGGTGCTTGTTTGTGAAAGTCTTCATTAAAACCTGTGCTTTTGGCAAAAGTCTTTGCAGAAATGTTAGCAGAAAGACAGATTAACAAAAACTCACCGCACAAAGAACGATAGACAGGCAGACAGATAAATGGATAAAAATGGGAGAAAATCACAAAGGCACATATACAGGCTGACAAAGGGTATGAATGTGTATTTGATAGTTCATTGTTCTGTAGTTGTTTCCCCTCTCCACCAACCCAAATGGTTATTGATTAATCAGCCTGATCTATTGCTCTCCTAGAGTGCTGATCGGCTACTCGTGTCTGAGAGATGGAGGGTTGTTGTTGATCCTGTACAAATGACAAAAGACTGCAGGGAATTATTAAAACACAACTCTCTTTGCCCGTCTCTTTCTCTCTCGCTCTCTTTTCACCTCCCTGTCTCTTAATGAATTTTATTGAGTGAAACAGGCGAGTTCAGGCCGAGTCATTTGTGTACTATTAGACTGTAAAAATCCTTTACTTTAGCTGTCAGGCTCCTATGGCCATTTCTGCATCAGCTATTTTTGGTCTCCCCTATTAGCAGTTCAGTTGAATTCATTTGGGGAATGGAACTGTTTGATTTTGCGAGTAAATTTGAACACAAAGTGGATTGTCTGTGGAATAAATTAAAGAAAATGTACTCCACTGAGCATCCTTCACATACAGAAGTCATTTGCAAGCTACTTAGAAGATGTGCTAATTGCACTATCACATGTTTGTGCAATTCCTGGAACAAAAGAGACACAATAGCTCACTAATGGAATTAATTCATGACGCTTGTATGCTTGCTTCTTACAAGAGACCAATAAAGCATTCAGGGAGTTTTTGAGAAATTTCACATCTGCCTATCAATGAAACTCTGTCATATCATCAACATTTGACCATAGACTGTGTATCTCCCTCCATGAAATCACCCATAGGATTTCTGAAGAGACATGGAAGAATAATTTTGAAGCTCAAAAACTGCTGCTTTGGGTGTTGACATGTTGACAGTGCTTATAGGATGGAGACAAGCCTGGAGGCCTGTGCATATGTGGTGAAAAATTTCACTCCCTAATGTCAAAAGATGCTCTAGCGCAGAGGTCTCAAACCGGTTCCAGAAAGGGCCGAGAGGGTGCAGGCTTTCTGTGCAACCACCCACTCCAGCAGGTGATTTCACTGATTAACTGATTTCACCTGCTCAAAGTGATGTTAATCGGTGAAATCACCTGCTGGAGTGGGTGGTTGCACAGAAAGCCTGCACCCTCTCGGCCCTTTCTGGAACCAGTTTGAGACCTCTGCTCTAGTGACAGATGCTAGGTCGATTGGGTTTTAGCCTTGAGGTTAGAGTGCCTGCTTCCCATCAGGGAGATCGTGAGTGCGCTCTGAGTGGGGCAACACAGCACAATAGTGTAGGCTCATTTGTCATGAAATAAAAATTTGTTTTTCTTTTTTGTTTTTGATAAAAGCCAAAAACTCACCTGACTCTGTTAGAATATAATTTAAACATAAAAAATAGAGTGCTGTTTTTTCATGTTGTAATGCCCTGAAATCCAAGATAAGTTCCGTGACACAAAATGATAAATACAGCATAAAATGTGACATTACGATTGATATAAATCTGATTCTAATAATTTTTTCTAAGGAATTCTATTCCTTGTATAGCCAAACAGTCCAACTGTCACTAAGGTCCTTCTTCTGGGTCTCATTAACATTAAGATCACTGTCCTCAAAATCACTGTTGATTAATGATCTAATTGTGGATCACCACTTAGATATGATTGGGTTATCTGAAGCCTGGCTTAAACCTACAGCTGTCCTCCCCTTAAACGAGGCCTGCCCACTGGCGTACACATCTAGTCACGTCCCTTATGATGCAAAGTAAGGCAGGGGTGTTGCTCTTATTTATAAATCTAGGTTTAGTTTATTAGCTTTTGGGGGTCACAAATATAATTCCTTTGAAAATCTGATTCTCCACTCTGCCCACGATGCTACGTATTGCCAAGGTCACAAGAATAAAATCAGCCGTATTACTTTGTCACTGTATATAGGCCCCCTGGCCCATACTCTGAATTCCTAGATTAATTTGATAAGTTTATCTCTAACTTGTCAACTAGTGCAGATAACATACTGATTTGTATTAGGATTCCACCAATGCATTCAGGATTTGACCCACATTAGTTTAAATACCCTGGATTTGGTTCTTGCACATGGTATTGCTGTCACAAATATTGACATCATGCCTCTTTCATCAGTGGTCTCTGATCACTCACTTATTAGGTTCACAGTTTCCTTGCTATGATTCGTGGAACAGCAGCGTTATTTGTCATTGCACCGACACATTAACTCCTCAACTATGATTGAACTCGAAGTTAGACTGCCTGATGTGTTAGGGTGACACATCAGGGAGTGAGTCATACAGTCACTATTATGCAAATAATACAGATAAGTATTTAGTGGCTGTTTCCCCTTCTGCAATAATCATGTTTTTTACTGATGCTTATGGTGGAAAATGTGACAGGTGTATATATATATATATATATATATATATATATATATATATATATATATGGAACATATATTGAAAATGTAATGAAAACACTGTTTTCCTTGTAACAATAAAAAAAAACTGAAAGGGTCTTATTTCCATCCTTCTTTATTTTCCTTCACACAGTGCTCTTTTGTTGTCTGTAACACACATTACACCTGTTAAGTGATGACTATATTTTTAAGAGATTCATATATTTGGGGAAGAGCAGAACCTTCTTTGCAACAAATTCATCCACTAATGTTGAAAGCAGGTGTTCATATAACCAGCTACAGACACATCAGTGTCAACTGGACCTAGAGGGATGTAAAAATATGGCTGAGAGTTTATTTTAATGAAGGCTCACATGTATTGTCACATAAGTTCACACATTATAATTAATAAAAGTTACCCACCTGGAGATGCTGCCTTGATCTGCGATGCACGAACGACCTGCTGTGTGTATTTCACCTGATGCTGAAACTCAAACCCAGGCTCGGTGATGTGGGACTATAAGGCTTCTGCTGGCCTCTATGTCTGCCTTAAGGTAAATGAGTTGTGTTGAATGAAAGACTCCATTAAATTTTGGAGGTGATCCAGCTCCAAATCCGGATTCTGGATCGAGATTTCCCTTTATATACCCTTTGAAGGATTACATCAAAACTACTTCACAGATTTTGATGAAAGTTTTAACTCAAATACATGTTAGGCCATGGAAGAATCCACTGAATTTTGGAGGCAATCTGGATCCAAATGCAGAATCTGAATCAAGATTTCATTTTATATACGCTTTGAAAGATTACGTCAAAACTACTTCACAGATTCTCAACCAAATTGGCACCACAGATAGATATTAGGGCATGGAAGACTCCACTGAATGTTGGAGGTGATATGGATCTCAATCCAATTCTGGATCAAGTTTTCACTTATATACACTTTGAAGGATTACGTCAAAACTACTTCACCGATTCTCACCGAATTTGCACCACAGATAGATATTAGGGCATGGAAGAGCCACTGAATTTTGGAGGTGATCTGGATTTGGATTGCTCAGAAATCAGAAATCTCTGATTGCTCTTGTTACGTAATGTAATTACGTAATTTGACGATTCAGTTGGTTTCCTTGTGTCAGAAAACCTATATTTTGATACTTTGTATGTAATTATGTATTATGTACCTTGTGTATGAGCAAAGATATTGTATTATTGCAAAACAGAGGCCATTTTGGATGCCATCTTGAATTTTGGACCCATAGATTGTGAAAAATAATGGCACCATAATGTTTTTTAAAGCTTTTGTTATCTTCTTTCAAAATCAAGTGAGTTTTTGCTTTTACAAAAAATAAATAAATAAATAAATAAAAAATACACAAAATTACAAATGATTCTACACTCCAATGCAGTTTAAACTTACGTTGCTTACGTCCTAGACAACCCATGAATGGTAAAAGATTTAGAATATGCACAAGACCCTGCGTGACTTGGCGTGTCTATTAAAAATTTCTGAACTTCTTATTTCCTCAGTAATTGTGGATTAACTGGACCTAACGTCATCAAAATACCAATAGCTGCTAAAAGTGCTAATGCTGCTACCGTCAGAAAATTAAATGACAAAAACATTTCACTCGATAGTAATTCGTCGTCTTCTTCTTTCGGCTGGTCCTGTTAGGGATCGCCACAGCAGATCAGTCGTTTCCATCTCACCCTGTCCTCTGTAACTTCTTCTGTCACACCAACCACCTGCGTGTCCTTCCTCAGCACATACATAAACCTCCTCTTTGGCCTCCCTCTTCTCCTCCTGCCTAGTGGCTCCATCCTCAGCATCCTTCTCCCTATATACAGTGGGTCCGTCATGGGCACATGTCCAAACCATCTCAATCTTGCCTATCTGACTTTGTCTCCAATCTGTCCCACCTGAGCTGTCCCTCTGATATGTTCATTCCGAATCCTGCCCATTCTTGTCACTCTCAATGAGAATCGCAACATCTTCAGCTCTACCTCCTGTCTTTGTTTTAGTGCCACCGTCTCTAAGCTGTATAACATCAGTCTCACTACTGTCTTGTAAACATTCCCCTTCACTCTTGCAGATATTCTTCAATAACACATCACTCCTGCCACTGTTCTCCACCCACTCCACCCTGCCTGCACTCTCTTCTTCATCTCTCTACCATACTCTCTATTACTTTGGACAGTTGACCCCAAATATTTAAACTCATCTACTTTCACAAATTCATTCTCATTCATTCCGTGATGGCTGCACGAAATTAAAAGTGAAGCGGTGGGGTTGGGGGTGGTTATGGTTAGGGTGAGGGGAAGGAGTAGGATTAGGTTATGGTTAGGGTTGGGGGTTGGAGTAGGGTTAGTAATATTGAGTTTAAAAAAACCCTGTCACGAACATTTGACTCATTTTGTGCCTGGAACATGAAAAAAAAAAAAGACGTGAGACTGGCCTGGCATATCACCCTCGATCTTAAAAATTGGAACAAGCCAACCTGGTCTCACGGCAAGTCGTGCTTCAGCAGCATGAAATATACATTAATCTATTGGTTCATGATATTGTGACGAAAAGCGCCTCATTTTCATCACGGGAGCACAAATTTATTCTCATTCATTCCATGATGGCTGCAAAAAATTAAAAGTGAAGCAATGAGGTCGGGGGTGGTTATGCTTAGGGTGGGGGGAAGGAGTAAGTTTAGGTTATGGTTAAGGTTAGGGTTGGGAGTTGGAGAGGGGTTAGTAATATTGAATTTTAAAAAAAACCCTGTCACGAAAATCTGACTCATTTTGTGCCTGGAGCACGAAAAAAAAAATGAGACTGGGCTGGCATATCACCCTTGTTCTTAAAAATTGGAACCAGTACACTTTGCCTCCCCTGCTCAGGCATCCTCTCACTTTCTAAGATGCTATTAAACAGTCTGGTTAGAAACTCCATTGCCACCTCCCATAGACATTTCCATGCCTCTACTGGAATATCATCTGGACCAGCTGCCTTTCCACTCTTCATCCTCTTTATAGCTGAACCCACTTCATCCTTGCTAATCTCTTGCACTTCCTGATTTGCTCTCTCCACATCATCCAGCCTTTTCTTTCTCTCATTTTCTTCATTCATCTGCTCCTCAAAATATTCCCTCCAGCTTCTCAACACACTCTCCCCGCGTGTCAGCACATTGCCAACTGCATCTTTTATCACCCTAACCTGCTGCACGTTGTCTCCACCTCTGTCCCTTTGTCTAGCCAATTGGTACAAGTCCTCTTCTCCTTATTTACTATTCAACTTCTTCTACAACTCACTATTTACCTTTTCCTTAGCTTTTCCCTCTTCTGTTTTTGCTTATGCCTTATCTCCATGCACCCCTGTCTACTTTCTTCATCTCTCTGACTAGCCCAATACTTTTTCACCAACCTCTTTCTCCTTCTGCTTTCCTGGACATCTTTATTCCACCTCCAAGTCTCATTGTCTTCCTTCTGCTGTCCAGATGTTACACCCAATTCTTTCCTACCTGTCTCCCTCAGTACTGCAGTACTTTTCCAGTTGTCCAAAATTGCTTTTCCTCCATCCAGTGCCTCTGTCACCTACTCACTGAATTTCTCAGAGCAGTCTTCCTTTTTGGGCTTCCACCATGTGATCCTTTGTTGAGTTCTCACTCTGTTCTTCTTTACCTCTAAAGTCATCCTACAAACCACCTTTCTATGCTGTCTAGCTACACTCTCTCCTGCCACCACCTTATAGTCTCCAATTTCTTTTAGCTTGCCTCTCCTACAAAGAATGTAGTCCACCTATGTACACCTTCCTCCACTCTTATGTCACCCTGTGCTCCTCCCTTTTCTTAAAGTATGCATTCACCACAGCCATTTCCATCCCTTTTGCAAAATCAACTACCATCTGTCCTTCCACATTCCTGTCCTTGATACCATATCTACCCATTACTTCCTTATTACCTGTGTTCCCTTTGCCAACATGCCCATTGAAATCCGCTCCTGTCACCACTCTTTCGTGCTTGGGCACACTCTCCACCACCTCATCTAACTCACTCCAGAAATCTTCTTTCTCCTTCATCTCACAACCTACTTGTGGGACATATGCACTGATGATATTCATCATCACCCCTTTTTTTTTTTTTTTTTACCAGGCTGTAAAAATGTTTTCACCTCTAAAGTTACTGCTCATTCTGGAGGAAGTGGCCATTCAAGGAATTGCAGCTTTTTCCTCTTTATTGGATTTTTTTTTTTAACTCAACTAGAAATCTGTTTAGTTTTTGAAATTAAGAGACCCAAAGCCACATTGTGTTGTATAGCCCACCCACCCTGCTCACCTGCCAAATAAAACATACACAAAATTAGTTTTAAACTGCGCATGACAGAAAATCTTACCCCTGTAAACAACCTCACTTTGTAATTGGTATGGTTATTAATAGAGCTGTGTGGACATCATACTAAAGCCACAGAGTTGTGCTTGTTTTGAATAGATGTATGATAGCTTCAGATTGGTTCTTTATAAACAGAAGACAGTGTCTTCATGTTTAAAAAAATAACTGTCTTCACCAATAAGACCAGGAGTGAGAAAAACACATCAAAATGCATCGTTTTATCCAATAACAAGTCTTGCATTGCAGCAGCCAACAGAACGGCATCCAGATGGTCCTCGAGGGTGAAGCTTGAAGGGTGGGAGACTGTGCGAGAGTGTAAGAGTGTGAAACGGAGATGGACTGTATGTGTATGTGTTGCTCTGTGTGTGTACATCTGTGGCTAAGTGAGGATGTGTTTGTGGGGTAGTGTATGTGAGCCTCTATATTTGTGTATGAAGTGCATCTTCCTGTATGTCTGTGTTGTGTGGACATCTGCTGCACCCCTCTTTCTCGCTTCTTCATCCCACACTCAGGTCCGTCCTTCTGTCTCTTTGCTTGTAACAGGAGAAAACGGCAGGAGGCACAACAGGCTATGAATGTGCATGCATGCTAATGTGATCTGGGATAAGGATTTCTTGTAAAGAGGTGTGTGTGTTTTTCTGACAACCCATTTACCAGATGGAAGCTGTGATGTTTCATTTTTCTGTCTATCTAAAATGTTGATGTATGTGTGTGGGGGGGGGGTGCCTTTTGAATCAGTGCATTTTAAGAACACATACTAAAAGGAGCTGAAATGTGAGAGAGAGAAAACTATGTGACGCACTGGAAAAAATAAATTAAAAACCAGAGTAAATTGGAATGCTGTTTGACCCTAAATAGACAGTACTCCATGGCAGAATACCTGAGCACTGAGACCGACCCAAAGCTCAGGAAATCCTTGACCATGTGCAGACTCAGTGAGCACAGCCTTGCCGTGGAGAAAGGCTGCCACAGACAGACTTGGCTCCCCAGAGAAGACAGACTGTGCACCCACTGGTGGAGGTGGAGGCCAAGCTGCACTTCTTAACCAGCTGTCCGCTGTACCAAGACATCAGAGACATGTACTTCCCACAGATCACAAACACCCAAAAAGACTTTGAGAGCATGACCAACATAAAAAAAAAAAAAAAAAAAAACTTTTGTATGTATTGGGTGAAGTACAACAATGTGCAAACACAGCAGCAAGGTTTGCAAGCTGCTACGACATGCAAAGAAGGAACAACGGACATGTCTGTGCAAATGAAGTGGCATTTTGCTGAAATGCGCTGATTTATTTTTTTTTCCTCATCACAGATTTTGGCACAACAAAATTTTCTCCTCTGCATTGAGGCACCACTACTATACCATTATACATCAGCATACATTGTTAAACAAAAAATAGAATTTAAAAAGTAAAAATCTGGACCTGTCGTGCAAATCAGCAATAATGACGTTAACATTTGCAAACAGTGCAAATGTTAACACAAGACTTCTGATGAAAACGTCACAACTGAAAATGCTAGTCTTGAAAATGCTTCACAACTTTTTATGTTAGGATTTGGCAGATATGAATAAATTGAATTGCAGTTACATCTGGGAGCATACGCTGGTGTTGAGCTTTGCCGAATCCGCGGAACCATATTTGTTTGAAGTATGGTCCGGTAAAATCTTTGTTTGAGGGGGTATGTGGCCCTACCCCTCCGTCCAAAAGAGAACCAGGATACACCTCCCCTGATGTAAATGCGTAAAACTCAGGTTTAGGGCTAAGAGAGACAGCTAACAGTTGGTAGGTTCATGATAATCTGTATGCTGTATGCTCAATAAGTGTTTTGTGGGGATCAGCTATGTGATATTATATCTAAAAAATGTGGTCAACATTGAATATTAAAGCACAAATGATCTTAAATTAAACACAAATAGAAACATCCTTTTCCTGTGGTAGTATATTTTACCTGCTGTACTGTATATTCACACTTGGAATTAGTTTCTTCTTGGTAAAGTCCTTCAACAGATTATCATAATATCAGTACAGCTCTCCTTCCAACAACCAAGTATTTTTCTGGCTTGTTGTGCACCTCTGGCCACAGATGTACATGCACTGTGCCAGAGTAGCTTTGGGCACAGCACACTCACATTAATGGAACACATTAATGTCATATTACAGTTCCAAATGTTTCATTTCTTACCTCAAAATTCATTCATTTGTTTGTACCCACAGACAGCAAAAACTTAGTGACTTAGTGGTTAGCACTGTTGTCTCACAGGAAGAAGGCCATGGGTTCAATTCCCACCTGTGGCCTTTCTGTGTGGAGTTTGCATGTTCTCCATATGTTTGCGTGGGTTTCTTCCTACATTTAAAGACATGCAGGTTAGATGAATTGAAACTTTATAATTGTCCAGGTCTCGCTTGCAAAAGAGGTTTCAAACTCAATGGGACTAACCTGGTTAAATAAAGGTTAAATGAAATAAATGAAACCCACTTATTCCAGTTAAGGGTCACAGAGTAGCTGGAGCCTATTCCAGCAGTCACTGGGTGATAGGCGGGCTACAAGAAGCCAGTCTATCGCAGCCTCAAAATTCAATATTTGCATATTCATGATCTGTGCAGTTCTTTAGTCCTGGGCATCATCTTTTTGGCATTTTGTATTAGAAGAGATGTTCAGTCATTGTTAGCTTTGCCAAGAAGTTTATGTAATCACCAGCAATTGTTTGTGAGCCTTGTGGTTAGAAAATCATCTTCAGAAGTTTGAACAGATTTTAATTACTGAATTGTGCAGAAGCTTGAGCACATCCCTTTTGGACCCAGATCTCAGTGGAAAGAAGTCAGAGAGTGTGGCTCAGTCTGCAACAGCTATTGTAGTAGCTACCAGTGCAAAGAACAGCAAGTGATGTCAAAATAAATTATAAGAAATTCTGTCGTACCCAGGCTGAGAATGTCCATTAAGAGCAGTGCCATCATCTGAGTTCACATGCCGAAAGACTTGTTGGAGTACCTGAAGAAAAATATTGGCAACCCTTTTTGATTGGGAAACCAGACACTGGGGGGTCTAACTGCAGTCTCGCATGCTACACGACATGACATTTTGACATGACACACTTCACAAACCCAACATACCTCCTTGTGCAATGTCCTGTGAGAAAAAGTAACTCCTATAGAGGCTCTAAGGCCCGCTGGTGCCAGTGTTCATCTCTGGATTCTGTACTGTGAAGCAGATGAGACTCTGCAATCCTCCCGGTTACTTTCAAAGCCAGTTACCTGTTGTGTTGTTTGAAATATCAGCCAAGGAAGTTGACAACTTTGCACAGGAACACAGCAGACTTTATTACACAGCTTAAATAGCACAGGTCTCCACACTGCTCATCACCCTACATCTGTGTCAGGCTGTGCTGCACTCACAGCCTTTTGTATTGGCACTTAGTGACCCTGTAGGTAACTGTGGTTACTGCAATATCAGAATGTTCCAGAATACCACAGTTCCCCCCGTGGACTTTAACTGCAATTGTTTCTTTTCTATTTAATTACATGATCAGTTCCTTTTATACATATTGTTATTATTTACATTTCTGTTACAAGTCCAAGTGTTGTGGAGGGTGCACAATTGGGCAGCACAGTCTAATTTGAGGGCGGGTGCTAAATTGGTAAAATATGATGAATATGTTGTAATTTCTCGACTTCCAGGGACAGAAACACGGCACTTTCTCTGAGTTTTTGTGCAAATTACACACAAACAAAGTGAAAATGCAAAGACAAGGTGACGATGCAGTGGAAAGTGGACACATGTTGCAGTTTGTTTATGAGCCGGAGCTCAAACGTGTAGAAGTGCTTGTGCAGACGAGAGAACGCAGCTCATCTGGTTAGCTGTGTAGGCTTACCGACATGGCCTCATCTTCCCTTCTCCACCGGGAACCGAAAAAACTACACTTTCCATGACTGCTTCGGTGATTGCAGCCGAAAACAAAACAGTACACCATTTTCCTGTTAGAACCAGTGGTGTAGTCTACATGGAACGCAGGTAGACGCCGTCTACTCACCTAAAATGACCGGGAATTTCCGTCTACCCACTTCAAATTGCCCCGGGGAACGTGACGGTGTAAATAAAATAAGCGCTTATTGACTGTAATTTTATTTTCTTCCTTTAAAAGATAGCCATCAGGCATCCATCACTGCAGAGTGCACCGTATGTCCCACCCCCGCTCGCTCTGCTAGATAAGAGTTTTAATTGGCTCATAGAGAGATGGGGCGGGGCTACCAGCTAATCAGCGCGAAAGCCGCACACAAACAAGAAGAATGCTGCAAGTATCGATGGTGATTATTACCCGAAAAAATGAAAAGAAAACAGGCCTCGGTTTTAGATTTTTTTTTCCAAAATGTCCACCTGCTGCTTCAGGGCCGATTGATGAAGTTTGCACCCTGAGTGGAGGAGATAAACCTGGCGCTGTCTGCATTTCTGGTAAATGGGCTAGCCTACAACAGCTAGTTTTTTATTTGTTCACTAAGCTAATGGGCCTTTCACACTGAATATGTCAGACGTGTCAAAAAACGGTCTAAAAAGCATTATTTTCAATGAGACGCGTTGCTTTTTAGATGCTGACGGGAGCGCGCATTGCTGCTTGTCGGCAGGCTGACGTAGACAAAGTTCAAGCCAGTCCAACTTTCTGAGCCGTGACGTACCTTTGCGTTGTTCAATAGGAACGACGCGTCGGGCCAAAACATGGAAGACTAGTGGCAAAAACAGAAACCACTGATCTGTACAAAATGGATCGATGTAGAAATAAACCACTGATCTGTACAAAACAAACGTGTCACAGGACTGCTCATTTATGGAGCAGTTTTCTGAAGAAAAATCCTTGGAAATGTTTTTTGTTGTTGTTTGTTACCTCAGAATTTCTGATTACTGTTAAAAAAGTTTAAAACACTTGTAATTAAAATAGCTAAATAAATCAATAAATGGTTCTTTAGAAACCTTTCATCTGTAAATTAAAACCACGTTATTTCAGATTCGATAATTTCTTGTTTAACATAAGGAACCTCGGACATTTATTTTTAGACAAAATAACATGGAAATTTGTACATTTTTTTACGTCTGGTAGATTATTTATATCTCATTTCAACCAGAAAAACAGACACTGTAAATAAATACAAATGTTTATTATAAATGCAACACGAAATAATTTAACAATGACTGCAGTGATTGAAAAGTAGGATTTCTGTGACATAAACCTCTTCATGATTTTTTTTAATGCTCATTTCAACTTGTAATTTTGACAAAATATGTAACTGCCTTTAATGTTGTTATCAGGACAGAGTCATTTCTAAAATATGAATTTGAGCACAATAAGTGGAGAGCTTCTATCTGTGCAAATTTCTTTTGACTTTGATTCGTGGACATTTTTAATGATCCGTTCATTTATTGTTAAAATATAAAATGAAACAGCTTTTTAAAAAATAAGTTTTGCTGGTAATCTACAGATGTCTCTTGAGCTTGAGTCCCGTTGGCTGTTGGATAGTGTAGTTTTAAAATGACTGGAATTGGTAAGTGGCATACTCCCAGTAGTTGCATGGTTGTCTTAGTTAGTTGGTTGGTTGTCTTCATACTATACTTTTGTGCCACTGATTTGGCCTACAGTGTTTTTGTCATGGGTTGAAAAGGTTTCTGCAAAGTAAAGCATCTACCATATTTTCATTGTATGTGAATTTTCTGGGAGCGAGCTTCTGTCCTTCAGCCTAGCTGCTGTTTTAATGGAACTTAACGTATACTAATACTAGCTTGTTTATACTGGGTAGGTTTCCTTATGGACCACAAAGCCTACAGGTTCCAGTCCCCCGTCTGGACCTGATGATGGACTGTCAATTTCAACAGAGATTGTGGTAGGAGGCGTGAGGCTCTGCAGCCAGTGCATGCTTATGTAGACCGGTGTGTTCTGTTTTGTTTTTGTTTATGCATCTAAACTGTCCACAGACAACGTGGGGCCACGCGGATTATATGAAGGGTGAATCTTGCAGCTGCTGAATTTGACAGTACAGGCTCATATCCGATACTAAATAGAGGGAGGAAAAGTCTTGCAATATACTTAGTTGGGAGGCAATAATCTGCTCCTTATTATTGTTAAGAGAACTTTTCTTTCTTAATAACAAGGAGTCACAGTCACTTTTTTTTTGAGTGACTGTGACTTAAAGTTGTCTTATTTACTGTTAATGCACAGTAGCTTGCATATGATACTTTTGGCTGGATTTAATCATTGTTTATTCCTGGTTTATGACTTGATTAAATTTCTTTGTTAAATTAGGTTTTCAGATGCCAAAAAAATAAATGTATTTGATCTTTGTATTTTTTAATCACTTTTAGATTTACTGTTGTATACTGTATTTTGCAATTGGTGGAAATTACTTACTTACATTCTGACACATTTCTCACATTTATAGTGGCAAATATAGAATATAAATGATCACATGGAAAGTATAGATCTATTTGTTGTTATGGTGTTAAAAATGTTAATAATCGGGGCGCAATGCACGGGTTTGATGACGGGCAAAAAACACAGTCTACCCAATTCAAAAATGTAGACTACACCACTGGTTAGAACTGACGCTGTTTGTGGGAAGAGACTAATCCCTGGGCGGAGTGTGGAAGTGTCAGCATCATTCGGAGGGATGGGGGTTTCAGCAGAAACCCTTTTAAACCGGCACGTCTTGAACCAGTAGCTCCCCTAGGTGACAGCAAGTATGCTTTTTAGTTTACTGAGCCGGGCTGAATGGTTTGTGCTGAAACTCCCACACTTCATCCAGGGATTGTCTGCCGTGTTTGTGTGGACAAATCCTGCGATATCAGGTAGGGGTTCAAACGAGACTTCTTGGATGCTCCACATGTTGCGTACCTGCAGGATTTTCCACAGCTTGGTCCATTTCCACCAAAACCAGAGGAACATCATTCTGAGGACAGTTTAACTGTTTACCTGCAGTGCCCTTTGACTCATTTTCTGAATCATTCAGTTCATTGTCAAAGCAGGGGTGGTGGCCAAGTGGTTAATGCGCTTGGTTTCAGTGCAGAAGGTTCCGGGTTCAAATCCCACCCCTGCCACATTTCTCCATGTAATGTGAAGTTGCGTCAGGAAGGGCATCCTGCGTAAAACCTGTGCCAATTCAACATGCAGATCCACCATGGATTTGCTGTGGCGACCCCAAGTGCAAACAAGAAAGCAGCCGAAAGGACTTACTTATTCAGTTCATTGTCTAAATCAAAAACAAAATGATCATCATCATCATTTGCAATGTCTGGATTTACATTATTTTTCTTTTCTGCGTGGCGTGATGCTATCTTAGACTATAAGCATGCATTATCGGCTACAAAGCGGACTTAATACTCTGATTTGATCAACAAAAACAAGCATAACTCAAAGTTCTTGTTTGACACGGTGGCAACACTTATGCATGGACAACCACCTGTAGTTCGCTCTGTTTTTACAGCACAAGATTTCCTGGATTACTTTGGGAAGAAAATAGAAGACATCAGGTTAAACATATCTGGCATGCCTTAACCCAGTCACTACACCCTGCTGTTTAGGTGGGCGCCACTACTGAGGTATTACCTAGATTTACAGAATTTGACAGTATCTCACTAGGCATGCTGACAAAACTTGTAATGTCAACAAAAAGCACAACTTGTTTGATCCTATACCAACAAAACTGTTTAAAGACCTGTGGTCCACTCTTGGGCCGACTGCTTGAAATGATTAATCTTTCTTTAACTTCTGGATCTGTTCCTAAATGTTTCAAATCTGCAGTGATTAAACCATTACTTAAGAAACCTAATCTTGACCCTAGTGTGTTGACAAACTATTGGCCAATATTAAATCTATAATTTTTCTCTAAAATTCTGGAAAAAGTGGTGTCACGGCAGCTCGTAGACTATCTTACTGAGAATAATCTCTTTGAGCCACTGCAGTCTGCTTTTAGAAAATATCATTCCACAGAGACGGCTCTCACTAAAGTGGTAAATGATCTTCTGCTTACAATGGATTCGGACACCACAAATGAGGTGGGCTTCATAGATAATTGGCAAAGCTTCTGGGGAAAACCTGGTCTTGTTAGGAGAGACGGCATCCATCCTACTTTGGATGGAGCAGCTCTCATTTCTAGAAATCTGGCCAATTTTCTTAAATCCTCCAAACCGTGACTATCCAGGGTTGGGACCAGGAAGCAGAGTTGTAGTCTTACACACCTCTCTGCAGCTTCTCTCCCCCTGCCATCCCCTCATTACCCCATCCCCGTAGAGACGGTGTCTGCTCCCAGACCACCAATAACCAGCAAAAATCTATTTAAGCATAAAAATTCAAAAAGAAAAAATAATATAGCACCTTCAACTGCACCACAGACTAAAACAGTTAAATGTGGTCTATTAAACATTAGGTCTCTCTCTTCTAAGTCCCTGTTGGTAAATGATATAATAATTGATCAACATATTGATTTATTCTGCCTTACAGAAACCTGGTTACAGCAGGATGAATATGTTAGTTTAAATGAGTCAACACCCCCGAGTCACACTAACTGTCAGAATGCTCGTAGCACGGGCCGAGGCGGAGGATTAGCAGCAATCTTCCATTCCAGCTTATTAATTAATCAAAAACCCAGACAGAGCTTTAATTCATTGAAAGCTTGACTCTTAGTCTTGTCCATCCAAATTGGAAGTCCCAAAAACCAGTTTTATTTGTTATCTATCGTCCACCTGGTCGTTACTGTGAGTTTCTCTGTGAATTTTCAGACCTTTTGTCTGACTTAGTGCTTAGCTCAGATAATCAATCAATCAATCAATCAACTTTTTTCTTATATAGCGCCAAATCACAACAAACAGTTGCCCCAAGGCGCTCCATATTGTAAGGCAAGGCCATACAATAACCATCGAAAAACCCCAACGGTCAAAACGACCCCCTATGAGCAAGCACTTGGCCACAGTGGGAAGGAAAAACTCCCTTTTAACAGGAAGAAACCTCCAGCAGAACCAGGCTCAGGGAGGGGCAGTCTTCTGCTGAGACTGGTTGGGGCTGAGGGAAAGAACCAGGAAAAAGACATGCCGAGAAGGGGGGCAGAGATCGATCACTAATGATTAAATGCAGAGTGATGCATACGGAGCAAAAAAGAAAGAAACAGTGCATCATGGGAACCCCCCACAGTCTACGTCTAAAGCAACATAACCAAGGGATGGTCCAGGGTCACCCGATCCAGCCCTAACTATAAGCCTTAGCGAAAAGGAAAGTTTAAGCCTAATCTTAAAGTAGAGAGGGTATCTGTCTCCCTGATCTGAATTGGGAGCTGGTTCCACAGGAGAGGAGCCTGAAAGCTGAAGGCTCTGCCTCCCATTCTACTCTTACAAACCCTAGGAACCACAAGTAAGCCCGCAGTCTGAGAGCGAAGCGCTCTAATGGGGTAATATGGTACTACGAGGTCCCTAAGATAAGATGGGACCTGATTATTCAAAACCTTATAAGTAAGAAGAAGAATTTTAAATTCTATTCTAGATTACAGGAAGCCAATGAAGAGAGGCCAACACGGGTGAGATATGCTCTCTCCTGCTAGTCCCCGTCAGTACTCTAGCTGCAGCATTCTGAACCAACTGAAGGCTTTTTAGGGAACTTTTAGGACAACCTGATAATAATGAATTACAATAGTCCAGCCTAGAGGAAATAAATGCATGAATTAGTTTTTCAGCATCACTCTGAGACAAGACCTTCTGATTTTAGAGATATTGCGTAAATGCAAAAAGGCAGTCCTACATATTTGTTTAATATGCGCTTTGAATGACATATCCTGATCAAAAATAACTCCAAGATTTCTCACAGTATTACTAGAGATCAGGGAAATGCCATCCAGAGTAACGATCTGGTTAGACACATGCTTCTAAGATTTGTGGGGCCAGTACAATAACTTCAGTTTTATCTGAGTTTAAAAGCAGGAAATTAGAGGTCATCCATGTCTTTATGTCTGTAAGACAATCCTGCAGTTTAGCTAATTGGTGTGTATCCTCTGGCTTCATGGATAGATAAAGCTGGGTATCATCTGCGTAACATGAAAATTTAAGCAATACCGTCTAATAATACTGCCCAGGGAAGCATGTATAAAGTGATAAAATTGGTCCTAGCACAGAACCTTGTGGAACTCCATAATTAACTTAGTCTGTGAAGAATATTCCCCATTTACATTAACAAACTGTATCTATTAGACAAATATGATTCAAACCACCGCAGGCGTAGTGCCTTTAATACCTATGACATGCTCTAATCTCTGTAATAAAATTTTATGGTCAACAGTATCAAAAGCAGCACTGAGGTCCAACAGAACAAGCACAGAGATAAGTCCACTGTCCGAAGCCATAAGAAGATCATTTGTAACCTTCACCTAATGCTGTTTCTGTACTATGATGAATTCTAAAACCTGACTGAAACTCTTCAAATAGACCATTCCTCTGCAGGTGATCAGTTAGCTGTTTTACAACTACCCTCTCAAGAATCTTTGAGAGAAAAGGAAGGTTGGAGATTGGCCTATAATTAGCTAAGATAGCTGGGTCAAGTGATGACTTTTTAAGTAATGGTTTAATTACTGCCACCTTAAAAGCCTGTGGTACATAGCCAACTAACAAAGATAGATTGATCATATTTAAGATCGAAGCATTAAATAATGGTAGGGCTTCCTTGGAGCAGCCTGGTAGGAATGGGGTCTAATAAACATGTTGATGGTTGGATGAAGTAACTAATGAAAATAACTCAGGCAGAACAATCGGAGAGAAAGAGTCTAACCAAATACCGGCATCACTGAAAGCAGCCAAAGATAACGATACATCTTTGGGATGGTTATGATAATTTTTTCTCTAATAGTCAAAATTTTGTTAGCAAAGAAAGTCATGAAGTCATCACTAGTTAAAGTTAATGGAATACTCAGCTCAATAGAGCTCTGACTCTTTGTCAGCCTGGCTACAGTGCTGAAAAGAAACCTGGGGTTGTTCTTATTTTCTTCAATTAGTGATGAGTAGAAGATGTCCTAGCTTCACGGAGGGCTTTCCTTATAGAGCAACAAACTCTTTTTCCAGGCTAAGTGAAGATCTTCTAAATTAGTGAGATGCCATTTCCTCTCCAACTTACGGGTTATCTGCTTTAAGCTACGAGTTTGTGAGTTATACCACGGAGTCAGACACTTCTGATTTAAAGCTCTCTTTTTCAGAGGAGCTACAGCATCCAAAGTTGTCTTCAATGAGGATGTAAAACTATTGACGAGATACTCTAGCTCCCTTACAGAGTTTAGGTAGCTACTCTGCTCTGTGTTGGTATATGACATTAGAGAACATAAAGATAAGATAATTATAGTGGGCGATTTTAACAGCCACACAGATGCTGAGAATGACAGCCTCAACACTGCATTTAATCTATTATTAGACTCTATTGGCTTTGCTCAAAAAGTAAATGAGTCCACCCACCACTTTAATCATATCTTAGATCTTGTTCTGACTTATGGTATGGAAATAGAAGACTTAACAGTATTCCCTGAAAACTCCCTTCTGTCTGATCATTTCTTAATAACATTTACATTTACTCTGATGGACTACCCAGCAGTGGGGAATAAGTTTCATTACACTAGAAGTCTTTCAGAAAGTGCTGTAACTAGGTTTAAGGATATGATTCCTTCTTTATGTTCTCTAATGCCATATACCAACACAGTGCAGAGTAGCTACCTAAACTCTGTAAGTGAGATAGAGTATCTCATCAATAGTTTTACATCCTCATTGAAGACAACTTTGGATGCTGTACTCCTCTAAAAAAGAGAGCTTTAAATCAGAAGTGCCTGACTCCGTGGTATAACTCACAAACTCGTAGCTTAAAGCAGATAACCTGTAAGTTGGAGAGGAAATGGCGTCTCACTATTTAAAAGATCTTCACTTAGCCTGGAAAAAGAGTCTGTTGCTCTATAAAAAGCCCTCCGTAAAGCTAGGACATCTTTCTACTCATCACTAATTGAAGAAAATAAGAACAACCCCAGGTTTCTTTTCAGCACTGTAGCCAGGCTGACAAAGAGTCAGAGCTCTATTGAGCTGAGTATTCCAATAACTTTAACTAGTAATGACTTCATGACTTTCTTGCTAACAAAATTTTAACTATTAGAGAAAAAATTACTCATAACCATCCCAAAGACGTATCGTTATCTTTGGCTGCTTACAAGTGATGCCGGTATTTGGTTAGACTCTTTCTCTCCGATTGTTCTGTCTGAGTTATTTTCATTAGTTACTTCATCCAAACCATCAACATGTTTATTAGACCCCATTCCTACCAGGCTGCTCAAGGAAGCCCTACCATTATTTAATGCTTCGATCTTAAATATGATCAATCTATCTTTGTTAGTTGGCTATGTACCACAGGCTTTTAAGGTGGCAGTAATTAAACCATTACTTAAAAAAGCCATCACTTGACCCAGCTATCTTAGCTAATTATAGACCAATCTCCAACCTTCCTTTTCTCTCAAAAAGTCTTGAAAGGGTAGTTGTAAAACAGCTAACTGATCATCTGCAGAGGAATGGGCTATTTGAAGAGTTTCAGTCAGGTTTTAGAATTCATCATAGTACAGAAACAGCATTAGTGAAGGTTACAAATGATCTTCTTATGGCCTCGGACAGTGGACTCATCTCTGTGCTTGTTCTGTCAGACCTCAGTGCTGCTTTTGATACTGTTGACCATAAAATTTTATTACAGAGATTAGAGCATGCCATAGGTATTAAAGGCACTGCGCTGCGGTGGTTTGAATCATATTTGTCTAATAGATTACAATTTGTTCATGTAAATGGGGAATCTTCTTCACAGACTAAAGTTAATTATGGAGTTCCACAAGGTTCTGTGCTAAGACCAATTTTATTCACTTTATACATGCTTCCCTTGGGCAGTATTATTAGACGGTATTGCTTAAATTTTCATTGTTACACAGATGATACCCAGCTTTATCTATCCATGAAGCCAGAGGACACACACCAATTAGCTAAACTGCAGGATTGTCTTACAGACATAAAGACATGGATGACCTCTAATTTCCTGCTTTTAAACTCAGATAAAACTGAAGTTATTGTACTTGGCCCCACAAATCTTAGAAACATGGTGTCTAACCAGATCCTTACTGTGGATGGCATTACCCTGACCTCTAGTAATACTGTGAGAAATCTTGGAGTAATTTTTGATCAGGATATGTCATTCAAAGCGCATATTAAACAAATATGTAGGACTGCTTTTTTGCATTTACGCAATATCTCTAAAATCAGAAAGGTCTTGTCTCAGAGTGATGCTGAAAAACTAATTCATGCATTTATTCCTCTAGGCTGGACTATTGTAATTCATTATTATCAGGTTGTCCTAAAAGTTCCCTAAAAAGCCTTCAGTTAATTCAAAATGCTGACAGCTAGAGTACTGACGGGGACTAGAAGGAGAGAGCATATCTCACCCATATTGGCCTCTCTTCATTGGCTTCCTGTTAATTCTAGAATAGAATTTAAAATTCTTCTTCTTACTTATAAGGTTTTGAATAATCAGGTCCCATCTTATCTTAGGGACCTCGTAGTACCATATCACCCCAATAGAGCGCTTCGCTCTCAGACTGCAGGCTTACTTGTAGTTCCTAGGGTTTGTAAGAGTAGAATGGGAGGCAGAGCCTTCAGCTTCAGGCTCCTCTCCTGTGGAACCAGCTCCCACTTCAGATCAGGGAGACAGGACACCCTCTCTACTTTTAGATTAGGCTTAAAACTTTCCTTTTTGCTAAAGCTTATAGTTAGGGCTGGATCAGGTGACCCTGAACCATCCCTTAGTTATGCTGCTATAGACGTAGACTGCTGGGGGGTTCCCATGATGCACTGTTTCTTTCTCTTTTTGCTCTGTATGCACCACTCTGCATTTAATCATTAGTGATCGATCTCTGCTCCCCTCCACAGCATGTCTTTTTCCTGGTTCTCTCCCTCAGCCCCAACCAGTCCCAGCAGAAGACTGGCCCCTCCCTGAGCCTGGTTCTGCTGGAGGTTTCTTCCTGTTAAAAGGGAGTTTTTCCTTCCCACTGTAGCCAAGTGCTTGCTCACAGGGGGTCGTTTTGACCGTTGGGGTTTTACATAATTATTGTATGGCCTTGCCTTACAATATAAAGCGCCTTGGGGCAACTGTTTGTTGTGATTTGGCGCTATATAAAAAAAATTGATTGATTGATTGAGTGATTGACCACTACAGTTCTGTTGCTGTTAGAATCTCAGTGCTGCATTTGATACAGTGGCTCATCATATTCTACTTGATAGGCTGGAAAATCATTTTGGATTACTGGGAGTGCCCTTGTATGGCTGACGTCATACTTGACCAGTCGTTCTCACTGGTGTTTTTGTACAGTAACACTACCTCTAACCTTAGTGACGTGAAATTTGGGGTTCCACAGGGGTCTGTCTTAGGCCCCTGCTTTTCTTCCCCTTTATATAGCACCCCTTGGGCACACGTTTTGGGGATTACCTTTCACTGCTATGCAGATGATAGTTATACAAGCCGATAACTGCTGGTAATCTCGTTCACAAGAAAAATCCTTAGAAGGTTGCCTTGCAGCAGTGAGAAGTTGGATGTCTAGAAACTTTCTACTTTAAACTCTGATAAGACTGAAATGATGGTTCTTTGGTCCAGTGAGACATCAGTATCAATTTGACCAGCTAATGCTCAGCCTAGGCTTGTGTGTCATACATCACCACTGACAAAGTGAGGAACCTTGGGGTATTTTTTTGATCCTTGTGTCCTTTGGCCTCCCACATTAGAATATATTCCTAGGACTGTTTTCTTCACCTGCGAAGTATAGCGAAGATTTGTCCCATCCTGTCTATGGCTGATGCTGAGACCCTGATCCATGCATTTATCTCTTCTAGATTGGATTACTGCAATGTTCTATTTTCTGGTTTACTGCAGTCTAGCATTAGGGGTCTCCAATTGGTTCAGAATGCTGCAGCCAGACTTTTGACACGAAGCAGAAAGTACAACTAACATTACACCCATTTTGCATCCCTTCACTGGCTTCCTGTCCCAGTGAGATCAGATTTAATGTTTCTGCTACTAACCTATAAAATTATTCATAAACTGGCACCTCCGTACCTAGCTGACCTAATTGAACCTTACGTACCGGCCTGGGCTTTACGTTCTCAGGGTGCAGGACTACTTTGTGTCCCTAAGGAGAATAAGAAGTCTGCGGGTCACAGAGCTTTCTCTTATCGTGCCCCTGTTCTGTGGAATGATCTCCCTGCGTCAATAAAACAGTCAGATTCTGTGGAGACTTTCAAGTCCAGACTTAAGATGCACTTATTTTCCCTTTCATATGGCTAGCACACTGGTACAGTTTTGTTTTATGCTTTTTACTCTTTTAATTCATTTATTAGTAATTGGAGCGAGCTGCGGCCTCAACTTTACCTAAATTCTGGGTCTTTTAGTGAAGTTTAGGGCTAGTGCCCGGTCATCACCTTAGTATTTCTGTTTTTCTTGTTGTTTAATGCTGGCAAATTATACAGTATTTTTTGTCTTTCTGATGCCTGATCCTGTTTTTTCTGTCTGTTTAAGGTGCAGCTCCATCCAGAGATGGGAGTTGTATTCGTGTTGGTGATCCTCCTGTCCTGTGCGGCAATAGCATTTCTTGTATATTCGTCCGTGAATTGTTCTGTAATTTATGTTTGTAGCATGGCCCAAGCAGAGGGTCACCCCTTTGAGTCTGGTCTGCTTGAGGTTTCTTCCTCAGAGGGACTTTTTCCTTACCACTGTTGCTCTGTGGGTTGGTAAGGCTAGACCTTACCTGTGTGAAGCACTTTGAGGCAACTCTGTTGTGATTTGGCACTATATAAATGAAAATAAATTGAAAAAAAAATTTTTTTTTTCTTCCAGTAATTGATTTACATTACCAACAACAAATATGTAATGGGACCCAAAACCTGTGTAATTTGCCCATTTCTCTCCTCCCCTGTAGTGTTGTACAAGAACTGCTTGTCACACAGAGAAACTCCTGAGTCTTCCCTTCACATTTGACTCTTTCTGAATATGTCGATCCTGGATAATTTGAGAGAAACTTGGTTTCAGCAAAGGATAGTCTGGTGTGGACCTGTCTTTTTCAGAGAGTTCTGCCAGTGTTTTTCCAGTTGTCACGTGTGGCATATATTTTGCAAACCAAACAAGAAATTAGCAAATTTGCAGTGCTGCAAAGACATACCTCCACTTCCTCTACTTTTGGCTCAGGACCTTTTGCACCAACCTCTCTGCCAGTCTATTTGAGGCTACGTGGTAGGTTGAAGTTTTGATATGCTGAACCTCATTTAGCTTCAGAAATTTATCCAATTCACATGCAATGAATTCAGGTCAGTTATCAGTTACCACCTCCTGAGCTAACCCATAAGCCGAAAACAAGTTTCTTAAAACTTCGATGTGTTTGCACATGGTAGGAGTTTGCATGTGGATAATTTCAAGCCATCTGGCATACGCATCCATCATCACCAGAAACATTTGCTTCTTATACTCTACAAAATCAAGGAGTATTTTCTCCTATGGACCTGAAGCCCATTTCCAATTTTGCACTGGTGCTGTCGCTGCAACATTACGCTGATGTTTTCAGATCTCACAGAGATTTACCTCATTTTTAATGTCTTCATTCAGTGAAGGCCACCATAATACACTCCTAGCCAAGGACTTTATTTTTACCCTGCCCCACTGGCTGTCATGTAGCTCTGAAAGTAACCTGTTTCTCAGACTCTCTGGAATGAAGTAAACAATCATCTTTCACAGTCAGATCAAATTCTCCTCAGACTCATGTTATGGCCATCCTGACAAAACATAATGTTTCACTTTCACCAGTGTGGGATCTCTCTCGGTTTCACGTGCAATCTGCTGAGCTGTGATAGGCAGACTGTCTAGGTAAGAAACTCAAAACATTGGATTTAACCTTTGAAAATTTTCATCTGCAATTGGCAGTCTGGATAATGCATCTGCCCTGTTGTTCTGATGGTTTGTACTTGATCTCATAGGAGTATGCTGCTAAAATCAAAGCCCATCTCGGCATTCTAGCTGTGGCTAACGGCGGTATATCTGTTTTTGGACCTAAGATTTTTAGTAATGGTTTCTGATCAGTGATCATAGTGAACTTGCATCCAAACAAGTACTCATTAAACTTCATTACTGCAAATACTAGGCCCAATACTACTTTTTCAATTTGTGAATATTTTTCTATGCTTTCGTGAGCATTCTGGAAACAAAAACAATTGTTTTTTTCTCTTCCATCTGGCATTTGGTGAGATATCACTGCACCGGACACCTATGGGGTGATGCGTCACAGGCCAATATGAATGGCACATCTGGGGTTGAAATGTAATAAGACTTTGTTCGAAATCAGCTGTTAGCTTCCCCAAAAGCCTTTTGACATAATTCTGTCCAGTCCCACCTGACATCTTTGCGTAGCCACCCAGTTGGCGCTATCAGTGTAAACAAATTTGGTATGAACTTCCCATAGTAACTTAATGGAGAGAGGAAAGAACTTAACTCAGTTACATTACTTGGAATTGCGGCCTTTGCAATAGCCTCACATTTTTCTTGTATGGGATGAATTCCTTCTGGGTCAAATCATGTGTCCTAAATAAGACATGATATGTTGGAAAAGACACATTTATCTTTGTTACATGAATAAAGATATGGTTATGGTTTTGCAGCCTTTTTGGAACTTCTTCCAAATTTTTCATATGCCCTTTGTCCTGTCCAGTGATTAATACACCATCCAAATAACATATTACTCCATCCAAACCCTGTGGAACCTGATCCATCAATTTTGGGAAGATTGCAGGTGCACTGGCCATTTCATAAGGAAGTGTGTTTACTTTAGACAGGCCTTTGTGAGTGGTGATTAAGTACTGTTTTGAACCTTAATCCAGTTCTACTTGGTGATATGATTGTGACAAATCTAATTTGGTAAATCTGTCACCTCCTCCCAACTTTGCAAACAAGTCTTGTGCTTTTGGAATGGGATACTAATCTACCAAGGGTTTATAGACACTTTGTAGTCACCACATATCCTGACAGAGTTATCAACTTTTGGTATGTTCACAGTGGGTGTGTCTCACTCACTATAACTGATAGCTGTGATAACACCTTCTGTTTCCAATTTGGTTAACTGTGCTTCCAGTGCATCTTTAAGTGCATAAGGCACAGGGTGATGTTTACAAAATTTTGGAATGGACCTTGGTGCAACATGTGGTTTAGCTTGGACTTTTCTCAGGTTAGGTTGGAATACTTTTGGATATCTCCCACAAAGCTCTTCTACACTCTCTGGTGCCACTCAATTCACCAAAAGACCAATCCATTTTAATCTTTCAATCCAGTCCTCTTCCCATTAAAGCTGGACCACCTCCTTTTGCCACAAACAAGGTTAATTTATGACTATTTCGCTTACATTTTACCACTCACTTGGAGGGGCCCTTTAACCTCCAGTGCTGTTTTCTGTAGGTTCTTAAATCACAACTGGTTTGTACAAGTTTAATCTTTTTAAACCTGTGTTTAAAAGGTGTTGGGGTGTTGACCACAGCATGTGGCATGTCACCAGTTTGTCGGTGCGTTGACTGTTACCATGCGGGGTCTCACGTGATTCCTCCTAATTGTGATAATCACTCTGTTTTGCTGTCATCAGGTGATTGGGCCACTCTGGCGCCTTTCTTTTCGATTAGGGAATGATCCACCTCTTCTTCTCATGCATGGCATGCCCTGGTGATGTGCCCTTTCTTCTTGCAGGAACGGCCATCTGTCTCTTTAAAATGGCAATCATCTGACACAACTCCCTTGCACCTGTAGTACGGTTTTCCACTTTCCTCTTTCTTGGGAACAGCCCTCAGTGTTGGTTTTCTGGGACCACTGTTTTGTATTTTGTTTTGCAACTTTTGCAACTCTGTTGAGGACGTCCGGGATTTATTTATTTTTGGTCTCATGGCAGCAGAGCTGGTACCTTTTGGCTTATGTGCTGCCCTGATCTACCGGAAAATTGGCAAGATGGCGGCATCAAGAACCACGGGCCCTCGCTTGTCCGTCATGGTTAACGAGGTTGGCAAGGCAGTGCATTCTCAGACTGCGTTGACTCTTGAACTCAGACACAAATTGGATAACACCTTGAAGCTGATGTGTGCCTTGCAGTTGAAGCTGAAGGTTTTGGAGGCCGGTGAATATTCTTAATTCATAAATGGGAATATTCTTAATTCATATTTGGGATTTGGCTGTGCGAGTGGAACTGTTAAAAGTGTTTTTCACTGCTCGGCTGCAACACTACAGGCATCAAGGTCAATTGCCCATTGTTTACCTCCAGAGGAATTTATCCAGGCTCTGGTGAGATTATTCAGCTCCATTCTTATCTCAACCCACAAGGACAATAAACTGACCGACTTACACATGGACTGAAGCATGCTTCAGTTTTCTCCTGTTACCTCTCTTCCTGCCCTCCCTCCCTGTGGCAGGCCTTCTTTCTTCCCAAGCTGGTCAGCCGGTGCGACTTGACAGTTGCAGTGGCTACCAACACACTCACATCACCTCAACTGGAAAATGGACTGTTTCAAGTTGAGTGCACATAAACAATGTCAAATGTATATGTGTTGTCCTAATTCTGATGTGTGCCATTAATTACGGGTAAACAAGTAAATAATTGTAGATCAATTGCTGTTTGTATGTGGAATGTGAGTGTGGAAATCTCGTTGTTATAATGACATTGATAATAAAGCTATCTATCTATCTAACTTTGTGTGCCAGCGCCAATTTCATAAGCTACAGTTAAATGTTAAGTATTTTGTGCGGGCAAGCATTTAACATTCATCCTGCAGCTCATGTCGGTGAACCCACAAACAAATCTCTCTAATGAATCATCCAAAGATGCTTCAAGTTTCCATATGAATCCAGCTTTCTTGAGACTCACCCCAATGAATTCACTGAGAGACTTTAGATCTTTCAGCAATAAGCTCATATTTGGCACAAATTGGATGCACATAAGCCTACTTAAATCAGGTCAACTTGCATTGGATGGTTTCACCTGGCGAACATAAGCCCATAAGCAACGTGTGGTTTCATTTTCCAGCTGTGGAGGCGGAAGGATTTTCAGGCTGTCTGTGGAAAGAAAGAGTCAAAACATTGACAGTTTGTCTAATAACAGACTCTTTAATACGACAGTGATGACAGTGATGGATTTTGTCAGTGTTTGTGGTTCACAGTGCTGTGATAATCAAAGAATTTTCATCTGAAGGAATATCGTTTCATCATGGTGCTGCTCAGAGGTCACTTAGAGATTGTGAACAAAGCTCCACTGTGAAGATGTTTTATTTCTTGCATTGTGATTGATCACAAGGTGGAGTCATTTCAGCTTGCAGATGTCTGTGTCACTCGGAGGTCATTTGGGTTTGGATGATTTTATCAGATGTTACCCACGGGTCATTCAGATGTTGCAAAGCTGAAGGAATGTCTTATCAGATGCCTTTCACACTGAGCATGGGGTTACATTAGTTCAACCAGAACATTTGGTTAACAGAAAAACAATATTTATCATTTTGTTGGCTTCTGCTCAAAGCTCACCTCCAAAGACGGTATCACAATCTTGTCGCCAATGTTCTGTTGTGTCACAGATGTTGTTCAAAATATCAGCCAAGGAAGCCAACGACTTTGCACAGGAACATGACACACTTTAATACATTACACAGCTTAAACAGCAATAAGTCTTCACACTGCTCATCACCCTACTTCTGCATCAGGCAACGCTGCAGTCACAGCCTTTTATAGTGGCACTTAGTGCCCCTGGAGGTAACTCTGGTTACTGCAGTATCAGAATGTTCCAGAATACCACATATCCCATTTATAGCTGTATGGACTGAGATGATGCAGATTAAGTGTCTTGTCCTAGGACACAGACAGGAAGCCTGAGTGGGATTGTAACCCAGTTCTCAATATTGGCAGACCAGGGGCCTCATGTACAAAGACTTCCATGGATTTCCAACTAACACATGGTGTACACCAAAATCTAGAAACTGGCGTAAGCACAAAAAAATTCAGATGTATCAAAGTGTGTGTAGGCATGGATCCACGCGCGTTCGGTTTGTATATCACAATCAATGTGGATTTGAACACACATGCACAAGCACCAAACTCTTCCCTGGCCATGCCTTCAACTGAATATGCAAATTTATTCAAATTGTTTGTTTGTGTCATGCCTCCATAAGTCTGGAGTATTGTGTGTTTGATGACATCTGCCATTGTCTCTGTGCTGTGTGTAAAATTGAAGAACTTTCAGAGACAACGTGAAAAAACAATGAAAGCTGTGACTTGGTCACTGTTCTCTCTCGCAGCTCGCTGCAATGTAAAACAAAAATTAAATGAGTGCATCTGTGTGTGTAAATGCTGAACACAGAGCAGCATTCACACACTGAAGTAAAAATATATTAGGTGCATGGAGGCTGACAGTGTGTGACATTAACGCTTTTATTGACAAATACTGAACACAGGGCTTGTTAAGAAGCGCTGTTTTACCATTAAGAAAATAAAACACATTATTTGAATGCGCACATGCACAAAAGTGCCCACATTGGTTTTCAGTCAGAAGAATTACACAGATAAACTATTTAACCACCAAGTAACTCCCCATCGCACACCGTGCCAGCCTACAGCCTAGTGTGCATTTGCGCATCATGTTTGATTTGAACATTGATAGAATAAAAATGTTTCCTATTAACAAAAACAAATTCATCATGTGATGGTGCCTTTATGTGTGCAGTCAATAGCTCCGATTACATTTGGGAAACCGGCTCTCACTGCAAAATGTGCTGTAATGTTGGAATGTGATGTTTCTGTGTAGGCTCTTAGTTGTCCAGATGGTTTCCATAGTAGAGAAGCTTGAATCTTCGACTGGACTGGGTTGCTTGACGTGAGGACGTTTCACTTCAAATCACAGACGCTTCCTCAGTTAAAATTCTTGCTCTGGTAGTCTGACTTCTATCTTGACTCTTGTAGAGAAGAATAAACCAGAAGCCAACAAAAGCTTGAGTTTTTAACCTAACCAGACCCCTCCTACCGAGAGGCAGACTGCTATAGGCTAGTGACTAAACAATAGCTCTAATTAGCAAAATAGTTTCAAACCCAGCCTTAACCGGGGGGCGGGTCTCAGACACGCTTTGTCCCCTGTTTACAATGGGGTACTCAGGTCAAAGCAGTTTCAGTCTTTTGTTCATGGTAATGAGTCATTCACGTCATCAGGAGAGTCGTCAAGGGAGCCATCAGGGGAGGCTTCCATCCCATCATTAGGAGAGTGCTAACTAGAGCACAATAGGTGCTAATTAGAGCTATTGTTTAGTCACTAGCCTATAGCAGTCGGCCTCTCAGTAGGAGGGGTCTGGTTAGGTTAAAAACTCCAGCTTTTGTTGGCTTCTGGTTTATTCTTCTCTACAAGAGTCAAGACAGAAGTCAGACTACCAGAGCAAGAATTTTAGCTGAGGAAGCTTCTGTGATTTGAAGCGAAACGTCCTCACGTCAAGCAACCCAGTCCAGTTGAAGATTCAAGCTTCTCTACGTTGGAATGTGATGTATCTGGATGCCATTCGGATGATTGTGTTCCACACAGCTGGCATGGCTCAGCGCAATGTTGACTGGCGCATGCCTAACCAATCAGCCAGCTTCCACTGGAATGCCCCTGATGTCAGGATGGCCAGCGTGGTCTGCACCTGTGTGAGCACAGACAACCCCCTCGCTGTATGGCACTCTGTATGGCCCCGCCCAGTTCTGTGTGTAACTCCAGTAACAGTCGCCTTGGTAATTGACATCAGTTTATGAGGCAATTATCATCATTTGCAAATAAATCCTCGCATTCCCTAAATACACACTCATGTCAGATTGCACCATTTGCAAGGTCCTCTGATGCTAACGCAGCCACTGTTGGTGCCATTTATGCATCACTTTGTGCATGCGTTTATATCCACCCATATAATTTCAAACACATGGGTGTGTTAAATGTTCATCAGTGTGCACGTCACTCTGATGACGTCTAGTTTTCACACTATTAACGGTTCCCAGCATCACATCCATGTGTTGGAGATGGCACAATAGCTGTAGAAACATGTGTACGCCAGCCAGGATTTTTGCGTGATGCACCGCACATTTCCACAGTCATTTCACTTTTGATAAATCTGAACGTGAGCGTGCATGGAGATGGAGGTGCACCACGTTTTTGTGCATACGCAGCCTTTGTACATGAGGGCCCACCTCCTTAGGCCCCATAAAAAAAAAAAACATTAGTTTGTCATCCCCACCCACATGCCAAAATCGGCCCGCATTAATCTTTTTGTTATTGTTTTTGTTTTGATTTTTTTTGCCGAATTTCATTGTCAACCACAGTCAATTGCTGCATCTCACATGCATGCTTATCATGCTACTAGTGCATTGACTGTATTCAACATGGAAGCAAGATTTATTTTAAAAATGTTATTTTCAGTTCCTCACTTGGTATGAAGGTATCGTAATTTCCAGACTATAAGCAGGTACTTTTTTCACATCTTTGAACACTGCGGCTTACACAGTGACGTGGCTAATGTATGGATTTTTACAGGCTGTCTCATAAATCAAACTACATCAATTAATGCTGCATTAATTGATGTATTTTGGATGACATTCATTTACCTCACATGGAGTAAAATTCACACATGGAGCAAATATAAAGGCTTGCCTGTTCATTTCTGTGGGATTCATCATCACATCCTGAAGAAAAATTATCCACATAAAGCCTCTTGATTTTGGAAAATGACATCTGAAAACACTTTCTTTCCTTGTTGTGGCTGAAGAAAAGTCCCACTGTGACACCGGCACTTTGCGCGACAGTTGCTCTATCAAATCAGTCAGCGGGGCCTTCCCCTCCACCGGGTCTCTGTCTTTGCGCCACAAGTTGGAAAACTCACAGCGCCTCATTAACCTCTCATTTACCACAGGCACCAGGCAATTCTGGCTGCAAGCAGTTAAATTATCTCAAATCAAATCAGTTTTATTTATATAGCGCCAAATCACAACAAACAGTCGCCCCAAGGTGATTTATATTGTAAGGCAAAAGCCATACAATAATTACAGATAAACCCCAACGGTCAAAACGACCCCCTATGAGCAAGCACTTGGCGACATTGGGAAAGAAAAACTCCCTTTTAACAGGAAGAAACCTCCAGCAGAACCAGGCTCAGGGAGGGGCAGTCTTCTGCTGGGACTGGTTGGGGCTGAGGGGAGAGAATCAGGAAAAGGACATGCTGTGGAAGAGAGCAGAGATCAATCGCTAATGATTAAATGCAGAGTGGTGCATACAGAGCAAAAAGAGGTGAATAAAAAGAAACACTCAGTGCATCATGGGAACCCCCCAGCAGTCTAAGTCTATAGCAGCATAACTAAGGGATGGTTCAGGGTCACCTGATCCAGCCCTAACTATAAGCTTTAGCAAAAAGGAAGGTTTTAAGCTTAATCTTAAAAGTAGAGAGGGTGTCTGTCTCCCTAATCCAAATTGGGAGCTGGTTCCACAGGAGAGGAGCCTGAAAGCTGAAGGCTCTGCCTCCCATTCTACTCTTAAAAACCCTTGGAACTACAAGTAAGCCTACAGTCTGAGAGTGAAGCGCTCTATTGGGCTGATATGGTACTATGAGGTCCCTAAGATAAGATGGGACCTGATTATTCAAAACCTTATAAGTAAGAAGAAGAATTTTAAATTCTATTCTGGAATTAACAGGAAGACAATGAAGAGAAGCCAATATGGGTGAAATATGCTCTCTCCTTCCAGTCCCCGTCAGTACTCTAGCTGCAGCATTTTGAATTAACTGAAGGCTTCTCATGGTCCACAAAGAAAAAAAATGTTAAAATGACTCAGTTTTGGCTTTATGTGGAGACGCTGCACAACACTGTGCGTGTGCTGGATACCGTATTCATCAATATGTAACACCTTCAGAAAAAAGTATTTATGGTACGTATTTAATTAAAAGTTAAAAAATCTTTCTGTCTGACATCTTTATGTGTAAATATCTCATGTTACAACGTGGACACCTGCGGCTTATAGACAAGTGCAGCCTATTTTTGTACTTTTTTTTTCTTTTTAAAATTGCTAGGTGCGACTTATATTCAGGTGTGCACTATAGCCCGGAAATTACGGTAATGTATGTGTCATTTTTCAGGTTTGAAATGGTGTTTTATGTACCTGGTTCTAAGAAAAAAAAAAATAAAAACAAAAATCTGCCCGCCCTCACCTTTTTTTTTTTCTGATGTCAAGGATGATAAAGTAATGTTTTTTTTTTTTCTTCTTTCATTTATGGGGGCTAATCCACTGAGCTCTCTGTTCTACTCTGTCTCAAGTACATCTCTGAATACCCCAAAATGGAAAAAATTATAAAGTGAAGCTTTAATTTTACCAGATATTGCTCTGCAAAAGTGATGTTCCATACAGTAGACATATTTTGTAGTAACTGTGAGATTGCAATTTGACCCACTGTACTGGACTGATGACAACAGGTATACAGTAGGTGTACCATATTTTATGGACTACAAGTTGCAGGGTTTTTGTTTTTTTTGTTTTTTTTTACTTGTTTGGGAGGTCCTGTGCCTTTTACTATTGAGCTATTCAATTTCATTTTGCATTTTTGTTGCATTGGCTGTTGCATCCTGTTCTTTTCTTTTGTGTGTACAGCACTTAGAGCTTGACTTTATTCTGTGATATAATTATTAAATAAAATATATTGCTCATGTCTTTTCTTGCAGCTTGTCAGTGCCATACTAATGGCTCTCTGTCTGAGGTCTGCAACAAGCATACTGGCCAGTGCTTGTGTAGGGAAAATGTGGTTGGACGACGGTGTGATGAGTGCGTGGTGAGTATTTTGACAGATGGCAATAATGTTCATGATTATCTTTTTCATTTAACTTTTCGCACCATTTTAACTTTATTATAGTTTTTTCTAGCAGTTTACAGTGTACTTGATTTGTTTTCACGTGTATATTCTGATAGCTACTGTGTGTTCTGAAGTTCATTAAAGAGGGATTTCCACATTATAGTTTATGTGTCAGACCCAATAACTTTGGACCATAGCTACCATTTGGGAAAGGGGGAGGGAGTTCAGTATAATATCATGTAGCTTACTGATTTTACAGCCTTTCAAATTTACACCCATCATCCAAAATGTTAGGTTTATGAAATAACATTTCTCCCTTTACACATATACAAATGCAATATAAAATGCTAACTATCATTCTCATCACAATTATACATGTACAAAAAATACTAATTCCAATATGGTACCAATATTCAAAGACGGTGACTAAAAATATACCAAATGCATCCATTTAGATACATTTGGTATATTTGTACCAAATGTGTTGTAAGGTCTTTACTTGATGTGGCTTGCTTGATCACCATCTCAATAAAGGAAAATATAACAGAAAAACGCACACTTGAAATTAAATTTCCACCCCAGAACAGGGTCACATTAAAGCCGCTGCTTCTGTGTGTGGAAAGGACACAGTGGAGGTAGTTCAGGCATGTGGCGAGGATACACACTGGTCATTTCCCTAGGGAGGTCTTCCAGGCATGTCCAACTGGGAAAAGACCCAAGACACACTGGGCAAATTATATTTGGTAACACTTTGGGATCCACCCTAAAAGAGTTACAGGGCTTGGCTGAGGATAGGGAAGTGAGGGATGAGCTGCTTGGTCTGCTGCCACTGTGATCCTTACCCAGAAAAGTAGCAGAAAATGAATGAATGAATAATTTTCATTCATTTTTAGGAAAGTGCCAACCTAAAAAAAAAAAAATGAACAAAAATCGTTTTGGACAAGAAAAGCTTCAAATCCAACATAATCTATCCAAAGCAGACATTGGATCATTTTCTAGATATGGCAGAGACAGTGTCCGTCCATCCCTCTGCCTGTCTGTCTGTTGCTCGACATAAGTCCAGTTCTATTACTGCCAGAGTCTTCAAGCTCACAGGGAGTGGTCTTGGGACACAGACCTTGGACAAGTTCAAAGATGACTAACGGTGACCTCTTTTAAGGGGTCAAAAGGTCACAATCTTTCTACACACTTTTTCACTGTTACATACGCATACGATCGAGGGGAGTTTAGCATTGCATTCTATATTTTTGGTTATTTTGCATATGTTTGAACATAAACCATGATATTTCGGATGATTGGAATACATTATATTGTATTTGGCATTTAGATGTGTTTTCATACATAAAAAGGACTTCTCTGAAATTTGAAATTTTGTTCAACATTTGTTTGAAAGGCTGTAAAATCAAGAAGCTACAAGAACACTAGCGAAGTGTAGCTTTTACAGAATTACAGTTAACATTTTCTTCTCTCCAAGTCATAGTCATGTCACCTCTCCACCCATACACTAGTTATGTAACCCTTCATGCCTGTAGAGAAATTACTCTGGTGTGTGTATTTTTGATATTTTATAGCACAGGAATAGAAATTATTAGTCAATACCGGGTAGTGGTAAATATTTACTGCAAAGATTGTATAGGACACTGAGGATTAGATGGCCTATTGGTGTAATCTGTCACATAAACCTATCACATATTTCCATCCATCCATTCATGTTTTATATCCGCTCACTCTAATTAAGGGTCACGGGGGGGGGGGGGGGGGGGCTGTGCCCCACTTACTCCTAATTATTTCTGCTCCTGTCCCTGTCTGTGTTGTGATTGGGTCCAGCCAAACAGCTGGTGGGATTCTGAGCATCATGAGTGTGTGCCATGTCGCTGTAGCCCTCTCGGGTCAGTTTCTCAGCGCTGTGATGTTGAAGGCCGCTGCATCTGTCGCCCTGGCTTTTTGGGCAAACACTGTGATCTGCACCGCCAAAGATATGAGAGACGAGAGACACGGCGGCCAGTGCAGCGAGTTCCCATAGAAAGTATTCAGCAGAGATGGGGCGGGTCATTTCGCACAGGGGGATGTCCCAGGGGGGCATACAAGCCTAAACAAGGGGTAAAAACAAACTGCATGTGAATGGTAGTCACATGTTCCAGTAACGTGCACGTGAAGATTTTACAGACACGTTGTGTTGTTTTGTTGATGGTTAAAGACATTTAATGCTGTGTGTTAAGCTTACTTTAAAGTGTTTACGTGCTTGATAAGTTTTGGATCTGAATTTGCAAAATACTGCATGGTGTGTGTTCAGTGTTGCTGTGGGGTTATTGGGGCAGCAGCGCACATTTGTGCTGTTCATGTTATATAGCTAAAAAATAAAAGTTGTGAGAGACTTCGGGCCACATATTGTTTTGGTTCCACTTGGGGTTTTATAGGTGTAGACCAAATTTGAACACAGTCAGATGAGATTTAGAGGTCACCCAGAGTGACACTCTCTCTCCGCTGACACGTCATTTTATTTTACAGGTACATGTGATGACATCTAATTGCAAAAAGTGGTGGTTGATTGGTCACCCAGAAGAGAACATTACTGGAATTAGTGGATTGCTACATTGCTTGTTTGGGGAAAATTGATGCTTTGTGCAGGACCCCTAAACAATGTCTGGTTACAACAAAACTTGTCACAGATCTTTTATTTTATTAGTGGAACAAGAACAACATGTGGCCCAACAGATTTTGTAACAGTTGACATTTTGAACAGGTCTAATGCACATTATGGGCTTTATTCAACATTTCACTGTTTGTTGTTATTGACGTTTGGCACCCAAACAGATTTTTACAGAAGTCCTACATAGTAGCTCTTTTCTGAATGCATTCAGCAAACACATTAAATTTAAACCCACTCAGTAGAATGACAACTAATTTGAATTTTATTTTGGGTGGCAACTTAAAAAAAGTGTATTTTTCGGGGTACCTCTGAATATTCAGGGTTCATTGAACACAACATTCATGGCATTCTATTTTTATTTTTATTTGTTATTATTAGCTCAGTCGTCTAATTATGTTTTCAGTTAACTTTTAAGTTGTAGAACAAATATAAATAAACACTTCATAAATTGTACGACACTGCACCTACTATAGTACACTGAAGTATCATGCATATTCTGAATAAAGCAGTCTAATCTGAAAAATCTGAATGAGTACACTCACATGCTGTGTGCTCCTTCTTATACTTTCTTGAGTTTTGCATTTTGTAACATTCATATCTCTGACCTTTTTTTGTGTGTCCGCAATTTATTTCATCTTTCCATCTCCACTTGAATTCCAGATCTGTTACATTTTCATTGTTATTGTGTGCGTGTGTGTGTGTGTGTCCAGCCTCAGACACACGGCATCACCACAGCTGGAGTGTGTATCCCGTGTCACTGTAATTCATTTGGTTCCAAGTCATTTGATTGCGATGAATATGGTCAGTGTCGGTGTCAGCCAGGAGTCACTGGACCCAAATGTGACCGCTGCTCACGGGGATTCTTCAATTTCCAGGAGGGAGGCTGCACACGTAAGGCTAGAGTCATTGTGTCTGTATATGTATTTGTGCCACTGATCATATTTAACACCAGTTGCAAAATGGTGAGAACTTTTGGCTTCCTCCATAAGGCTGTTTGTGGTTTGAAATGTGGTTAGGGCTAAAAAGAGTACCATAGTCATATGAAAACACTTTTGCCTCCTTCATTATGCATGTCTGTTACACTTAACCTGTGACCGGTTTCATAAAGCGGTCTAATCTTGTTTAGTCGACTAAACTCACGTAGTCGACTAATCTTTTGACATTAGTCATTGCACAAAGCAACATTTTATCCTGCTACAGAGGAGGCTAATCTTATTTTAGTTGTTTCTGTGAAGGCTCTCAGTTGTCCAGGTGGTTTCCATAGTAGAGAAGCTTGAATCTTCGACTGGACTGGGTTGCTTGGGAAGAATTCTTCTTTACAAGAGTCAAGACAGAAGTCAGACTACCAGAGCAAGAAATTTAGCTGAGGAAGCTTCTGCAATTAGACGCGAAACTTCCTTGCGTCAAGCAACCCAGTCCAGTTGAAGATTCAAGCTTCTCTACTTATTTTAGTTGACAAAACTTCAGTGTCTTACCTTAAAAATGGCAGCTATCTGTGCTTTGACAGCGAAGGATTAAAACTAAATAATTCCATGCTGGACCGCAGCCCCAAGCCAACTGTGCCCACCGAGGAAGGGGAAGGGCAACCACGTGGAGCGCCTGGGTGCTGGAGCCCCCGCCCGCCCAGCGGCCGCATTCAAGCATCCAACCGCCAAGATCCCCGAACCAGCCGGTAATGCCGCTCATGAGTTCCTCATTGTTGAGGACAGCCAGCTGCAGGTGACGGGGAATGACACCAGTCTTCCCACTCTCCCGAGCAGCGCTGCTGGCCACCTCCAGGATTCCAGTGGCCAGACACTCCAGCACAGCCGCTAGGTAAACGGGGGCTCCGGACCCATATGCCCCGCACAGCCCCCCTCCCCCAAGCAGACGGTGGACACGACCAATTGGAAACTGCAATCCAGCACAGGAGCGAGTCTTTGCCTTGGCCCTGACTTTACCACCTGTTTTGCCTCTTCTGCTCATGATTTCATTCAAATATGTCACTGTCAAAGCACAGAGGAAAAAAAGAGGAATCAGCCAGAGAATTAACTGATGACATGAGTTTTCTATTGACAGGAGCTCGACTTCATGCTACATTCGCAGTCTTATAGGGAGAAAGAATCAACAGTTATGATAAATCTGACTTCAAGTCTACGTATCTGACTTGACCAAAGCACAAGTTTTCACATCTTAAATGTAAATCACAGTGGAAAGGTCAGCCAGAGAATGTGATTACAAGTGCAAAGCATGCATTTACCACTGACAACGACCGCAGCAGCGCTTCAACCTTTCAAGATGGGTGGGTCGGCGCTCCAGTTCACATGACCATAATACCTGTCTATTATGGGATATCTATGGTCTAACTAGCTGCATACTCTGTTTTGTTTGTGTGTAAATATAACTTCTTTGTCATATATTATGTAAAAGCTGACAAGAATAAACAATTCTAAAACTGAAAATGCTGTATTTGGAAACTTATGACACCTCTGGAGTGATTTACAAGACATTTCGTGAATGTCAGCGTACGCACTAACTTCCGCTGTCTCAAAGTTAACTTCCATGCTTGTCAAAAGCTCATGTATGCGCGCATGTACGGGCTTCTGCAGATGCTGTTAAAATATAAATATTGTTTATGATTGATTGATTGATAGAGGGGCTCTATTGAACATGTACAAATTGGACACAAGACAATAAGATCTTAATAATTCATGTAAATATCAATAAATAAATAAATATATATATATATATATATATATATATATATATACACACACACACACACACTTTCACTTTGCACTGGGATACCCATTAAACAACTGCAAATTATAAAGAAGACAATGGTCATACGGCCGTTGTATTTTAGCATAGCATTATTTTTTACTCTCCATTCTTCTCTCTGCAGCCTGTCAGTGCAGTCATGTGGGGAATAACTGTGATGCCAACACGGGACAATGCATCTGTCCTCCAAACACAATTGGTGAGAGGTGTGACCGTTGTGCTCCCAACCACTGGGACCATGACATCATCACTGGATGCAAGGTTTGCTCAGACAATTCCTGCAAACACCAGTCAGAAGAATATTTGCAACCTACATTGGGGCTAAAAAGTATTTAGTCAGTCCCTGATTGTGCGAGTTCTCCTACTTAGAAAGATGAGAGAGGTGTGTCATTTTCATCACAGGTACACTTCAACTATGAGAGACAAAATGAGAAAAAAAAAAACTCCAGGAAATCACATTGTGGGATTTTTAAAGAATTTATTTGTAAATTATGATGGAAAATAAGTATTTGTTCACCCACAAACAAGCAAGATTTCTGGCTCTCACAGACCTGTAACTTCTTCTTTAAGAGGCTCTTCTGTCCTCCACCTGTTACCTGTGTTAATAGCACCTGTTTGAACTCATTATCTGTATAAAATACACTTGTCCACAGCCTCAAACAGTCAGACTCCAAACTCAACCATGGCCAAGACCAAAGAGCTGTCGAAGGACACCAGGAAGAACACTGTAGACCTGCACCAGGCTGGGAAGAGTGAATCTACAATAGTCAAGCAGGTTGGTATGAATAAATCAACTGTGGGAGCAATTGAAAGAAAATGGAAGACATACAAGCCCATTGATTATCTTCCTCGATCTGGGGCTCCACGCAAGATATCATCCTGTGGGGTCAAAATGATCATGACAACGGTGAACAAAAAATCTCAGAACTATACGGAGGGACCTGATGAATGACCTACAGAGAGCTGGGACCAAAGTAACAAAGGCTATACACTATGCAGAGAGGGACTCAAATCCTGCAGTGCCAGGCGTGTCCCCCTGCTTAAACCAGTACGTGTCCAGGCCTGACTGAAGTTTGCCAGAGAGCATATTGATGATCCAGAAGAGGATTGGGAGAATATCATGTGGTCAGATGAAACCAAAATAGAACTTTTTAGTAAAAACTCAACTCGTTATGCTTGGAGGAAGAAGAATGCTGATTTGCATCCCAAGAACACCATATCTACTGTGAAGCATGGGGGTGGAAACATCATGCTTTGGGGCTGTTTTTCTGCAAAAGGGGACAGGACAAATGATCTGTGTTCAGGGAAGAATAAAGAGGGCCACATTTTAAGCCAAAACCTCCTTCCATCAGTGAGAGCATTGAAGATGCAACGTGGCTGGGTCTTCCAGCATGACAATGATCTCAAACACACCGCTCAGGCAACAAAGGAGTGGCTCCATAAAAAGCATTTCAAGGTCCTGGAGTGGCCAAGCCAGTCTCCAGACCTCAACCCCCTAGAACATTTGTTGAGGTCGTTGAAAGTCCATGTTGCCCAGCGACAGCCCCAAAACATCATTGCTCTAGAGAAGATCTACATGGAGGAATGGGCCAAAATACCAGCTACAGTGTGTGAAGACTTACAGGAAACATTTGATCTGTCATTGCCAAGAAAGGATATGTTACAAAGTATTGAGTTGAGCTTTTGTTTTTGACCAAATACTTATTTTCCACCATAATTTACAAATAAATTCTTTAAAAATCCTACAATGTGATTTCCTGGAGTGTTTTTCTCATTTTGTCTCTCATACTTGAAGTGTACCGATAATGAAAATTACAGGCCTCTCTCATCTTTCTAAGTAGACAACTTGCACAATCAGGGGCTGACTAAATACTTTTTTACCCCACTGTACATGCATATCGTTTACGATCACAAATTAGGCTGACATGAAAAAATAGTTAGTACTTGTTGATGTTTGCATTAATTTGTTAACATGGGGAGTATATCATGTTTAATGTAATATTTATTTAACCAGGTTAGTCCCATTGAGATTGATGTAATTTTCACAACAGATAGATATTAGGCCATGGAAGAACCCATTAAATTTTGGAGTTCAGATTGCAAGGGAGTCCTGGGCAATCATAAAGTTTCCAATTCACCTAACCAACTTGTCTTTTTAAATGTGGGAGGAAACCGGACCACCTGGAGGAAACCCACGCAAACATGCAAACTCCACACAGAAAGGCCGCACATGGGAATCAAACCCATGACCTTCTTGCTGTGAGGAAACATTGCTAACTACTAAGCACTATGTTGGCAACAAATGCTGCTCAAATGTGTGGCAAGGTCTTGACTGGTTATTTATTTGAAAAGTTACGTCTGGTGAAAATAAGATGGTCTGACTTATTGACCTTATGGGCAGTTTATTTATTGTCATAATTCAGGTCAGTAGACAAGTACTGTATTCATCCTCAACTGTGGCCTTGGAGCTCCAAAAATGAATTTCGCAATATTTTGTTATTTAATCTGAATATATTTATGGAATTAAGCTGTAGTCTGGATTTACACGTATACAAGTATAATTTAGTATAATACTTTTAATTAACAAATAATATATTTTGTTGTTTTTTTTTTTTGCTCTCCATCTTTACTCCATCTTTAACCTTGCACTGTTGTTCTAAATCATGCCTTCATTCACCTGCACTCTTTGGTCTTTACTTTTTCTGTTCTCTGCATTCCATTTCTCACATTTGTTGTGTTGTATGTTTATTTGCATACATGCTTACACAGTCTTCTCTGTTTCTGTTAACTTTTCACCAGTCTATGACTCACTGTCACTTTCCCCATATCTCACTTTAGTACAAGTTTGGTCCGTCTTTGAAAGGTAATTGTTTAGCAGTCGAGATTTCTAAAAGCCAAAAGGCAGCAATAATGACAAATTAATAGAAACCAGGAAGTATTTAGTCAGCATGAGGCTTAAACTCAAGCTTTGGATGTTGAACAACAGACTAAGTAAATAGATTGTATCATATATTTTGCCTTCAAAAGAAGAGATTTAAAATAAACAGTAACCATAGGTCGTGAGGTGGTGCACACCCTGGACAGGACACCAGTCTGTTGTAGACAAACACACATTCACACCTACAGAGAATTTAAAGTTTCCAATCTATCTAACCTGCATGTCTTTGGATGTGGAAGGAAGCTGGAACACCTGGAGGGAACCCACACAAACACGGGGAGAACACAAGTCAACACAGAAACACCACAGGTTCCCACCTGTGGTGTTTCTGATCCCACAACCTACAACCCCAATTCCAATGAAGTTGGGACATTGTGTAAAATGTAAATTAAAAACAGAAAACATTGATTTGCAAATCTTCTTTAACCTATATTCAATTGAATACACCAGAAAACAAGATATTTAATGTTGAAACTGATAAACTTCATTGCTTTTGTGCAAATATTTGCTCATTTTGAAATAGATGCCTGAAACACGTTTCAAAAAAGCTGGGACAGTGGTATGTTTACCACTGTGTTACATCACCTTTCCTTCTAACAACATTCAATAAGTGTTTGGGAACTGAGGACACTAATTGTTGAAGCTTTGTAGGTGGAATTCTTTCCCATTCTTGCTTGATGTACTTCAGTTGTTCAACAGTCTGGGGTCTCCGTTGTCATATTTTGCGCTTCATAATGTGCCACACATTTTCAATGGGGGACAGGTCTGGACTGCAGGCAGGCCAGTCTAGTAAACGCACTCTTTTACTATGAAGCCATGCTGTAGTAACATGTGCAGAATGTGTCTTGGCATTGTCTTGCTGAAATAAACAGGGATGTCCCTGAAAAAGACGTTGCTTGGATGGCAGCATGTGTTGCTCCAAAATCTGCATGTACCTTTTAGCATTGATGGTAAGTTGCCCATACCATGGGCGCTAACATACCACCATACCATCACAGATGCTGGCTTATGAACTTTGCACTGGTAACAATCTTGGATGGTCTTTTTCCTCTTTTGTCTGGAGGACACGACGTCCATGATTTCCAAAAACAATTTGAAATGTGTACTCATCAGACCACAGCAGACTTTTACGTCAAAACTACTTCACGGATTCTCACTGAATTTTCACCACAGATACATATTAGGTCATGGAAGACTCCGTTGTATTTTGGAGGTGATCCAGATCCGCATACAGATTCTGGATCAAGATTTCACTTTATAGTCTTTGAAGGATTATGTCAAAACTACTTCATGGATTCTCACCAAATTTGCACCACAGATACATATTAGGGCATGGAAGAATCCATTGAATTATGGAGGTGATCCGGATCTGGATTGGCAAACATCAGAAATCTCTGATTGCTTTTTTTTTTCATAATTATTTTTAGCTGTAGAATTATTTAGAATCAACAGACTCTGTCATAGTGCATATTAGTACATGGATTTTCTGCACAAATTTTTATTTTTGCATTTTCTATAGGTCACAGCATTCTCGTTTGAGGGCAGGCGCTAAAGGGGTAAAATATGACGCATATGATGTAATTTCTCTTCTTCCCATTTTCATTGGGTTTTTGGGCAAATTACATGCAAAGAAAAGTGGGTGCGGTTTGTTCATGATGGTTTTGCAGGCGAAAGAATGGAGCTACTCTGGTTAGCTGTGAAGGCTAACACTGATACGACGTCTCCAATCTGCAAACTTTGCGTGACTGCTTCGGTGATTGCAGCTGAAAACAAAACAGTACACCATTTTTCTGTGTGAAATTATGCTGTGTATATATTGCACAAGGGAGCCACCTTGGCTCCATGTGGATTGCGGGATTTGAAGACTTATGGGGACCTTTCCCATAAGTCTTCAAATCCAGTGATTTCATGCAGGGTTCAAATGAGACTGCACTGCCCTATTGTAAGTTTTTATTGGCCTTTTTTTTTTTATTGATTTTTATGTGCTACATTTTCTGAACTTAATATTTTGTCTTAATGGAATTCATTGTTTCATCATGTCTTGGTGCTGTATGGCAGGAGTGTGGCTGTAACGTGGTTGGCTCAGTGACCCAACAGTGCAATGTTGAAACCGGCTGCTGCTTCTGTCATGACTCCTTCAGAGGAGACAAGTGTCATGAATGTCAACTGGGATACAGAGATTTCCCTCAGGTAAACTACCCATTGCGCCTGTTTTAATATTGCTGCTGATAACATATGTTGTATATTTACATCAAGAAAGAAAAAATGAAAAGCAGAAACACATTGGGTTTTATTTCAAGGAATTGACAACACATTTCCAATCCATGCCATCCACATTGTGATACAGGTGTACTTTGACCAGAGAAGCACAAGACCCTGGGCATTCTTCGAATGTCCTGATACATATTGATTTTTTTTTTTTTTTTTTTTTTTTTTTTGACGTAGTGATGTTTTCAAAGGATCTGCATGTGATTTCTGTGGCATTGAACATTTGTTTCTGAGCTTCAATGTGACAAAGATTCTGCAGTGCACTGCTGAGAGCAAGTAAGTGCAGTCACAGGGATATGTTCTGGAGAGAAGGGGAATGAAAATCAATAGGAGCAAGATGGAGTACATGAGTGTGAATGAGTTAGGGTTGGGGCCGATCCAATCCAATATTGGCTTCTGATACTAAGATAATTCACGGTTGGGAAATGTCCAAGCCAACATGCAGGGTTTTCTGAAAGAGGAGAGGAGCCACATCTGTGCTACTGCTGAAATGTAAAAGAGCAGATTTGAGAATCAAATCAGTCCAGGTTCAGCTCTTGTTCATACAGGATAATTACGGGCTATATTGTTTAAAAAAAAGAGTAATGCAGTCCCACTCAAAAACGTTGGAAAAAAAAACAAAACTGTCAAGATGACAGAAAAACTCTAAATGTTTCACTGGATTAAAGGTACAGTGTGTCGTTTTTGGGGAACAGAGCAGTGTTTGAACTTTCTCAGTGTTATTTATGATCTTTTTAAGGTTATTTATTTTATTACTTTAGACTTTGATAGAAACGTGCAAAAAACAACTTTGATATTACAAATATTACAACAGAAATGTCATGTTTTTATTCTTGCTTTCATTGTATTTAAACACACTAAAAATTAGGGCTTGCCAGTAAGGTTTTAGAGGTATAAACCCTGTAGCTTGGGGGGGAAGGGCTCTACCCCCTTGATGCCCGCCAGGATGTTGCCCCTAGACCCCTGGCTGTGAACCACAGTCACAAAATTTACCTGGCACTAAAATGGTTCTAGCTAGAACCCTGGAGGGGGTTTTGCTGAACAGAGGCACATCTCAAAGACTAATGAGACACGCCTCCTTTTAGTAAATCCCTTCCTGCCAGCCAGCTCCAGGTGAGCATTGAGGAGCGCTGATGCTTGCTGACCAACTTTTATTGGATAGAACTGAATAGAGTAGAGCCTTTATTGTTATTGTACATATACACATGCATACAAATAAATTGTTCCTCTGTATTTAACCCATCCTAATTACAGACACAATCCAACCACTAGGAGCAGTGGGCAGCCACTGTCCATCGCCCGGGGACCGACTCCAGTTGTAGAGACACTGCCTTGGTCATCAAAAGCAGAGAAAAGAGTAGACCCTAAATAAGCTTTTTTTATTATTATGGGAGGACACGGAGTGCCAGGGGGAAACCCACGCAGACATGGAGAGAACGTGCAAACTCCATGCAGAAAGGGTGGGAAGTGATTCCACGACCATCTTGCTGTGAGGCACCGATGCTAGCCACTAAGCCACTGTGCTGCCCGTTTTCATCACAACCGGGAGTAAGGTAGTAACAGTTTACCCAGACTGACTCAAAATATGAGTAAATTAAGTACTTTTATTTATTTTTTGGTGGTTTTTGTGGCATTTTGGAAATGCAGTCCAGCTTTAAAACGGTATATGTACTCGGAACGAGTGTTGATCTACGGGGAGTGATCTATGGGGAATCCCTAGCACCAATTAGACTTAACGTATTAACTCTATTAAACCGCCGACCTTGAATAGGGGCCTGCCTTATTTAAAACCGCTGTCTGAAAAAAATAAACGCTTGCCTTAAATAAGCACCGGGCATTATGTGCATTAAAAAGGATTACATTTGGTCAAGTCGCTCTTTTTTTCTAAGTCCACTGTGGAGTGGTAACTTAAAATCCTAAAGCCTGATTTACGCTTCTACAACTCCGTAACTCTGTGGCCATGCAATGACGTTGACGTGTGCGTGACTCTTTTAAAGTTCTCCTTTGTGTTGGTGGGCATCTTAATGCAGTTTACCACAGGAACAGTGGCTTTTTCTGGATCAATTTGTACTTCAAGGAGCTTCACTTCTTTATACAATCATCAACCTAGGAAGGTCCATGAACAATTTTATAGGTTAGTAACACAACCTTAAAATCTGATGACACAGGGACAGGAAGCCAGGGAAGAGATGCCAAAATGTGTGTAATGTGGTTAAACTTTGTGCTTCCTGTCAAATGTCTGGCAGCAGCATTTTGAACCAATTGGAGACTCCTCATGCTGGACTGCGGTAAACCAGAGAATAGAACATTGCAGTAGTCCAATCTAAATGAAACAAATGCATGAATCAGGGTCTCAGCATCAGCCATAAACAGGATGGGACGAATCTTCACTGTATTTCGCAGGTGGAAGAAAACAGTCCTTGTAATATCTCTAATGTGGACGTCAAAGGACAACGTAGGATCAAAAATTACCCAAGGTTCCTCACTTTGTTAGGTGTATGGTATGGCACTGAGCTAGGCTAAGCGTTAGCTGGTCAAAATTGATGCTGATGTCTCATTGGACCAGAACCATCATTCAGTTTGTCAGAGTTTAAAAGTAGTTACTATCAGTAGTTACTAGTAGTTGCTAGACGCAAGCAAGGCGATCTTCTAAGGAATTTATGTGGATGAGATTACCAGCAGTTATCGACATGTATAAATGAGTATCATCAGCATAGCAATGAAAGGTAATCCCAAAACGCCGCAATATGTGCCTGGGGGGCTATATGAAGGGAGAAAAGCAAGGGGCCTAAGACGGATCCCTGTGGAACTAACTAAGGTTAGATGTAGTGTTGTTGTCCAAAACACAGTAAGAATGACTGGCCAGTTACGATGTCAACCATGCAAGGACATTCCCAGTAATCCTAAAATGAATCTCCGCCTTATCAAGTAGAATATGGTAATCCATGGTATCAAAAGAAGCACTAAGGTCTAACAGCACCAGAACCGTAGTGGTGTCCGAATCCATTGCAAACAGAAGATCATTTACCACTTCAGTGAGAGCTGTCTCTGTGGAATATTTTCTTTTTTATAAATCTTTTTTATGTCGGACTGTAATATGTATTAAATTCAAATATTACATACGTTAAATCTCCTTCTCTTTTTTTTACAAGAACACCTTATAAGCAAACCAAATACTCAGCAGAGATGGGATCATAATAACAATAATAATAATAATGAAGTAAAACAAAATTGCAAAGTAAAATAAAGTTGAATATAGTATACATTGTATAGTACTATCACAATTACGTCCACCACAGTCCAAAATCACAGGAATACAACAAGTCAGAGGGCATTTCAGTTTATGTGAGATTTTTTTTTTTTTTACTTAAAACTGGTGGCCAAATGTCCAAAAATCCATCAGTGTTGTCGTGAAGAATATATCTGAGTCTCTCAAGAGGGATTATCTTCAGAACCTCTGTGTACCAGTCTTCAATTGTTGGGCAGTCACTGGAAATCCAAAATTTCAAAATGGTCTTTCTTGCGACATAAATAAGAATTTTCTCTCAGTTTAGAGTTGTGTTTGTCCTTTGCCTTATCTACTCTGGCGGCAAAAACACACTGAAAAGCTGAAAGCTCCAGATGGTATCCCAGTATTGTTGACACTTCATTTTTATCATCACTCCAAAATTTTTGAATATTTAGACACTTCCAAAACATGTGCATGTGTACCCATTTCAATGTTGCATTTAGAGCAGTATGATGAGCTCAGACCCAGTCTGCCTCTCAGTAAATGTGTGAAGTGGAGTCTGTGTAATATCTTAAATTGTGTTTCTTGATCAGAGTTGCATCTAAAAATTTTAAGTGTGGTTTTTATTAAGAGTCCATTTTTCGTCATTTATTTCCTCTTCTAAATCAGCCTGCCATTGTCTTTTGAGATGGTCTGTGGAGAAAGGTGTATTTGATGAGAACACTTTATATATTTGGGAAATGAATCTTTTTGGTTTATTATTTATTAGAATTCAGTCTCAGAAATTCAAATTTGGGGGATGTATTGAATTTGGGATATAGTGTCTCATTTGTAAGTAGTAGAAGAAGTGAGATGAATGTAAGGAATATCTATTCTTTAGAGCCTCAAATGACACCAATGATTCACCTTGATACAGTCTGACAAGCTGATCTAAGCCCCTCTTATTCCAGAATTTGAACACAGAATCATGATATGATGGGGTAAAGTCAGGATTCTGAAATGTGGGAGCTAGTAATGAAAAATGATCTTTTAACTTAAAAAATAATTGCATTTTATGCCGTGTGTTAAAAGTGTTTAGTGAAATTGTTCTGCAGTTCTAATTTTGTCTTCTTATAACGTGTAAAGGGCCAATATTTTAATAATACCATACCACAACTGCCAGGTTCAATATTGATCCATGGATTAGATACATCAAGGTTCACCCATTCATAAATTTAACACATTTGTGCAGCCCAATAATAGAGATGGATTTTTGGAACTGATAAACCCGCCTGATCTTTATTTCTCTGTAATTTGCTAATTTTCATTCGCACTTTCTTCTCCTGCCATATATATTGGGTGAATATTTTTTCCAGCTTTGAAAACCAAAAATTTAGAATGGAGTTTGGCAACATTTGCAGTGGATACATGAGTCTCGTGAGTATATTCGTATTGAGTATGCTTAATTGTCCCAGCCAGAATACAGGTAACGTTTTCCAGCTATCAAAGTCCTTTTTTATACGTATTAATGTTGGGATTAAATTCAATTTAAACATTTTTTCAAGACAAGGGCTCACCTTTATACCAAGATAGGTAATTTCTTTTGGTGCCCAATGAAAGGGAAAGCCCAAGGGTGGTTCTGAGCCTGCCAGTACCCCTATTGGCATTGCTTCTGTTTTTGATAGATTCACCTTAAACCCAGTCCAAATTGTTTGAGACATTGAAGCAATTTGGGAATGCTGCTGTTTATTTCGTTCAGATACAGTAACATATCATCTGCATATAATGAGATTTTGTGCTCTGCATTTGCAACAGGGAATCCCTTTATATGTAAAGTGGTTCTAATCATCTCTGCAAAGGGCTCAATGGCCAGGGTGAACAAGAGGGGGCTTAGAGGGTATCCTTTGCCATATTCAACGCTCTAGGGGGAAACAATTTGAGCAGTAACAATTAGTAATCACAGCTGCTTTCGGGATGGAATATAAGAGTTTACCCAATCTTTAAATTTACATCCCAGTTGAAATAGATATGTCCATTTGAGTCTGTAAAATGCTTTTAAAGAGTCCAATTACACTACCAAAACCCTAATATTTTTATTATTAGCCCATTGTATGATGTTAAGTAGCCTGCATATGTTATGAAATGAGCTCCTCCATTTTATAAAGCCTGTTTGGTCATGTTTGGCTAAGAATCTTATAAAAGATTCTTGTATTAAGCATAGTATTTTTTCATCTACATTAATAAGGGAGATGGGTCTATAAGATGCTGGGTCCTCAGCATCTTTGCCTTGTTTTAAGATAAGACAAATGTTTGCCTGCATCATAGTTTCTGGAAGATGTTGAGTTGTGGTAAAACTATAGTTTAATGTCCTTAACAAATAGGGAGCAATCTTTTCTTTAAATGCCTTGAACCATTCTACAGGGAGCCCGTCAGGGCCTGGAGCTTTTCCGCTGTTCATTAGTGATAATGCTTTCAAAATTTCCTTTTCCTCAGTAGGTCTACCGAGGATCTCCTGTTGTTCATCTGTTAATGTTGGTAGTTTAATCTGTGAGAAGTACTCATCAAGATCTTCCTCAGTGCTTCCATTTTTAGATGTATATAAGGACTCATAGAAAGAGACAAAGACAGAGCTAATGTTGTTTCTTTCAAACTGTCTTGTCCCTTTAGCATCTCTGATTGACCCGATGGCATTGTTAGTCTCCCTGTGACTCATCAGCCGAGCCAAATATTTGCAGGGTTTGTTACCATACTCGTATAACCACTGTTTTTGATAAAACAATGACCTGGATGCTTTTTCATTGAGAACTGAATTAAGGGCTGCTCTTGTTGATTTTATCCTAATGAGGTTAGCTCTTGTTGAACTGGATTTGGAATTGGCTCAAAAGATTATTCTCAGTAAGGTGGTCCACGAGCTGCTGTGAAACCACCTTTTCCAGAATTTTAGAGCGAAATGATAGATTTGATATCAGCCTATAATTTTTCAATATACTAGGGTCAAGATTAGATTTCCTGAGTAATGGTTTAATCACTGCAGATTTGAAACATTTTCCTAAGGTTCCAGTGGATTCCAGGGGTTAATGACAGATTAATCATTTCCAGCACAGTCGGCCCAAGAGTGGGCCACAGGTCCTTAAACAAATAAGGATCAAATAAGCAGGTTTTTAGTCAATGTTACAAGTTTCATCACCACACCTATTTACAAATTCTGTAAATCTAGGTAATACCTCAATAGCAGGGTGTTGTGGCTGGGTTAAAGCATGCTTGATATGTTGTCTGTTTTCTTCTCGAAGTAATCTAAGAAATCTTGTGCTGTAAAAGGAGCGACTTTCAGGTGGTTGTCCATGAATAAGTGTTGACACCATGTCAGACAAGAACTTTGAGTTATACTTGTTTTTGTTGATCACATTAGAGTAATAGGCCCACTCTGTAGCCAGTAGTGCATGCTTTTAGTCTGAGATAGCATTACACCATGTGAGGTGGAAGACTTCTAATTTTGAACTACGTCATATTTGTTCTAGACCTTTAGCCTTATGCTTGAGGTCACAAAAGTAATCTTTGAACCATGCTGACTGTGAATTTGCAAAACTTCCCATTTTTTTATACTGCCATTATGTTGTGTTGTGAGTAGAATTTTAAAGCCCCCGTCACACATAGCAAGAATGTGCCGCAGCTATGCTCGCCACAGCAAATATTGGCATAATCCGATGCAGTCGGGAGGAAAAGAGGTGTGGCCAGCTCTGTCAGAATGCAGACAGATTGCCTCGTCCACACCTGTCAGATCGCATCCAGAGCAATGTGGATGACACAGACTGGTGTTAGATGGCCATAAAAGGTGTTGCAGACTGCCCGATCTCTAAATTTCTGGATGGCAAACACAGACCAAAGCGCTGTGTTCTTCCCTTTGCACAGGACCTGTACTGGACATCAAAGAACAACCAATGTATGGACCGGACTCACACCATATGTGTCCATTCAATCACTCCTTCACTCATACTCTTTTCCCCAGGCTCACTGACCTCACGTGCGTGTGCGTGCGTAAAAGTGGTGACACGGCTGGACTGAAAGGCGCAGGTCGTGCAGGACAAGCAGGAGCTGAAAATATCGCAGGAGTGTGCAGGAGTCCAGGAAAAAAAAAAAAACGCTGGTGTGCCGTGGTGGCTGCTGTATCAGTGTATTATGTTACTAAGCCATGTATTGATTTATAACACAAAACTGTCAAAAGGTATAATAAATATAAGTGTAAAGATGATTGAATATATCATCAGAGCAGTAAATTGATCAGTCCATGTGAACACTGCGCATATCGCTGCTGCTGCTGCTGCTGCGTTCATGTACCATCGGACATTACAGCCTGTTTGCTTGGATTTTTTTTATGTGGGTGGGGGGTCAGCTTCACTGGGCTCAGGAACCTTATATAGGCCAGAATTAATCTTTTGTGTGGATACAATGAATTATTTTACCAAACATAAAACAAAAACCATGATCCTGCCACAAGCAACTGCTGAGATTGAAACAACAAAAAAGTCCTGTAATTTCCGACGGTACATGAACGCAGTAGCTTTCTGTGCGACGTTCACATGCAGATACTGGTAGGCTTTGCACCGTGTCAGATTCATCTCGAGGTTCCCTCATATGCGCTCATTTCAGATGCTGTTTTGTCACCATCAGAATATGTAAATTGCGGTTAGATGGTCCTCAGATTGATCATGGACCTCTGTCGGATAGGTGTCCCATCTCGACCGCACCCAGGGAATTATGAACATGTGCTTCACACTCGGTGCCACCAGCAGATTTTACCCACCTTCCGCAGATGGCTGTCAGAACGTTTTGGAACTGAAATCCGACACCTTTTGGATATGTGCCAATTCATAAATCTGACGCCACTCTGTGTGATTCCGGCTATGTGTGATGGGGGTATAAGGGGAACAAAATGAATTTACTTAATTTTGGAATAAGGCTGTAACATAACAAAAAGTGGAAAGAGTGAATACTTTCTGGATGCACCGTACACATGCAGGTTATCCCATAAGAAAGGAGGACAATAAGAAACAGCTCTATAACCTGCTGACTTGTTTTTTACTCTTGGAACCCAAAGTAAGCCTGCATAATGAGATCACATTGAATAGGATGGCACATATGGTTTGATAAGATCCACAAGATATGAATGTGCAAAACCATTATGAGTTTTATTGGTCACCAACAAAACCTTATTTCTGCTCTCATCTTCAAAGGAACCCATTGAAGAGAAGCCAACACAGGTGTGATGTGTTCAAATTTCATATCTGTAGTTAAAACTTTTTCAGCTGTATTTTGATTCATCTGAAGGACTCCCATGGTCTTTAGTGGTAAACCTGAAAATAAAACATTACAATAATCAATTGTGTAGGACACAAATGCAGTAAACCAGTACAAATCAGTGTCTCATCATCTGCCATAGACAGGATAGGTGTCATTTTTGTAATGTTTCCTAAATGGAAAAAAGAAGACTTTATCTCTCTGATATGCAAATCAAAGGACAATGGTGCATCACATATACTGTACATTCCAAGATTTTAAACTTTTTTCCTGTGATGAATCACAAAATCATCCAGTAACGGTGTTAAAATTTCAAAAAATGTCTGTGTCCAGCAAGACCAATCACAGTGAGCAGTGTGCAGGAAAGATAAATCAAAAAAGATAACATCTAGTAGTTGTCACGCCAACCCTTTTGCAATGTAAGAGACATTATGACACAAAAGGCATGTATATGTGCAGGTCATCAGCATAACACTGAAAGTCAATCCATTGGCTATGCATAATATGACCAAGAAGTACTCCATAAAGGGAAAATAAGAGTGGGACTAGAAGAGAACCATACAGTACACCATAGTTCACACTGAAGTTCTCTGAGGTTGTCAAAACAAATACGACCACAGCCATGAAACTACCTGACTGGTAGTGCCAAAGTCAGTGTCAAGCTTCTCAAACAACATATTGTGATCTATTGTATCAAAGGGTGTGCTTAAATTTAATAGCAACAACACTGAGATGCAGTCAGCATCCACAACCAACAAGTCATTAGCACTTCAGTGACTACAGTCTCAAATGATGCTTTCTAAACACTAACTGTAAAGGTTGAAATAGAACATTTTCCACCAAATATGCAAATATTTGCATCACATCTTTTTTTTCCAAAACCTTTGGAAAAATGATGAATTAGAGATAGGTCTCTAGTTTGTCAACAAATCAGTATCCAAATTGGGTTTCTTAAATTGAGTTTTTATGACAACATTTTTAAAAGCAGTAGGTATTAAGAGATAAATTCGTAGTATTCAGAACGGTTGGCCCCAATGTAGCACCAATCACAATCTTATAAAATCTGTAAGGAAATAATTTCACAATCAGACATTAATAACTTAGAAACAAAGGCCACACCTGGTAATACTAAGCAGTTCCCCAGTTGCTTGGACAGACTGGGGTACATTACTTCAAATATAATTAAAAACAAAAATCAACTAAAATTTGTGATGAGGGAAAGACTGCTGGCTTCAGGGGAGTTTTGCCACAGTGTCAAACAAAAGTCATGGATTTTCCTTGATTATTCATTATCATTGTTAAAAACATCAGGACTTGAATTGGGATACAATTCCAATCATACAGTATTTCATAGCTACTTATTTAAGTAGTTGTTGTATTTTGTCCTGGTGAAGACCGATGAATGATTAATTTAATGATTTTTGTACACTGTTGCAACAGACTCAAAGGAACTTTATGAACTAGCTTCCAAGTCAGTTGAATGAAAATGAAAAGTATTCTTAAATTCTGCAACACAGGAGCTTTTCTCACAAAGGAGAATACAAGGTTTTCAGGTATGTGGTCCAATGACATGGGTATGGAGCAGTAATGGCATTTATTTTGGAGTGAAGTTTATGGTATGACATTTATGGCTCCTTTCTGATTGTGATGTGTAGTTGATACCAAAATGTTTTCTGCTTTCACATTTCCTTCAGTGCACCCAGTGTGAGTGCAACAGGGCAGGATCAGACAGCCAGACATGCGACCTGGAGAGAGGAGTGTGTGCCTGTGCAGATCGAACAGGGCGATGCAGCTGTAAGGTATGGAATATGCAGACAATTTTGATTGGAATCAAAGCCCTCCTACACAGACTAAGAAACATGTTTGCTCTTTTATTTTGAACACTGTTTTTCAAATGAATTTGTCTTACTGATAACACCAAACATGCTATTCAGCAATGAAATATTGTCACATAGAATGCATCCTGCAACCCTTTGCCTGTTTCATCATCACTCACAGCTTCATGGCAGAGTGGCACAGATCAGGGTTTTCTTTAAAAGAAGATCTGAACAATCAGCCACAATTTGACATAAGGCACAGGAGACAGTCAAGATCAGATTTGATCTTTTTTAGTTAAATGAATATTCTTCTCTGTTCCATGCCATCATGAACCTGTGACTGGTGAACAATGCAGTTTCTCCAGTCACAACTACAGGATCGTGTCTTTGTGGCTTCCTCCACTGGTCTCCTTCTTTCACAGTGACTCGGTATTTGAGAACTCCCAACTCGAGACAGATTCATCATTCAGTATCATACTGATTGGATTTCTGATCGATTGATATAAAGACATAAATTAAGTCCAACACATTTTCAGTTACTTCAGCCATTTGCACACAGAAGGCATATGCGTAGCATTTTACTGTCAACCACTGGCATGCTGAACTTATCATGCACATGCCTGCACTCGCCACCAATACTTATGACTCCTCTGTATGTTTGTTGTGACCACTGTGTGTGAGTGGCATTCAATAGCATTTAATATAGTACATCGTCGACTGTTTCCTGGTCAGTGTTTTATCAATATTGGGTTTTTTTTCTCCCATTTTATAGTGCAACTGTAGTTTCTGAAAAACATGTTGCTTTCCAGGCTGTCACAAAGACAGGTGTTTATGGTGGATGGTGACATGTTTGTGGTGGATCCTGATGTGTTTGTGGTGGATAGTGATGATGATGATGATGTTTATTGTCATTGTCATTACATAAGTGCAACAACAACGAAATACCTTTACACTCCAATTACCTCAGACAAGATACAGCAATTAATCCACAATTATTACTTGTTTACCGTAATAATGGCACACATCAAAATTAAAAACAACACATATACCAACACATATACATTTGACATTGTTGCACTAAACTTGAAGTAGTCTGTCGACCGAAGTGGGTGAAGGCTGCAGCAGGAGGGTCCTGTGCCGCCAAGCTTGGGGAGTTGAAGGCTGAAGCAGTAAAAAAAAAAATGGTGGATGGTGAGGTGTTTGTGGTGGATAGTGAGGTGTTTGTGGTGGATAGTGAGGTGTTTGTGGTGGATAGTGAGGTGTATGGGGCCATTATTGTAGCAAAGATATTTGCAAATGCGCATAGTAATCTGTGCGTGTGTATTTTGATCTGTGCGTGCGTATTTTGATCTGTGCTTGTGTAAACAGATCCGCAAACACATATGGAAATCTGTGCGTGTGTATCAGTGTGTCTGTGAAAATCGGGCCACTTGATTGGCTGTGTTCTTACATGTGACTTTTATGACTTTGAAGCTATTGAAAATTTAAACAATGACAAATTCTCCAAATGTTTTTAAAATGACTTTTTTCCAAAGTGAGTGCTGTAGTATAATCAGCAGAACACCACTGTTGTGTGCAGTAAATGTGGTGATATCACTCCTTTTTACAATGATTTATTCAATCATTTTCTGCTTTTTTTTTCATGTATGCACTTTGTAGACAGTCCCTAAGCTTCAGTTTCTCTGCTGCCTGCCCGATGACATCAGTATTATTTTTTCATCTCACAGGACGGCTCATATGGATAAAAATAAGGTTGTAGCTCGTTGTCTACCTTCCTCAGGTTAGAAACTATTGAGCCGTGAACTTCAAATCTGTGAAGATCTTTTTAACTTTACTGAAGTGCGGTGAGCAATGTCATTGGTGCTTGCTCCCTCTGGTGGTCTGAAGCTGCATAACCACGGAGGTACAGGCAAGTCTCCACACAGACACACAAATCACTGCACGCATTTACAGATCCTAACGCAGCAGAACTGTAGCAAAAGTCACGTGTAAGAACACAGCCAATCAAGTGGCCCGATTTATCACAGACACACGGACACACACGCACAGATTTCTATACGCATTTGCGGATCTGTTTACACACGCACAGATCAAAATACAGACGCACAGATTTCTATACGCATTTGTGAATCTGTTTACACACACACGGATCAAAATACGCACGCACAGATCAAAATATGCATTTGCAAATACTTTTGCTACAATAATGGCCCCATAGAGGTGTTTGTAGTGGATAATGACGTGTTTGTAGTGGATAGTGACGTGTTGTAGTGGATAGTTACGTGTTTGTGGTGGATAGTGATGTGTTTGTGGTGGATAGTGATGTGTTTGTGGTGGATAGTGACGTGTTGTAGTGGATAGTGACATGTTTTTGGTGGATAGTGACGTGTTTGTGGTGGATAGTGACGTGTTTGTAATGGATAGTGACATGTTTGTAATGGATAGTGAGATGTTTGTAGTGGATAGTGACGCGTTTGGGGTGTATAGTGATGTGTTTGTGGTGGATAGTGACATGTTTATAGTGGATAATGACGTGTTTGTGGTGGATAGTGACATGTTTGTAATGGATAGTGAGAAATTTGTAGTGGATAGTGACGTGTTTGTGGTTGATAATGACGTGTTTGTGGTGGATAATGATGTGTTTGTGGTGGATAGTGAGATGTTTGTAATGGATAGTGAGATGTTTGTAATGGATAGTGAGATGTTTGTAATGGATAGTGAGATGTTTGTAATGGATAGTGAGATTTTTTGTAGTGGATAGTGACGTGTTTGTGGTGGATAATGACGTGTTTGTGATGGATAATGATGTGTTTGTGGTGGATAGTGAGATGTTTGTAATGGATAGTGACATGTTTGTAATGGATAGTGACATGTTTGTAATGGATAGTGAGATTTTTTGTAGTGGATAGTGACGTGTTTGTAGTGGATAGTGACGTGTTTGTGGTGGATAATGATGTGTTTGTGGTGGATAATGATGTGTTTGTGGTGGATAGTGAGATGTTTGTGGTGGATAGTGAGATGTTTGTGGTGGATAGTGAGATGTTTGTGGTGGATAGTGAGATGTTTGTAATGGATAGTGAGATGTTTGTAATGGATAGTGACGTGTTTGTAATGGATAGTGACGTGTTTGTGGTGGATAGTGACGTGTTTGTGGTGGATAATGACGTGTTTGTGGTGGATAGTGACATGTTTGTAATGGATAGTGAGATGTTTGATGTTTGTAGTGGATAGTGACATGTTTGTGGTGGATAGTGACGTCTTTGTGGTGGATAGTGAGATGTTTGTAGTGGATAGTGACATGTTTGTGGTGGATAGTGAGGTATTTATGGTGGATAGTGATGTTTGTCATGGATAGTGACGTGTTTGTGGTGGATAGTGACATGTTTGTGGTGGATAGTGACATGTTTGTGGTGGATTTTGACGTGCTTGTGGTGGATAGTGACGTGCTTGTGGTGGATAGTGACGTGTTTGTAGTGGATTGTCACGTGTTTGTAGTGGATAGTGAGATGTTTGTAGTGGATAGTGACGTGTTTGTGGTGGATAGTGACGTGTTTGTGGTGGATAGTGACGTGTTTGTAATGGATAGTGACATGTTTGATGTTTGTAGTGGATAGTGCCGTGTTTGTGGTGGATAGTGCCGTGTTTGTGGTGGATAGTGACGTGTTTGTAATGGATAGTGAGATGTTTGTAGTGGATAGTGACGTGTTTGGGGTGGATAGTGACGTGTTTGTGGTGGATAATGACGTGTTTGTGGTGGATAGTGACGTGTTTGTAGTGGATAGTGACGTGTTTGTCATGGATAATGACGTGTTTGTGGTGGATAATGACGTGTTTGTGGTGGATAGTGAGATGTTTGTAATGGATAGTGAAATGTTTGTAATGGATAGTGAGATTTTTTGTAGTGGATAGTGACGTGTTTGTGGTGGATAATGACGTGTTTGTGGTGGATAATGACGTGTTTGTGGTGGATAATGACGTGTTTGTGGTGGATAGTGAGATGTTTGTAATGGATAGTGACATGTTTGTAATGGATAGTGACATGTTTGTAATGGATAGTGAGATTTTTTGTAGTGGATAATGACGTGTTTGTGGTGGTTAATGATGTGTTTGTGGTGGATAGTGAGATGTTTGTGGTGGATAGTGAGATGTTTGTGGTGGATAGTGAGATGTTTGTAATGGATAGTGACGTGTTTGTAGTGGATAGTGACGTGTTTGTGGTGGATAGTGACATGTTTGTAATGGATAGTGAGATGTTTGATGTTTGTAGTGGATAGTGACGTGTTTGTGGTGGATAGTGAGATGTTTGTAGTGGATAGTGACGTGTTTGTGGTGGATAGTGAGATGTTTGTAGTGGATAGTGAGATGTTTGTGGTGGATAGTGAGGTATTTATGGTGGATAGTGATGTGTTTGTCATGGATAGTGACGTGTTTGTGGTGGATAGTGACATGTTTGTGGTGGATTTTGACGTGCTTGTGGTGGCTAGTGACGTGCTTGTGGTGGATAGTGACGTGTTTGTGGTGGATAGTGACGTGTTTGGGGTGGATAGTGACGTGTTTGGGGTGGATAGTGACGTGTTTGTGGTGGATAATGACGTGTTTGTGGTGGATAGTGACGTGTTTGTAGTGGATAGTGACGTGTTTGTCATGGATAATGACGTGTTTGTGGTGGATAATGACGTGTTTGTGGTGGATAGTGAGATGTTTGTAATGGATAGTGACATGTTTGTAATGGATAGTGAGATTTTTTGTAGTGGATAGTGACGTGTTTGTGGTGGATAATGATGTGTTTGTGGTGGATAGTGAGATGTTTGTAATGGATAGTGACATGTTTGTAAAGGATAGTAACGTGTTTGTGGTGGATAATGACGTGTTTGTGGTGGATAGTGACATGTTTGTAATGGATAGTGAGATGTTTGATGTTTGTAGTGGATAGTGACGTGTTTGTGGTGGATAATGACGTGTTTGTGGTGGATAATGAGATGTTTGTAATGGATAGTGACATGTTTGTAATGGATAGTGACATGTTTGTAATGGATAGTGAGATTTTTTGTAGTGGATAGTGACGTGTTTGTGGTGGATAATGACGTGTTTGTGGTGGATAGTGAGATGTTTGTAATGGATAGTGAGATGTTTGTAATGGATAGTGACATGTTTGTAAAGGATAGTAACGTGTTTGTGGTGGATAATGACGTGTTTGTGGTGGATAGTGAGACGTTTGTAATGGATAGTGACATGTTTGTAATGGATAGTGACATGTTTGTAATGGATAGTGACATGTTTGTAATGGATAGTGACGTGTTTGTGGTGGATAATGACGTGTTTGTGGTGGATAGTGACATGTTTGTAATGGATAGTGAGATGTTTGATGTTTGTAGTGGATAGTGACGTGTTTGTGGTGGATAGTGACGTGTTTGTGGTGGATAGTGACGTGTTTGTGGTGGATAGTGACGTGTTTGTGGTGGATAGTGAGATGTTTGTAGTGGATAGTGACATGTTTGTAATGGATAGTGACGTGTTTGTGGTGGATAATGACGTGTTTGTGGTGGATAGTGACATGTTTGTAATGGATAGTGAGATGTTTGATGTTTGTAGTGGATAGTGACGTGTTTGTGGTGGATAGTGACGTGTTTGTGGTGGATAGTGACGTGTTTGTGGTGGATAGTGAGATGTTTGTAGTGGATAGTGACATGTTTGTGGTGGATAGTGAGGTATTTATGTTGGATAGTGATGTGTTTGTCATGGATAGTGACGTGTTTGTGGTGGATAGTGAGATGTTTGTGGTGGATAGTGAGGTATTTGTGGTGGATAGTGACATGTTTGTGGAAAGTGGAACCTGTGGGGCAGACTTTATAGAAAGAAATGACTCTCTGAGTGTTTCTCCTTTGCTTTAGGAAACAGGAAAAGCAGTAATTAGAGGGAAAATTATTTCATATTCTTTTTATAAAAAGAAAATGGAGCAGAAATTAGAAAATGACCTTGAAGAAAAAATTAAACATTTAGCAAACAAATATGCAGCAGACGCAAGTGATCAAACTCTGTCTGAATTAAATAATGCAAAATTCCAACTTGACAATATTATAGTATATAATAATATATAGTATATATAATAAATATATATTAATTATATTATATTATATATAGTATATATAATGAGTTCCTCATTCAACGACTTCGATATAATAATTTCAAACATAATAATAAATCAGGTAAATTTCTGGCAAATCAACTACAATGTAATAAGGAAAAATCAAGGATAACATCTATCCGGGATCAAGCTGGAAACTACACACAGTCACCACAGGAAATTAATCAGATATATAAGAACTATTATAGTAATCTGTATTCATCAGAGAATGCACATAATCCAGTAGCTATCCAGTCATTCCTTGATAATCTAAACTTGCCTCAACTTTCTAAAGAGCACACTGAATCAATAGACACTCCTGTAACTATCATAGAACTGGGGTGGGGTACAGGGTGCGGGGGTTTGGGTGGCCCTGCTGGCTGCGCTGGGGAGCCTGGCTGTTGGGGGGCTTTGTGCGCTTCCCTTGTCTGGGGCTGGGCCCCGCCCTAGTATGGCTCGGTGGTCCCTACCTTGTGCTTTGGATTTGGTTGTTGTGGCTCCTTTGCCCCCTGTCCTTGCCGCCGCTCGCTCCCGCCCTCTGGGGCTGGGGTCCTGGTGGTGTGGTTCTAGGGATCTCCCTATTGGTGGGTCTATGCCGGCGCCCTGTGCGCTTCCCTTGGGTATGGGGCTGCTCCCCGTGCCTCTGTGGGGAGGGGTGGTGTCGGGGGTGCGTTCCAGCGCCGTCCCTTTTTGGTTTGCTGTGCTGCGTGGTGGCTCTGGGGGCTGCCTTTCCTGGCCCCTGTGCCCTTCCGCTGCCCCTTTTCTCCTTGTTCCCCCCGGGGCCGTGCATCCTGGACCCACGTCCATCGGTTCTCGCGTGGCTTCTGACATGCCGGAGTGGTCCATGTCATATGGTAAGGTTCTGTACTTTTGTCTTGGCCCAACACACCAGCCACAGTAGTGATCGCATATTTAGCTGTGATTTGGGTCTCTCTGTGTGGATGGTTGAGTGTTTGTGGCCGTCACCATAATTCGGTTTTTGGGTGTTCTTAAAGGGATTAACACTGCGGTGTTCTAGATTAGGGTATGGATGCTCACTAATTAGACAACAGACTGTTGCTGTCACTGTTTGTTCATGTGTGGCTATTTGTCATGGTATATTGTATGGTTGGGGCCCCGTCTCCTCTGTGTCTCATGTCACAGTTATTGTCTTGACCACTTGTCTCTAGTTCTTGTCTGTCTTTGTGTTGTTTTGGTGGTCTGCCCTTGCTGATAGAAGTTGTTGGTTGGCTTTGAGTAGGATGTTGTAGGCTGATCGGGAAGGGCTGATGGGGGTCACACACACCACATTCACTCATGCACCACATACCTTCTGTCTTGCAAGAATAAATTGCATATATGGGTATTAATTTTCATAAATGGTTCTGCCAGTGTGGCATTTACCATTACTACAACCCCTGGCAAAAATTATGGAATCACCGGCCTCAGAGGATGTTCATTCAGTTGTTTAATTTTGTAGAAAAAAAGCAGATCACAGACATGACACAAAACTAAAGTCATTTCAAATGGCAACTTTCTGGCTTTAAGAAGCACTATAAGAAATCAGGAAAAAAAAATTGTGGCAGTCAGTAACGGTTACTTTTTTAGACCAAGCAGAGGGAAAAAAATATGGAATCACTCAATTCTGAGGAAAAAATTATGGACTCATGAAAAACAAAAGAACGCTCCAACACATCACTAGTATTTTGTTGCACCACCTCTGGCTTTTATAACAGCTTGCAGTCTCTGAGGCATGGACTTAATGAGTGACAAACAGTACTCTTCATCAATCTGGCTCCAACTTTCTCTGATTGCTGTTGCCAGATCAGCTTTTTGCAGGTTGGAGCTTTGTCATGGACCATTTTCTTCAACTTCCACCAAAGATTTTCAATTGGATTAAGATCCGGACTATTTGCAGGCCATGACATTGACCCTATGTGTCTTTTTGCAAGGAATGTTTTCACAGTTTTTGCTCTATGGCAAGATGCATTATCATCTTGAAAAATGATTTCATCATCCCCAAACATCCTTTCAGTTGATGGGATAAGAAAAGTGTCCAAAATATCAATGTAAACTTGTGCATTTATTGATAATGTAATGACAGCCATCTCCCTAGTGCCTTTACCTGACATGCAGCCCCATATCATCAATGACTGTGGAAATTTACATGTTCTCTTCAGGCAGTCATCTTTATAAATCTCATTGGAACGGCACCAAACAAAAGTTCCAGCATCATCACCTTGCCCAATGCAGATTTGAGATTCATCACTGAATATGACTTTCATCCAGTCATCCACAGTCCACGATTGCTTTTCCTTAGTCCATTGTAACATTGTTTTTTTCTGTTTACATGTTAACGATGGCTTTCGTTTAACTTTTCTGTATGTAAATCCCATTTCCGTTAGGCGGTTTCTTACAGTTCGGTCACAGACGTTAGCTGCGTTTACATGGACCAAAAATAATCTGATTGAACAATCAGATTGAACAATCGGATCAAAATCACGCCATGTAAACAGCTCCATCTGATTAGAATAGCCCAATCCGATCGAAATTACGCGGTGGTGTAACCTTGTTTTTAACCCGATCGCGTTCCATGTAAACGGCACGTCGGATTGTCCGCCTGTGAGGAGCCTTACTGCGCATGTCTGTTACGTCACATCACCACGTGACGCTTCCTAGTAAAGTAAGTAGGAAATGTAAAAAGACCTCACACACAAGGTTTGTTTCATTTATTCATGAAACTGATTTATTGTCATATTTTGCAAAAGTTCGTTGTTTAAAATAAGTTTTGTGAGATTTCATAGTGGACTCTACCTAAAAGCCACAGAAAAAAAAGTTAGCAGAAGTCAGTGGTAGCTGTGACGTTATTTATTGTGGGTCAATGAAAACGACAGACGTTCAGAAATAACCTACCTGCATGTGTCTGTGAGTCCCGTCAGTTATTTGAGGAATATGATGCGTTTCCTCAAAGCTCCGTCTGATCTCCAAGGCTTCTTTTTCATTTGGCTCGTAAATCAGCTGTTTAATCCGTCGGTATTTTCATTACGGCTTTCCGTGCTACATCACGTAAAAACACATTCCGCCGCGCTCGTTTCTTTCTGAACAAGTCCTGAAGAAGAAGCATGTTCCTCTGATGCTGCAGTTTCAAAAGAAACGTGCAAAAAATAACAGTAATCTTGATTACACCGGCTAACAAATCCAATGTTTATACGGGCGGTCTTCCGGGTACAACTCATTTGCGTATGTCACAAACGGCAGACGTCACACCGCAAAGCATTATGGGATTGCTCTTCAGACTGAATCGGATTTGAAATTACTTTAGTTTTGTGTCATGTCTGTGATTTACTTTTTTTCTACAAAATTAAACAACTGAATGAACATCCTCCGAGGCCGGTGATTCCATAATTATTGCCAGGGGTTGTATATACGCAGACAGGGAAGGAAAAAAAAAACAAAAACAAAAAACAAACATGGTTCAGAATCTAAAGTATCACTTTGGTAGAATCTGCATCACCTTCTTCAGTGGGTTAATGTAACTTCCATGCTCCTTTACTGTTGTGGTTTTTAAATTACCGTTACTCACATAAAATATTGTTGAAATGTATTGTAAATACTCATGTGTTTTATAAAATCTTTTTAAAATATGAAAGGCCATGTCATAAAAGTCATAAAACTCCGTCTGTTTATCTGTCTGCATAATTTAAGGTTAATGTGGAGGGAGACCACTGTGACCGCTGTAAACCAGGCACTTTTGGGTTGACAGTGCGAAATCCATTGGGCTGCAGCAAATGTTATTGCTATGGACTGACACAGTCCTGTATGGAAGCCTCAGGACTCATAAGGATGTGGGTAAGTACGTAGACATACTTTACTTCTTCTGAAACCATTCACACTTCAGACTTATGTTGTCCTGTTTTTTTTTTGTTTTTTTGTTTTTTGCGGGGAGGGGGGTCCTTTTAAACACGTGGGGGTTTCATTTAAAATATGTCATATTGTGTACCTTTTTAATAGATTAATATTTGCTTTCATATCTCTTAAAATGCAAAAGTATGATTTTGAGATTTAGGCATTTTTAAAACAGTCCTGACTTAATTATTGTTTTTGTGCCAGTTAAAGATGCAAATGTATGGCATACTGTATATCACTGAAGTTTAAGATAAAAATAAAATCACCTTATTTTTACCAAATGTGAATTTGATATCCTAAATACTGTAAATGTATCTCAGAGGAGTTTGAGTGGGTTTCACAGAGGGCCCTTAAGAATTCACCGTTTTACTGCACTTTTAGTTTTGTTGTCTTAATTTTGTTGGTGTTTCAGGGAAAACACAACAAAAATATTTGAGTGTGAAACTATGGAAAAATCCAGTTGCTTTGTGTCAATGGTTCTTTGTTTGACAATTATTATTGCTTGTAGAGTGAATTGACAGTTTTCTGAGTCAGTCCACTCAAAGAAAAAGCAGTCTTCAGTCATAACTTGATATTCTTCACACCGTATATGAACACTCCCCTGGTTTACAGCAGCAGAGACAAAAGAAACACTCTGATGGCTGATGAATCTGCTTTTATTTTGGTGCACCCGAGCAGAATTAAGTCAGTAATAAACAATGAATGAATATCAACAAATAAATTGAAAGACTGAGGAAAAAAGTGGGTTTTTTTTCTAAATGTATTAGCAAGAGACTCAAAGAAAGAGGAGATTTTGTATGTGGAGAGACAAAGAGAGAGATTCATTGGAAAGCTTTGCTGTTTGTCATTTGGGTTAATAAGAGGATTATTGATGAGCATGTGCAAACTCTGAGCCAGGGCCGGTGCTAGCCATTTGGGTGCCCTAAGCACAAATGCTTTGTGATGCCCCCCCCCCCCCCCCCCCCCGCGAAATGAACAATAATTCAGAATTTGTTAGTACAGTTTTCTTTATTTCCAAAATAACTTCTCAATACTTAATATTAAATTAATTTTGAGTTTTTATTTTAAGTATAATTTATTAATGTTTTGTAAACAGCTGCAAATAAATAATTTTGCATTAACAATGGCACCAAACATGACAAGAAATAAATATAAAATTTTAAATAAATAAATACCACCACATTATTTAAAAAATTAAATTAATCACTACAGTCTGTAGTTAATTAATTTAACTCAGAGGTGCCCAAACTTTTTTGAACCGAGATCTACTTTTAAAGTTGACAGTGTATTGAGGTCTACCAAGCCATATTGAACGCCACAGTGTACCCGCAATATATTGTGCACCAATATAATACAATATTTTGTCAGGTTTTAACAATAATAATGCATCATTGAAGTAAAGGTGGTGGAAAAGGTGCATGGTGGAAAAGAATAAGCACAAGTAGGCCTAGGATTTGCCTCAGGTTGGAAAAGTTGTTCGAAGTCGACGTCGGCTTTATTGTCAATTCTTCACATGTACTAGACATACAAGGAATCAAAATCGAAATTTCGTTTCTCACCTTCCCTCAGTGATGACAGGACAAGACATTTCGACAATAAGGGCAGTAAAGTGTACAAGTATTTACAGTGTAGTGTCTGAGGTAATAGTAAAAGTGGAAAGTGCAGTAGTGCAAACCATTCAGTATTTGTAGCAGCAGCAGATTTTTGTGCAAGTGGTGTGGTAGTGATAAAGCTAAACAGTGCAGGACATTGGTCATGGGCAACAGATTTTATATATTCTACATATACATACATACATACACACACACACATATATATATATAATTTGGTGCTGCTCACTCTCTCCACAGCAGCACCCTTGATGGTCAGTGGCAGGTGTTGGGTGTAACCTTTCTGGAAGTCAACAACAATTTCCTTGGTCTTGCTGACATTCAGCAGGAGATTGTTGTTTCTGCAACACGTGGTCAGAAGGTTGACCTCTTCCCTGTAGTGAGTCTCATTGCCCTTGGTGACTGAGCCCAGTGGACTGAGCACGCAGCCTTGGGGAGCCCCTGTGTTTAATACAATGCTGCTCGAGGTGTTGTTGCCAACACGGACTGCTTGTGACCTCTGGGTAAGAAAGTCAAACAGCCAGTTGCAAAGGGAAGTGCTGAGCCCCAGCTTGTCCATTTTGCAGATGAGCTGTTGAGGTATTATGGTGTTGAACGCTGAACTGATGTCTATGAACAGCATTCTCGCATATGAGTCCTTCTTGTCCAGATAAATGAGGGCTGAGTAGATTGCGTCCTCTGTAGATCGCTTGGCTCTGTATGCGAACTGGGGGGGATTCGATGTGTGACATGACTAGCCGTTCGAAGCATGGCTAGTCATGTCATGTTCCCTACCTTAGTGGGACTACTGGCCCCGAGAGGAGGAAGCTGGTCAGTCATAGCAGGACAGCAGGAGCTGAGTGCAGCTGTAAGCAGGCACTCATGCACTCTCTGTCTCCATTAGATTCCAGATTTGGACATTCAGCTGGATTTGAGCTCAATGTCATTTTTCAGTGTGAGGATCCAGGTTGAAGAGTGATGCCACTTTGGACGATATACAGTCCACATCTATATTTTCCCCAAGTGGAAAACAGACAAAACTTTTTTTAAACATTTTAAACTTTTAAACATTTTTAAACTTTTTGCATCATTCTTGGCACATTTCTGACATTCTTAATGTGATTTAACGCATCTGAATAGGTTTCTTAATAGTGCATGTTGGTGTGTGATATTCGTGATTTTCATGGAGCATGTTTTTGGCTGTCAAAAAATCTTCCACGAATATCACACACCACCGTCATTTCGCCTCATGTTGTCGAGGTCGCAACTGAGCGTCTTGATCCATCTTGATTAGTGGTGATCCTTAATAGAGCGGAACAGTGTTCTTCTGTGACATGCGCGCAATTAAACCCTGCGGCACCGCATTCAGTTTCATTACTTCAATATGCTGAAGGAGTACAGTGACGCCAAGTCAGCTAAAAGTTTTGTTCCCATGCTCCTCAGCGCACTCCTGCAGGCGTTCCACCTGCTGCTGCGCCTGATGTTTGGGAAAACGAGTGAGACGAGAGCCATGTGCAGCCACACATCTGTCTCTCTCTGTCTCTTCCTCTGCACCACTCCATGGCACAGAGCCCAACGAAGCATGTAGTCACCAAGTTCTTCTGGCGTGGATTTAAAGGAGCAAACTGGAGAGATATGAATTGTTCATCAGCTGATGGATGAATATGAGTGTGTGTGGAGACAATTCACTTCATTCACAACGTGACAGAACTTAACAATGAATAATGTTCCGCGCTGTTGTGCGCTATTGCAAGTTATTCATGAACGTGCGTAATGGTTCATGATAATGCTCCACCAACACATTCCATTAATCATAACGTGTGGTAACAGGTTGCAGCAGTTCCTGATGACACCTGATACCTCTGCCTCAAATCATCACATTCCTGATCAGCAGCCAAGAATGTATACGAGGTCTGTTAGAAAAGTATCCGACCTTTTTATTTTTTTCAAAAACCTGATGGATTTGAATCATGTGTGCTTGCATGAGCCAACCTTGAACCTCCACCATTCGGAAGATTCAGACGCCTTTCAGTGGCTTTTCAGTCATGTGACTATCCGAGAAATTGTGGAAGAGCTGGGCATGTTACAACATGTCCTGTGAGGCTTCAACACGAAGGCGCTTTTGCTGCGCCATCAGCTTCGTGCCGAAATCTTCTGTCACAGTGGAATGTGCCGACAAAGTGCTGATGTGCACCTCTTCCGCAATTTTCGGATAGTCACACGATGGTCCCACATCACCACAGCGTTCACTTTGGAAATGATCTGGTCATTTCAGCATGTTGATGGCCGACTGGAGCGTGGTGCGCTCTCCACCGTTCTTAATCTGTGTGATGCTCCTTAATCTGTGTGATGCCCAGAGGATCGTCACCGAAAGCCATTTGAATAATCCGAATGGTTTCCACCTGGCTGTCGCTCAGTTTCTAGCAAAATTTGAGGCAGTCACGCTGCTCCAGTCGTTACGCCATTTCCTTGCAAAGAAAAAAACGACGAGAGACTCCACCCATCCTCACACAAAGGCTGCTTACAAGCAAATGACGCAATCGACGGCGTGAAAAAACTCACGCATGCGCACAAAGGTTCAAGGTTGGCTCATGCAAGCACATGTGATTCAGATCCATCAGGTTTTTGAAAAAAATAAAAAGGTCGGATATCTTTCTAACAGACCTCGTACTTCGTGGCATTCTTGATGTGCCATCGTTATGTGTGAACGCAGCATCAGAGAAGCTCTTGTGGGCGCCGCAATCTTTGTGTCATGGGACCGAGATACATGCCAGTGAGTGGTGCGCTGTTCACTATGTAGTTTTGCACACAAAACTGGGATGGCGCTTACGAGGTTCTGTATACAAACCGCATCTTGACTTCCATTTACCATAGGATTTATGGGGTGTTGCAGATGATTTTGTTGTCAGATACGAGCCTCTATAAGCTTTCACTTGCAATGGTTATCTCATTTTCCATGGGCGCGGCATTTACGGGGTTTTGCGCCTGAACTATATATATACTATATGCAGTGGTGGGCACAGCTAACCAAACAGTTAGCTTCGATAACCATTAATCAGTTAACTGAAAAGTTATCTTTTATGACGATAAACCGATAAACTGCTAAAAAAAATTACCTTTATTACAGATAACCGATAACTATTAGTATTGAGTTGGATGCAGCCACATCAGACTACACTGTCGGCTTCTCATAAACCAGATTCACTTTAAGCACCGCAGGCGCTGCTGGGTAAATTCAAGAATCACAAACACAAAGAACACACGAAAAATGAATAAATAAAAAATAAAACCCTAAACACTGACATCATATTTCAAAAACAGTAAAACACAGTATTAGAATTCACAGTTTAGCTCTGTATTAGATACACCGTCATTTACGAACTAAATGCTCCTGCTTTTTTCATGCGCTTTGAACCCTGTGGCTTACACAACTGAAATACATCCATTAATGCATTGATTGGGAGAGTAAAATACACTTAGTAAATATAAATTCTTACCTGTTAGTTTCAGTGGGATTTATCTGAATAAATAATACACATAAAGCGTCCTTTTTTATCCAAAACAATGTCTAAACGTGAAGAATAGTCCCTCCCTCTGTACACACAGCTGCCCATGAGAGCTCCTCTCCCCCACTGAGTCTTGGCAATTAAATTACAGGCACAAAGAAATAAAATAAAATGTTGTTAAAATTAGTTGTTTTGTTTTTGTGTCAAGTGGACTGTATGTATGTTCACTGTAACATCTAAAGTGAACCTGAATGACACAACCGACAATGCTCCCTGCGACGACCGACCAATCACGTTTTGTGCTTAATGATGACATCATCAGCAAGCAACAGGCAGCCAGTCTGCTCCGTGGCTACAGATGCACAACAAATGGACTAAAATGTTTGATTTTAGGGTTTACAAATGTTTTTGACCATTAAAGGGGATAGAGAATCAAAATCCATCTTTTTCATGTTTTTGGTGTTAGTTCAGAGTCTCCCCGTTGTGGGGAATACACACGAAGTGCCAGCAAGTTTCAGAACTTCTATTTCAAGTATTTCTCCTTTTTTGAATTGCCCCTAGAAAACATGCCAATCCGTTTTTGAGAGAAAAGTTGCGTCACTTTTTCACCAATAGCCCCCACACACACACACCCACACCCACCCCCTTTCACACACGCCGCTTCGAAATTAATTATTCATAAGGTTGTGCCCACCCATTCCTACCACTAGAAGAGGAGCAATGGTGAGCTACAGGTGTGCCTTCCCAGGCTGTCATAGCGGACTACGATCTTTACATATTCTTCCCACGGAAAGCAATGTACGCGATCAATGGCTTTTATTCATTTTTAACTGCATCCCCAGGACATACAACCGCCGACTATTTCTTTGCTCTGCGCATTTCACGGAGGACTGTTTCACAAACCTTGCACAATTTCGAGCTGGCTTCAGTCGGCATTTAATACTCAGTAGAGGGTCAGTTCCGACTTTGCGACAAAGTCAACCCCAGCAATCAGTACAGCCTGTAAGTATCACATTTTCTTTTGTTTTAAATTTGTTTTTAAATTTATTTCAGATCGGTTTTTTTATTATCATTATTATTTTGTGACAGGACTTTATGTCACAGTCAGCCTCTGGCTGACTTCATGTTGGTGGGCGAGGAACAAGATTTATCACTCAACAGCAATGTTGAAACGTGATCTGTTAAATAAGTTAGTGAAGATTACTGTCCTCTCGTTTTCGCTACAACGTGCTCAACTTTTGTTCAGAATCAGCTTTTTATCACTGGTAACGACGCAGATTTCCTCTCACTCAAACCCGCAGCTTCACAGTGCTTTAAACCGTCGTCCACAGACTTCAATAGCGACACAAGTGCAGCAAAACGAGACGAGTCATTGGATAAATGCTGGGCTTTGTCCCGCCCATCGGAGGCTCTGCGTGTCTGGGGGTCTATGGGGCAGTGGGCGGGCCTCGGCTGGCCCGGACGCCCAGCTTCTGCATGATGATTGGATGATCTGTCTGAGGCTGAATCCATTTTTGATTGACAGCAAAATGAGCGAATCAGCGATCATTTTCATTCTGTTCTGAGTTGAACTGGAGACGTTCCTAATCCTCATAAGCGGCATTTTCAGTGAGAGCAAGGGCAGCCAATCAAACAATGGTAACCGATCAGCACCAACACCTACGTGCATTTCATAATGCCAAATAAGCTCCGAAAACGACGCCATTAAAAGCAAACGAGGCATTCTAAACCCAGCATAGTAACATAGCTGTTTCAGAGAGCCTTTTAGGAAGGTTCTGAGCCATTACAGACCCAACCAATTTTTTGGGGGCTACATATCACATCACAGAACAAGGATTAATGCCCCATTCATCCTCTCTCTATCACCTTTAAGCTTTACCAGCAATGAAAATGTTATCGGACTGAAAGTTATTGGAACAAAATTTATCGGAAGATAATTAGTCATATGATGGTTTTAAAACTTATCTGAAAAGCTAATCTGATAGCAAAAACATTAGCTTTGATAATTATCTGCTATCGGATTAGCTGAACTGTGCCCACCCATGGAAATAGAGACCTGGAATGGACGTCACGTGACTAACGGTGGCCATTACTAAGGGTGTAGAGGCCGGCTTGAGCCAGTTAAGGCACCTGTTAAACAGAAGCGAAATGAAGGGAAAAAGGCAGCCAGTGCTTCACCATCAACTACACCAACTACAAAAACAAATTCTCAGCACTGAAATGAACTGTACAAGAGCCTTAATAGTAATAATGTAAAACAAATGTCTATTTTAAAGTCGTTATGTTGCAATTTAATATCGATATACTGAGAATATAACTTCACATGCATACAAATACGGAAACAAAAATGTTAAATATATTTATGTATATATACTTGCAGTGTTGTTTAATATGATATGTACATGGTGGTCACAGGCGGCATTTAAATTTTAACAGTGTGGTTGGAGGGGATGGAGGAGGTACTTTTTACCCTGACTGAGGGTCAAAAGTCATAAATTCTGAATGGCTTTATATCTACTTGTAATAAAATGCTAGTAAAAATCATATATATATATATATATATATATATATATATATATATATATATATATATATACAGTAGTGTTCAGAATAATGTGACTAAAAAGATTAATCAGGTTTTGAGTATATTTCTTATTGTTACATGGAAAACAAGGTACCAGTAGATTCAGTAGATTCTCACAAATCCAACAAGACCAGGTGTTCACAATAATAGTAGCATCTGCTGTTGACGCTACAAACTCAAACCTGTTATGTTCAAACTGCTTTTTTAGCAATCCTGTGAATCACTAAACTAGTATTTAGTTGTATAACCACAGTTTTTCATGATTTCTTCACATCTGCGAGGCATTAATTTTGTTGGTTTGGAACCAAGATTTTGCTTGTTTATTAGTGTGCTTGGGGTCATTGTCTTGTTGAAACACCCATTTCAAGGGCATGTCCTCTTCAGCATAAGGCAACATGATCTCTTCAAGTATTTTGACATATACAAACTGATCCATGATACCTGGTATGCGATATATAGACCCAACACCAAAGTAGGAGAAACATGACCATATCATGATGCTTGCACCACCATGCTTCACTGTCTTCACTGTGAACTGTGGCTTGAATTCAGAGTTTGGGGGTCGTCTCACAAACTGTCTGTGGCCCTTGGACCCAAAAAGAACAATTTTATTCTCATCAGTCCACAAAATATTCCTCCATTTCTCTTTAGGTCAGTTGATGTGTTCTTTGGCAAATTGTAACCTCTTCTGCACATGTATCTTATTTAACAGAGGGACTTTGCAGGGGATTCTTGCAAATAAATTAGCTTCACACAGGCGTCTTCTAACTGTCACAGCACTTACAGGTAACTCCAGACTGTCTTTGATCATCCTGGAGCTGATCAATGGGTGAGCCTTTGCCATTCTGGTTATTCTTCTGTCCATTTTGATGGTTGTTTTCTGTTTTCTTCCACACATCTCTGGTTTTTTTGTCCATTTTAAAGCATTGGAGATCATTGTAGATGAACAGCCTATAATTTTTTGCACCTGCGTATAAGTTTTCCCCTCTCCAGTCAACTTTTTAATCAAACTATGCTGTTCTTCTGAACAATGTCTTGAACGTCCCATTTTCCTCAGGCTTTCAAAGAGAAAAGCATGTTCAACAGGTGCTGGCTTCATCCTTAAATAGGGGACACCAGATTCACACCTGTTTGTTCCACAAAATTAAGGAACTCACTGACTGAATGTCACACTACTATTATTGGGAACACCCCCTTTTCTACTTCTTTTTACTAATAGAGCAATTTCATAGCCTTAAGAGTGTGCATATCATGAATGCTTGGTCTTGTTGGATATGTGAGAATCTACTGAATCTACTGGTACCTTGTTTCCCATGTAACAATAAGAAATATACTCAAAACCTGGATTAATCTTTTTATTCACATAGCACTACTATTATTCTGAACACTACTGTATGTTGTCATTAAAAGACCAGCAATAATATTACAGTGGAAAAAGCAGCAAGGTAAATGAGCACAATGGCAAAGCATACTTCAGATGTGTATTTTAATGCATAAGGATTTTTTATCTAGGCATGTATGGGTTCATTAGAGCTTTTAATCAGCTTGAATACAACTTACAAGGCTTCATTTATAAAAATCCATCGAGAATTATGATGACAGGAAAAAAAACATCACAGTAAATGAACAGAATGGCATATTTTTTCCCCACATTTCCACACTTTACATAAAACGTTTTTTTTCTACCCAGGCATGTATGGGTTCATTAGAAAGATCAATTAAAGGGCTTTAAGACAAGCCTACTTTTATTAAAATATGTTAACAAATAGCGACAATAGAGCGAGAAAAAGCAGCACAGTTTGTCATCATTTCCCCAATTTTATGCAATTTACATAAAAGTTTTTTTTACCCACACATGCATAGGTTCATTGGAAAGAGCTTTCAAAGGGCTTTAAAACAAGCCTACATTTATCAAAATCCGTTAAGAAATAGTGACGCTAGTGCAAAAAAGCGGTGAGTTTATTATTGATGATCTTCACATCGGCAGCACGGTGGCTTAGTGGTTAGCACTGTTGCCTCACAGCGAGAAGATTGTGGGTTCAATTCCAGTGGCCTTTCTGTGTGGAGTTTGCATGTTCTCCCCGTGTTTGCGTGGGTTTCCTCCGGGTGCTCCGGTTTCCTCCCACATCCAAAGACATGCGGGTTAGGTGGATTGGAATCTTTAAAATTGTCCGTAGGTGTGTGTGTGGGTGTGTCTGTGTTTGTCTATTTGTGGCCCTGCGACAGACTAGCGTCCTGTCCTGGGTGTACCCCACCTCGCGCTCTATGACTGCTGGGATAGGCTCCAGCCCCCCGCGACCCTTAATTGGACTAAGCGGTAGAAGATGGATGGATGGATGGATCTTCACATCTCCACCCTTACTAATGGCGCCTTCCTGTCCTGAGCGTCGCTAATAGATTGAGGCACGCATGTCCATTCCAGGTCTATGTTTCCATGTGCCCACCACTGTATATATGCTAGTAATGTTATCTACATTAGGTCGTGTTTATAAAATAGGTTGCTGACATTTCTCAAGGGTGGTAATAAATTATGCAAAGTTTCGATAATGAATTGGAATGGCGTGAGTCCGGAATGTTTTTAAGCACATTATAGGTGCTATGGGGCTCCACAGGCTCTAGATTGGGTAGTGTTTATAAAATAGGTACAGTATCTGACATTTTTCAAGAGTGGTAATAAATTATGCATAAATAATATGGACGCTTCAACAAAAAGAGATTTTAGGGTTCAATGTCAAGGGAGTACAATGGTGGTGCTTCATTTTAATATTAATATTTTTGTGACTTTTATGCGCTGTAGTTAACGCTGAAGCCAGAGCAGACTGTGCTTTCCCTCGTGGATAAATCCAACCTTGTGGAGACAAGGAGAGGAGTCAGCTTTCAGCACCCAGAGATCCTCGCCCATTCTGAGGTGGTGATTTCTGTTCTCTCTGAACCCTACTACTGGAGACTGCCAGAGCAGTTCACAGGGTCTATGGTAGGAAATTAGCGTGATTATGTGTGTGCGTGTCTAATTTTTATGACCCTGTTCAGTTTACTCAGATTTGTCAGTCACAATTTGTTTTAATAAAATTTGTTTGTTTAGATCACATCATACGGTGGCCAGTTGAAATATGCAGTGTACTACGAGGCCAGAGATGAAACGGGTCCTTCTTCCTACGAGCCACAGGTTATCATTAGGGGTGGTCCCAACCGGAATATTTTGATTACACGCCATGTACCAGGAATTCATATTGGTCAACTCACACGTCACGAGATTGACATGACAGAAGTAAGGACATCTGAATTATATGAAAGTTTTGTGTAGTTTTCAAAGTAACATTTAAAGTCACAGTATAATGAAACATCTGAACATAGAATATTGATTCTGTTTATGTTACAAGGTTTTAAGCTTTGGTGCAATGTGTGTATATATGTGTGTGTGTGTGTGTGTGTGTAGCACGAGTGGAAGTATGCAGATGGACGGGCATTGACTCGCGATGACTTCATGGACATTTTGTTCTATGTGGACTCCATCTTGATCAAAGCATCTCATGGCAACTTGATGAGACACAGCCGGTAAAATAAATCCACACTTACACATATACGAGGTCTATTAGAAAAGTATCCGACCTTATTATTTTTTCAAAAATTATATGGATTTGAATCACGTGTGATTACATCAGACATGCTTGAACCCTCGTGGGCATGCAAGAGTTTTTTCACGCCTGTCGGTTATGTCATTCGCCTGTGGGCAGGCTTTGAGTGAGGAGTCGTCCACCCGCTCGTCGATTTTTTTCATTGTTTAGGAATGGCTCAGAGACTGTTGCTTTGTTTGATAAAAAATTTTTCAAAACTGTAAGGCACAACTGAGTGGACACCATTCAATAAATTCAGCTGGTTTTCTGTAAAAATTTTAACGGCTGATGAGAGATTTTGGTCTGATAGTGTCGCTTTAAGGACGGTCCACGGCGCCTGACGGCGATCTGCGCTTCGAGGCGGCAGCGTCTCGCCGTTTCAAGTTGAAAACTTCCACATTTCAGGCTCTGTTGACGCAGTAAGTCGTCAGAGTACAGAGAACTTTCAGAAGAAGTCGGCATGAGGAGTTTATTCGGACATTCCATTGTTAACGGTCATTTTGTAATGAAAGAACGTGCGGGCAGAGTCGCATGTCGGGCTGGACCCGACCGCGGGGGGTCGCGGCAGGAAAAACACCTCCGTTGGAAATCTTAACGGGCAAGTTGGAACATGCCCAAGCTGTTAAACAATTTCTCAGTTACTCACTTGTTGAAAGCCATTAAAAGCCGCCTGAATTCTACAAATGGTTTTCAACACGGAGGTGTTTTTCCTGTCGCGGCGCACACAGATTTGCCGAGTCGTCACGGAAACGACTCGGCGAATTTGCGCGTACGTCTTTCATTAAAAAAATGTCCTTAAACAGTGGAATGTCCGCATAAATTCCTCATGCCGGCCTCTTCTGAATCTTCTCTGTTCTCTCACGATGTCCTGGGTGAATTAAACCTTAAATTAGGATGTTTTAAGCTCGAAACAGGCCGACGACAGCGCCTGGAAGCGCTGCAGGACGTCCCGCTCCGTGGGAAGTCCTTACACCGACAGAAACACCCCATAATCTCTCATCAGCTTTTAAACTTTTCACAGAAAACCATCTTAATTTCTCGAATAGTGTCCACTCGGATATTCCTCACAGGTCCAGAAAAAATTTTGATAAAGCAACGCGCGCCGTCTCGAGCAGCGTGTGAAACAAAGGAATTCAGCCGAGAGGGCGGGACCACATCTCACTCAAGGCCTGCCCACAGGGAAATGACATCACCGACACGCGTGAAAAAACTCACGCATGCGCACGAGGGTTCAAGCATGATTGGTGTAATCGCATGTCATTCAAATCCATATAGTTAAAAAAAAAATAAAAGGGTCGGTTTATTATCTAAGAGACCTCGTACACATACACATCGACTCCACCAGAGATGTACACCTTGGTCTCTATGTAGCTCTATGTATAGGCACAGCCCAGTCTCACATTTTTTTCATATTCCTGTCACGAAATGAGTCAAATTTGCATGACAGGGTGTTTTTAACTCACTATTACTATTAGGAGTAGGGTTCTACTCCTACCCCCAACTCTAACCTTAACCATAACCTAATCCTACTCCTTCCACCCACCCTAACCATGACCCCCCCTCCACACACTCACACACACACTTCACTTTTAATTTCGTGCAGCTGTCACAAAATTAATTACAATGAATCTGTGCTGCCGTGACAAAAATGAGACGCTTTTTGTCACAGTATCTCAAACCAATAGATTAATGTATATTTCCTGCTGCTGAATCATGACTTGCCATGAGACTGGGTTGATAGGCAAGATATCTTAAGCCAATTTTGACCAAATTTGAAAGGGGGAATAGAATAAGTGATCTGGGTGTGGCTTGGAACAGTCAACGCTGAGAGGTTAAGGTCAGATTCCTTCTCCTTACTGATGGGAAAATGGCAGATTTTGTGGAAATTTATATATATATATATATATATATATATATATATATATATATATATATATATATATATATATATACATACAGTGGTATGCAAAAGTTTGGGCAACTAATAATTTTGATGATTATTTTTTTAACTGTAAATTTGCCTATTATTCATTTAAAAACACATCTTTTTGTAATATATTGCACTTATTCTTGCACTTATATGCAACTATTTCACCAATGAAGCATCCAGCCCCTCTCCAGGAGTGCAGAGTACCCGACCTTCCTGGAGTCCCTGGGAGGGGTACTAGATAGCGCACCAACTGGGGACTCCATTGTTCTCCTGGGGGATTTCATTGCCCACGTGGGCGGCGACAGTGAATCCTGGAGGGGGGTGATCGGGAAGCACGGCCTCCCCCATCTGAACCCGAGTGGTGTTCAGTTGTTGGACTTCTGTGCTAGTCACAGTTTATCCATCACGAACACCATGTTGGCTGGCAGGCCCAAACATATCGTGAGGGTCTGCTGGGAACGACTGGTGGAACCCTCTGTCAGCGAGGTCTTCAACTCCCACCTTCGGGAGAACTTCTCCCAGATCCCGGTGGAGGTTGGAGAGATGGAGTCCAAGTGGACCATGTTCTCCACCTCCATTGTCGATACGGCCGCTCGTAGCTGTGGTCACAAGGTCTCTGGTGCCTGTCGCGGCGGCAATCCCCAAACCCGGTGGTGGACACTGGAAGTAAGGGATGCTGTCAAGCTGAAGAAGGAGTCCTACTTATCTTTATTGGTAGGTGGGACCCCAGAGGCAGCTGACAGGTACCGGCAGGCCAAGCGTGCCGCAGCCCGTGTGGTCGCAGAGGCAAAAACTCAGGTCTGGGAGGAGTTCGGGGAGGCCATGGAGGATGACTATCGGTCGGCCTCGAAGAGATTCTGGCAAACCATCCGACGCCTCAGAAGGCGGAAGCAGCTCTCCACCAGCACTGTTTATGGTGCGTCTGAATATCTTAGCAAACAATTGCTCATCAATGTTCTTGTTGTCGATAGTATGTATAGTGGTGGGTCCTCTTCTTGTCTTCTGTAATCAGTCCATTTCCCCCATTTGGTCTCGAATTGCGCTTCTTGCAGTCTCAGTTTGTGTGTAAGTTTCTCCATTATAAAAATTTCTTCCACAATGCACACCCATTGCCCCTTGGTCGGTAGCTCTGGTTTATGCCATAATCATGTAATTGTTTTTTGCTTGCTGATAACAATACCTTTACAAGATATTCATCTTTTTTTGAATTATGTCTTGTGTTACGTTCCCCAAGTAGAGTACCTTTAATGGTTTTGGTATCTTGTAACCTATTACCTTTTGCAGGCATCGCCATATTTTGTCCCAATACCCTTTTATCTCTTGGCAGGCCCAGAATATATGGGTATGGTCTGAATCTATGTGTCCACATGCTCTCCAGCACTGTTGAACCATTGCTTTTCTGAGCTTTGGAGTTATGAAGAACCTGACCATACTTTTCCAATTGAATTCCCTCCAGATCCTAGAGCTAGTGGATGCTAGTGGATGTGTGATATACAGAGAGGAGGATTTGTTGCACACCATCAAGTTTCTATATAGAACTGAGATTATTCTGCATTTTTCTCCGTTGTATGGTTTCCAAAATACCTCAATAATTTCATGGTGCCCACTTTTATCTCTTTCTCATAGTAATCCTTTATTTGCAGATATCGATATTGGTTGTTTCGTTCTAGTCTGAACCTATCCCGTAACTTTTCAAAATCTGTAGTCTATCCTGAGCCATCATTGTGCATATCGCTGTGATTCCTTTTTGTGACCATTGTTTAAACCCTTTAGCATATATTCCTGAAATAAATCTATCGTCGAATGCAAACCAGCTCAAAATCTGTTTTTCTTTCTCCAGCTTGTACCTTTCAAAGACAGTGTTCCATATTTCATTTGTGTTTATGGTTATTGCATCCAGTTGGTTACGCAGTTTTCTTAATAATCCTCTATCTGCCATTAGATTTCATACCTCAGTATGTGTCATGGCCATTTCTATACTTTTCCATTTCCAATGGAAAAATCATATACCAATATATCAAGGGTCTGATTTGTGCAGCATAAAAATATTCCTGGATACTTGGCAAAACCAATCCTCCTTTGTCTTTAGGGAGCTGCAGAGTTTTATACCTGATCCTAGCTTTCTTTCCTCCCTATATGAACCTCGATATCCACTTATCCCATTCCACAAACTGCTTCTGTGGGATTGCTACTGGCAGGGACTGAAACAAGTACAGAAGTCTTGGGAGAATATTTATCTTTATTGTTTCTATTCTTGAGGTGAAATCCAGGGTGGTAGCAGACCACCTCTCCAGGTCTCTGTTAATTTCTTGATTTATTTTTGTATAATTTGCCTCATATAATTTATCCAGTCCTTTTGTAATATTTACTCCCAAATATTTTATTGATTTAGCATTCCACTTGAACTTGTAGGTGCCCTTTATTTCTTGGGATGGATTATAATTAATTGAAAAAAATCTATGTTTTTGTGACATTTATCTTGTATCCTGAGTATTTCCCATAACTTTCTAATAACTTTATTATTTTTGGGAAGCTTTCATTGGGTTGTTTTAAAAATATAAGTAGATCATCCGCGTATAATCCTATTTTATGTTCCTCGTCTCTTATTTTCACCCCTTTAATTTCTTCCTCCTGCCTGATCAGCTTGACCAAAGGTTCGATAAAGGGAGCAAAGAGACCCGGGGAGAGGCCACAGCCCTGTCTTGTCCCCCTTTCCAAATTGAATTATTTTTGTCAGACTGCCATTTACTTTAATCCTTGCTGTAGGTTCTTGATATATTGCTCTAATGCAATCCACAGATTTTTCATTGAACCCAAATTTCCTCAGTATTTTATAAAGAAACAGCCAGTTCACACTACCAAAGGCCTTTTCTGCATCAATGCTTACTAAAATTGTACTTTCTTGATTCGTTTGTATATTTTCTATAACATGTAATGTTCTTCTGATATTGTCCTGTGCCTGTCTTTCTTTAATGAAGCCAGTTTGGTCTTCATCAATTGCGTCTGGGAGGAATGTTTCCAATCTTTTTGCGATAATTGAGGTGTAAAGTTGGGATTATGGAGATAATGGCCTCTTTCCACGAGGGAGGGATTTTACCTGTTGTAAGACTATAGTTGAAAGAATCCTGTAGTAGTGGGATTAGTTCTTCCTTAAATGTTTTATAGAAGGAAGCCCCCAATCCATTAGATCCCGGTGATTTACCTGATTTTGCTCAGCTGATTGCTTTTTTAATCTCTTCTGCTGTGATCTCAGAGGTCAGTGTGGCATTCTGCTTTGTACCCATTGCTGGTAGGTCCATATTTTCAAGAAACTCTGCCATATGCTCTTCTCCTACAAGAGTTATTTCATATATAATACAGTGTGTGTGTGTGTATATATACGTGTATATATACACACATATAATTATTTATATTATTTATTATATATATAATTATTTCTGAATCTTTTGTTTGCTTGTGTTGTATTTCCAACTCTTTTAATTTTTCAATTTGTTCTTGATATGTTTCCATTCTGGTTTCTTTTCTTTTTATGCTGTATATGATATCAGCCTCCCTCTAATTACTGGTTTCAGTGCATCCCATAGAATGGTTGGGTCTACCATCCCATTATCATTTTCCTTCCTATATCTAATAATTTCTCCTTTTAATTCCCAGACTAGCCCCTTGTTGTTCAGTATACCTTTGTTAAGCCTCCATATTGTATCCTTTCTCTTATTATTCATGTTAATTTTTAGGTAGACTGCATTTTGGTCTGAGATGTCAGCTACTCCTATCCTGCACTCCCTCAATCTGTGAACATCTCTCTTGGCCATTAAAAAAATAATCAGTTCTGGATTACACGTCATGTACATGTCTCCCTGTTGGTGGGAATGAAGGATAACCTTTTCTGGACAAAGGCCCCCCTAGTGGTCTGGGGTACACCTGAATTAGGCTTTCCCATTCAACTATATAGTCCAACAAGAAACTCTGGGGAATCCGACTGTTTAATTAAAACAAAGCATCACCCGTGGCTTGTGGCGACATCGCTATGAACGCTTGGCCACCACAAGCCAGCTATCCCTGTGGTAACTTTTCTGACACCTCCTGCTTAAAACTCAAAAAGTCAAAAGGATCGTGAGGCCCCATTTTCACGGTCTGTATTCATACTTAAAATCAAGATCAAGCAAGCTTTTGCCCTTCTGCTCCACGGGAGGTTTCTGTCTTTCTGTTACATTAAATTTAGTGGGGAGATAGGGAGAAGGGGAGAAAAAAAAAATTCTCACTGTATGGTGAGGGTGAGGTGCAACATGGGAGCTAAGTTCTTTGGCATTGTGGTGATCAAAATTAATCCCTCAACCCTTGTTTTTTCTTTAGCTTATTAAATTTTAAAAAAAGGGATGTAAATGATTTTTAACCTCTTTTTCTTTTCTCTTCCTTCCCCCCTCCCCCCTTCCTTTTTTTTGATGCGGGGTTCACTTTCTCTTTACCTCCTTGTCACCTTTTGTCCATTGACCTGCTTGTCCATAGTCTCTTAAACCTCTGCAGCCTTTCCTTTGCTCGGTTAGCTGCATTTTGATTCACATCTTCGGGTGCGGCAGCTCCTGTCTTTATCGCCTGCCTCCCTGTGGTGCGGCACCACAATCCCTGGATGTACTCCTCCAATGAGGGGCCACCGTCGCCCGAGCCGCTGTGCCGTCCGCCGATCTCCAATCCTCTTTTCCTCATGTGTTGAGCTGCATCTTCAGCGCTGTTGTAGATCTTGGGCCCGTCTAACCAGTGGATCTGTATCCTGCTCAGAAGTGTCTGAAAGCATATCTTTTTGTCTTTGTAAGCTTTTTTGATCTCAGAATAAGATTTGCGTTTCATCATTACCTCAGTGGGATAATCGTGATAAAAAAATCTGTCTCTCCTCGACTTGGATTTTTTTCTTTCCAGGCTTTGGTCAGAATTTTCTCTTTGGTTTCATATTTCAGGAAGTTGACAACAATAGACCTCGGGGGTGCTCCCGGCGGAGGCTTTCTTTCGAGACTTCTATGTGCTCGCTGGATGTGTAGATCGGGGCTCTCCGGTATACCGAGCTCCTGGCAGAGGAGATCTATCACCAGCTCCGGAACGGATTCATTGTCCTTTTCGGTCATGTTGTAGATTCTCAAGTTACAACATCTTCCGTGTCCTTCCACTTCAGTCAGCTTGTCTTGTAGTTTTGTTTGTTGCTTTAGCAAGGTGAGGATCACTTCTCTTGCCTCCATGCTCCATTCTTCTAGCTCTGCCACCCTCACCTGTGCTTCAGCTGTGTCCTTCCGCTGTTGTTGGATATCTGCGGCATTTTGGGCTACTTTTCGCTTTATTTCGTCCTTAAAGTAGACCTGCATTGAAATAAATGTGGTCAGATTTCAGAAAGAAATAGCTGATATGTATTTATAAGACCCTTGTGAATGCAGTAAAGTAAATCTGTAAGCCCAAATTTGTAATTCAGCGGAGAAATCTTCATTTAAAAATGACAAATTTGCAGCTAAAATTTAGCCCTCTGTGAAAACAGTTTGTACAGCCGTATCATTTCCATGACGTCAGGGACAAGACGACGCTCTCCCGCCTTCAGTCCGATCCCGCATTGAAATTGATTTTATCTGTTAGTAATGTTACTTATACGAGGTCTATTAGATAAGAAACCGACACTTTTATTTTTTTTTTAACTATATGGATTTGAATGACGTGCGATTACACCAATCATGCTTTAACCCTCGTGCGCATGCGTGAGTTTTTTCACGCGTGTCGGTGACATCATTTCCCTGTGGGCAGGACTTGAGTGAGATGTGGTCCAGCCCTCTCGGCTGAATTCCTTTGTTTCACACGCAGCTCGAGACGGCGTGCGTTGCTTTATCAAAACTTTTTCTGGACCTGTGAGGAATATCCGAGTGGATACTATTCGAGAAATTTAGCTGGTTTTCGGTGAAAAGTTTAACAGCTGATGAGAGATTATGGGGTGTTTCTGTCCCTGTAAGGACTTCCCATGGAGCGGGACGTCGCGCAGCGCTTCCAGGCGCCGTCGTCGGCCTGTTTCGACCTGAAAACATCCTAATTTAAGGCTTAATTCGCCCAGGACGTCGTGAGAGAACAGAGAAGATTCAGAAGAGGCCCGCATGAGGACTTTATGCGGACATTCCACTGTTTAAGGACATTTTTTAATGAAAGACGTGCGCGCAAATTCGCCGAGTCGTTTCTGTGACGACTCAGCGAATCTGTGTGCGCCGCGACAGGAAAAACACCTCCGTGTTGAAAACCATTTGTAAAATTCAGGCGGCTTTTGATGGCTTTCAACAAGTGAGTAACTGAGAAATTGTTTAACAGCTTGGGCATGTTCCAACTTGCCCGTTAAGGTTTCCAACGGAGGTGTTTTTCCTGTCGCAACCCCCCGCGGTCGGGTCCGGCCCGACATGCGACTCTGCCCGCACGTTCGTTCATTACAAAATGTCCGTTAACAATGGAATGTCCGAATAAACTCCTCATGCCGACTTCTTCTGAAAGTTCTCTGTTCTCTGACGACTTACTGGGTCAACGGAGTCTGAAATGTGGAAGTTTTCAACTTGAAACGGCAAGACGCTGCTGCCTCGAAGCGCAGATCGCCGTCAGGCGCCGTGGGCCGTCCTTAAAGCGACACTACCAGACCAAAATCTCTCATCAGCCGTTAAAATTTTTACCGAAAACCAGCTGAATTTATCGAATGGTGTCCACTCAGTTGTGCCTTACAGTTTTGAAAAAATTTTGATCAAACAAAGCAGCAGTCTATGAGCCATTCCTAAACAATGAAAAAATCGACGAGAGGGTGGGTGACTCCTCACTCAAAGACGGCCCACAGGCGAATGACGTAACCGACAGGCGTGAAAAAACTCTCGCATGCCCACGAGGGTTCAAGCATGTCTGATGTAATCACACGTGATTCAAATCCATATGGTTTTTGAAAAAAATAATAAGGTCGGATACTTTTCTAATAGACCTCGTACACGTCCTGGTTTCAACATCCAAAAGTAAGCTGCAATGAATGTGAGATACAGATCTGTGTGCTCAGATCAGCAACGACATCGACAGCGGGCGCCGTTCTTCCTCTCCCACTCTCTGCCTCCGCTGCGCTTATTAAGTCTGCGGGCTCGTTAACGAGCTCGTTAATCGCCGACGCGGGCCACTCACACCACCCGTGTCTGCTTTGCAGCCGGCATCACCTCTCTGTCTACTGAATGGAGCTGCAACACACTTGGCACAAGTCCTGGCTAAATGTTAGCTGTAAATTTGTCATTTTCAAATGAAGATTTCTCCGTTGAATGACAGATCTGGGCTTGCAGATTTACTTTACTACATTCAGAAGGATCTCATGTGTAAATATAAGTCATTTTTTGTTCAAAAAATCTGAGTGCATTTTTTTAAATGCAGGTCTCCTTTAAATACAATAAACTCTCATCTCATCTCCTCCTTAAGCTTGTCCTTGAATTTTGAGAGATCCTCCTTCAGCTGCTTTTTGAGGTCTCGTATCTCTGTCGTAATTGCGGCGAGTCCCTCCAGCGAGCTGGTTTTTCCGTGGTCGTCAATATCCTGGTCTGCCACCCTGTCTTCAAAATCGCATTCTTCTTGATCTTTGTACATGTTTTTCTTCCTTACACTTCTTTGTTCTCATCCCTCGCTTATTTCTTGTCAGCTTAATTTCACATTTTCAATCTTTCCATATTTTTTTTGGGGGGGGGGGGGGGGGGGGGGGTTGTTCTCTAATCGGCTCAGGAGCTCAGCATTATGCTGCCATCTCGTTCCTCACTGCCCCGGAAGGAATCGTGTGTGTACCTTTTTGCTGTTTTTAACACCATAAATACATAACATTCAGTCATACATTGTCCAAACTATACCGTTTTGGAATCTTTATGATCAGACAAATAATATTGTATACCTTTCAATATGATTGGAACATTTAAATTATAATTTTTAAAATTTTCACCCCAGTGTAATTCTTTATTGACCTCTGTAGGTTATTTGAGGTCAGCTCCAGCATGCCTCCACATCTGAAAATAAGTATTAGTTCATTTCTAATATGTGTGCCAGATTTAATGCTTTAGTCACAAAATGAACCACTGTTATAGAAATTTTTGCTAAGGTGCACCACTACTGTGTTTGTTGACTCGTGTGGACAAGCGTAGACATGCTGAATCGGTTTTTCCAGGAGAAACCCACTTTAAGTGTGTGTGCAGCTTTTGCAAAGTGCCCACATATCAGTCAGAGAAGACAATGTTGCCATGTTCCAAAAATTCTGTGAGGACCATGTCATTGCACTGCCACTTGATACTGTGCATCTGTGGCTTGTGATGGATGTATTTTTTTTGCCTGTCAAACTCCTGCCATACACACAAGTGTTGCCATTGACAACACTCATTTGTCAATGAATGTCCACGGGTGCACAATCCTCTGTCATGAAGAATTCAACAACAGAACTTTGCTTCAAATGCAAAGCACTATGGCAGAGTCTGTTTTCTGAACACAGTACACACGTCGCTGCCCTTGGAAGTAGTGAGCTGTTTTTGCAGTCTGTTCTTTCCTTCTTTGACCGCGAGATACGCGCGCGCGCGAACGAACCTTCAAGCGAATGTGGAGATGTCTGGATTTCTATTTGATGTTAACATGTCCTCTCTCAGGACTTATGTCCTTTTTTGTACCTTTTTTAACTGTGATGTGAGAGTTTGAGCAGAGAACAAGGAACTAATGCCTGGAGCAACACTTTTTTTTTCTTTTAATTGTTCACATGTGCGCGCGTGAACGAACGTCCATGAGTGGACTAGAGATGTCCGGACTTTTCACTGGATATTTCTGGCAGTCATTCTGCTTTTTTTTTTTTCCTCAGCATGTAGTTTTTACTGCATTAAGTACACGGTATAACAACAATCCTGTGTGATCCCCTCTTGCTTGCCTCTACTGGTGGTTGGCTCTCACTGCGGTATTGTATCACTTCCTGTTCCGGAGCACAGCGGTGTTTTTCTGTATCTGTTAGCTGTTTAATCTGCGCAGTTAGATTGATCTAGTTATCTAGATTACAATTTGTTTCCCAGTGTAATCTTTACGTGCCTTAACTAAAGCACTCCTTCTGCTGAATCACCTCTAAATTATTTACACATTATTCACTTTGCGTGTTTTTAGGAATCCGCTAGCTAACGTAGCTACTAGCTCTTAGCCGATTTAGCATGGCGGCTTCTCCTGTCTCTCCCGCACTTTTCTGCTCTGGGTGTGAAATGTTTAGTTATTCCTCGGCCTCCTTTAGCAGTAACGGTACTTGTAATAAGTGTAGCTTATTCGTAGCTTTGGAGGCCAGGCTGGACGAATTGGAGACTCGGCTCCGCACCATGGAAAATTCTACAGCTAGCCAGGCCCCTGTAGTCGGTGCGGACCAAGGTAGCTTAGCCGCCGTTACTTACCCCCTGGCAGATCCCGAGCAGCCGGGAAAGCAGGCTGACTGGGTGACTGTGAGGAGGAAGCGTAGCCCTAAACAGAAGCCCTGTGTACACCGCCAACCCGTTCACATCTCTAACCGTTTTTCCCCACTCGACGACACACCCGCCGAAGATCAAACTCTGGTTATTGGCGACTCTGTTTTGCGAAATGTGAAGTTAGCGACACCAGCAACCATAGTCAATTGTCTTCCGGGGGCCAGAGCAGGCGACATTGAAGGAAATTTGAAACTGCTGGCTAAGGCTAAGCGTAAATTTGGTAAGATTGTAATTCACGTCGGCAGTAATGACACCCGGTTACGCCAATCGGAGGTCACTAAAATTAACATTAAATCGGTGTGTAACTTTGCAAAAACAATGTCGGACTCTGTAGTTTTCTCTGGGCCCCTCCCCAATCAGACCGGGAGTGACATGTTTAGCCGCATGTTCTCCTTGAATTGCTGGCTGTCTGAGTGGTGTCCAAAAAATGAGGTGGGCTTCATAGATAATTAGCAAAGCTTCTGGGGAAAACCTGGTCTTGTTAGGAGAGACGGCATCCATCCCACTTTGGATGGAGCAGCTCTCATTTCTAGAAATCTGGCCAATTTTCTTAAATCCTCCAAACCGTGACTATCCAGGGTTGGGACCAGGAACCACAGTTGTAGTCTTACACACCTCTCTGCAGCTTCTCTCCCCCTGCCATCCCCTCATTACCCCATCCCCGTAGAGATGGTGCCTGCTCCCAGACTACCAATAACCAGCAAAAATCTATTTAAGCATAAAAATTCAAAAAGAAAAAATAATATAGCACCTTCAACTGCACCACAGACTAAAACAGTTAAATGTGGTCTATTAAACATTAGGTCTCTCTCTTCTAAGTCCCTGTTGGTAAATGATATAATAATTGATCAACATATTGATTTATTCTGCCTTACAGAAACCTGGTTACAGCACGATGAATATGTTAGTTTAAATGAGTCAACACCCCCGACACACACTAACTGTCAGAATGCTCGTAGCACGGGCCGGGGCGGAGGATTAGCAGCAATCTTCCATTCCAGCTTATTAATTAATCAAAAACCCAGACAGAGCTTTAATTCATTTGAAAGCTTGACTCTTAGTCTTGTCCATCCAAATTGGAAGTCCCAAAAACCAGTTTTATTTGTTATTATCTATCGTCCACCTGGTCGTTACTGTGAGTTTCTCTGTGAATTTTCAGACCTTTTGTCTGACTTAGTGCTTAGCTCAGATAAGATAATTATAGTGGGCGATTTTAACATCCACACAGATGCTGAGAATGACAGCCTCAACACTGCATTTAATCTATTATTAGACTCTATTGGCTTTGCTCAAAAAGTAAATGAGTCCACCCACCACTTTAATCATATCTTAGATCTTGTTCTGACTTATGGTATGGAAATAGAAGACTTAACAGTATTCCCTGAAAACTCCCTTCTGTCTGATCATTTCTTAATAACATATACATTTACTCTGATGGACTACCCAGCAGTGGGGAATAAGTTTCATTACACTAGAAGTCTTTCAGAAAGCGCTGTAACTAGGTTTAAGGATATGATTCCTTCTTTATGTTCTCTAATGCCATATACCAACACAGTGCAGAGTAGCTACCTAAACTCTGTAAGTGAGATAGAGTATCTCGTCAATAGTTTTACATCCTCATTGAAGACAACTTTGGATGCTGTAGCTCCTCTAAAAAAGAGAGCTTTAAATCAGAAGTGCCTGACTCCGTGGTATAACTCACAAACTCGTAGCTTAAAGCAGATAACCCGTAAGTTGGAGAGGAAATGGCGTCTCACTAATTTAGAAGATCTTCACTTAGCCTGGAAAAAGAGTCTGTTGCTCTATAAAAAAGCCCTCCATAAAGCTAGGACATCTTTCTACTCATCACTAATTGAAGAAAATAAGAACAACCCCAGGTTTCTTTTCAGCACTGTAGCCAGGCTGACAAAGAGTCAGAGCTCTATTGAGCTGAGTATTCCATTAACTTTAACTAGTAATGACTTCATGACTTTCTTTGCTAACAAAATTTTAACTATTAGAGAAAAAATTACTCATAACCATCCCAAAGACGTATCATTATCTTTGGCTGCTTTCAGTGATGCCGGTATTTGGTTAGACTCTTTCTCTCCGATTGTTCTGTCTGAGTTATTTTCATTAGTTACTTCATCCAAACCATCAACATGTTTATTAGACCCCATTCCTACCAGGCTGCTCAAGGAAGCCCTACCATTATTTAATGCTTCGATCTTAAATATGATCAATCTATCTTTGTTAGTTGGCTATGTACCACAGACTTTTAAGGTGGCAGTAATTAAACCATTACTTAAAAAGCCATCACTTGACCCAGCTATCTTAGCTAATTATAGGCCAATCTCCAACCTTCCTTTTCTCTCAAAAATTCTTGAAAGGGTAGTTGTAAAACAGCTAACTGATCATCTGCAGAGGAATGGTCTATTTGAAGAGTTTCAGTCAGGTTTTAGAATTCATCATAGTACAGAAACAGCATTAGTGAAGGTTACAAATGATCATCTTATGGCCTCGGACAGTGGACTCATCTCTGCTTGTTCTGTTAGACCTCAGTGCTGCTTTTGATACTGTTTACCATAAAATTTTATTACAGAGATTAGAGCATGCCATAGGTATTAAAGGCACTGCGCTGCGGTGGTTTGAATCATATTTGTCTAATAGATTACAATTTGTTCATGTAAATGGGGAATCTTCTTCACAGACTAAAGTTAATTATGGAGTTCCACAAGGTTCTGTGCTAGGACCAATTTTATTCACTTTATACATGCTTCCCTTAGGCAGTATTATTAGACGGTATTGCTTAAATTTTCATTGTTACACAGATGATACCCAGCTTTATCTATCCATGAAGCCAGAGGACACACACCAATTAGCTAAACTGCAGGATTGTCTTACAGACATAAAGACATGGATGACCTCTAATTTCCTGCTTTTAAACTCAGATAAAACTGAAGTTATTGTACTTGGCCCCACAAATCTTAGAAACATGGTGTCTAACCAGATCCTTACTGTGGATGGCATTACCCTGACCTCTAGTAATACTGTGAGAAATCTTGGAGTCATTTTTGATCAGGATATGTCATTCAAAGCGCATATTAAACAAATATGTAGGACTACTTTTTTGCATTTACGCAATATCTCTAAAATCAGAAAGGTCTTGTCTCAGAGTGATGCTGAAAAACTAATTCATGCATTTATTTCCTCTAGGCTGGACTGTTGTAATTCATTATTATCAGGTTGTCCTAAAAGTTCCCTAAAAAGCCTTCAGTTAATTCAAAATGCTGCAGCTAGAGTACTGACGGGGACTAGAAGGAGAGAGCATATCTCACCCATATTGGCCTCTCTTCATTGGCTTCCTGTTAATTCTAGAATAGAATTTAAAATTCTTCTTCTTACTTATAAGGTTTTGAATAATCAGGTCCCATCTTATCTTAGGGACCTCGTAGTACCATATCACCCCAATAGAGCGCTTCGCTCTCAGACTGCAGGCTTACTTGTAGTTCCTAGGGTTTGTAAGAGTAGAATGGGAGGCAGAGCCTTCAGCTTTCAGGCTCCTCTCCTGTGGAACCAGCTCCCAATTCAGATCAGGGAGACAGACACCCTCTCTACTTTTAAGATTAGGCTTAAAACTTTCCTTTTTGCTAAAGCTTATAGTTAGGGCTGGATCAGGTGACCCTGAACCATCCCTTAGTTATGCTGCTATAGACGTAGACTGCTGGGGGTTCCCATGATGCACTGTTTCTTTCTCTTTTTGCTCTGTATGCACCACTCTGCATTTAATCATTAGTGATCGATCTCTGCTCCCCTCCACAGCATGTCTTTTTCCTGGTTCTCTCCCTCAGCCCCAACCAGTCCCAGCAGAAGACTGCCCCTCCCTGAGCCTGGTTCTGCTGGAGGTTTCTTCCTGTTAAAAGGGAGTTTTTCCTTCCCACTGTAGCCAAGTGCTTGCTCACAGGGGGTCGTTTTGACCGTTGGGGTTTTACATAATTATTGTATGGCCTTGCCTTACAATATAAAGCGCCTTGGGGCAACTGTTTGTTGTGATTTGGCGCTATATAACAAAAATTGATTGATTGATTGATAGTACTGTTGCTTCACTGCAAGTAGGCCATAGGATCACTTCTCACCAGGTCTTTCTGTATGGAATTTGCATGTTCTCCCAATGTTCGTGTGGGTTCCCCATGAGTTCTCTGGCTTCCTCCCACTTCCAAAGATATGCAGTTAGGCCAGTTGGAATAGGTGTGTGTGAAAGTGAGAGTGTGTTTGTCTGTCTATATGTGGGCCTACAATAGACTGGCACCTCACCTCACAAGAAATGCGTGTCCTGTCAGACAGACATGACATTTAGATCACCTGCTGCATGTCCACATGAACCAACGGTCCGTTCTCCAGCCCGTCGCAAAGCGATATACATTTATATGTATTTCCGTGTGAGGACAGCAAACACACACAGTCACGTGTCCATCAAAACATGGTATGTGTTCTGCAGCTGTGACGTCCAGGACCAGAAATGTCTCCATTCAGCGCACATACCAAGGTGTCAGTCTGTGATCAGATGAGAGGTACCTCGCCTGTGGCGGGGCGCATGAACTACACACACGCACGTGCTGGAGGGGAGAAGGGAAGTGCGCAAACCACACGCACACATGTTGTGGGGGGAGCCAACACTCTGGCATGCCACATACGTACTTGGCAACTTCACAGTCGTGGGAACACTTACACAAATTTCACCGTCAGCTTGACAGTGAACACTTGCTGACTGTTTTCGTGCTAATAGTGCGAATGGCCACATGTTTTCTAAGTGCCAAGTGCAGCATATAGATGTTCGTGTGTGCCAGCTGGAATTTGGCCGACACCTGCCACGAGAGGGATGGAATGGGTTATCACAGGGCCCACTCTGTCTTTCAGCCGCTGGTGTGTGCAAATAGTTGTAGCAACAGATGTACGAGGTGTTGGAGGCAGCTATGACTTTACATGTATTGCATATAATTCCTGTTTCATTCGCAATTCAACCACATTCATACTATGTGTGAAGAGCCCCTAATATTTGTGTGTGTGTGTATGTGTTTGTGTATGTGTATTGACTGCTTTATACTATGCAGTCTTCGTAGTGACAAAACTGAATTAATCTAACAGCATTTGTAATTTTCGAAAGCTCTAATTTTCTTTGTGTGTTTTCAGTATTTCAGAAATAAGTCTTACAGTGGCAGAGGAAGGTCAACCAACCAAAGAAAGCGAGAGAGCCCATCAGATAGAAAAGTGTGATTGTCCAGTTGGATACTCTGGACTTTCCTGTGAGGTACATATACACTGACACACACTTAAACATAACCACACACCAGGGGTGGAACAACAAGGAGTTGTGTATATTATGTGTGATATTTACTCAAAATAACCCTGTTTTACACTCTTTAAATAAGGCTTAAATATGAAACTAAATGGTAAATCAGCTTCCTTGTAAGCACTTTATGATGTTATATTTACAAGATACATGTAATTATAGGAAATAAATCCAATTTATTTTTTCACTTTTTAAAACTACTAAGGTATAATTGGTCATTTTTGACTACTTTTGGTTTTACATTTATAATTTATATTAAACTGTTTACTTTTTTTCAACATAACCTCACCTGTGTGACTTTACAGTTTTTGTTTCATTCTGACGTACTGTATTAACAAAATGGACGTAAACTCACAAAAAATATAAAATCTGAGTAGAAAAATTATTTATTTATTTATTTTTTTACTGTGAAAACCACAAACATGTTTAACAAACCATTTTACCCGAGGCCAAAATATGGCCATTGGGTATTATGAAGACTTTACGTCCATCAGTTTGTGCGTGTGTCCATCCAGCTGTCTGTCTTTGCTCAGCGTAAGTCCATTACAATTACTGCCAGGATCTTCAAATTCACACGGAGCATTCTTGGGACCTAGACCTTGGACAAGTTCAAAGATGGCTAACCCTGACCTATTATAAGGGGTTAAGAGGTCACTTTCTTACTACACACACTTTCATTGATTACATACTCATACGGCAGAGGGTAATTTAGCATTCCATTATATGTATAACTTAAAATGCAAACATAAATTGCAAATTTCAAAACCATATGTACAAATGTAGCAAACAACGTTAGTTTACATTAAAATGCAGGAAATGTTTCAGGTGTTTTTTGGGGCAACTATTTACAAAATAATAAGATGCCACATAGATTATTTGTGCCACTCAAAAAAAAAAAAAAAAACTATTCCTGTCCAACACAAGACAGAGAGGCACACCACAGGCCTGACCAGGTGTCACTCCTCCTGTTGTCCACCTGGATGCAGTATTGGCTCCTTATTCTGCCTTTGGTGGCTTGTTGGCCAGGATCTCCTCAGCAACCAAATGCGTGGACTAACAGGGTGCAGGCTTTCTTTGCAACCACTGATTCCAGCAGGTGATTTCACTGATGAAATCCCATCTGCTCAAAGTGATGTTAATCAGTGATATCACCTGCTGGAATCAGTGGTTGCAAAAGAAAGCCTGCACCATCTTGGTCCTTTCTGGATTGTCTTTGGATGCCACTGGTTTAGGTTGTGCATTTTTCCACTAATGATAAAGGGGAACTCATGAAAATTCAGTAAGGTATATCTTATATATTATATTCCAATTCTAAGGTGTAACTACGCTAGTATATAAAGGTATATCTAAATATCTAAAAAGGAAGAGTAAAATAGGAGAGTAGAAAAGAGTAGAGTAGCACCACTTAGGTGCCTGGTCTTGAGAACCAGGGATAGTGCCTGATTCTGTTTTTTTTTCTCTCTGTTTGAGGTGTGGCTCCATCCAGAGATGAGACTGGTGTCTTCTTCTGCAAGCCTCCCATCCTGTGCACCGGCATGGACGCCCAAAATTTTCTGTATAATCGTTTTGTCAATTGTGTCGGTAGCATAGCCTAAGCAGAGGGTCATCCCTTTGAGTCTGGTCTGCTTGAGGTTTCTTCCTCAAATCATCAGAGGGAGTTTTTCCTTACCACTGTCGCCTGTGTGCTTGCTCTAGGGGTTGGTAAGGTTAGACTTTACTAGTGTGTTTTTTTGTGTTTCATGTTTTTTTTTTCCCCCTCTAACTGCTCCGGTGAGAGAGGTGAGAACAACAAAGAGAAAGTCCCTTTTGGTGCACATTTCTGCAAAAATGCACACCAAAAATGACAATAATATTCAGGAAAAAGCATGGCATAAATTAATAATCATGATTAAAGTTAAACTAGACCTATCAACACAATTTAAAAACTAGTATATAGTTTGAAGTCTGCACTTTGAGCACATCCAGACAAAGACTCAGCAATCCATTGCATCCTGACAGAGATGAATTTTTATTTTAATGAGAATTTTATGGACGCCATTTATATTTAGATTGAGGTGACAGTTCTGAACAATTATACTTGACAAAAACAGAGTCATTTAGATGTTATGTTAATTTCTGTGGGTTGCAAACCATTTTCTGACTTTTTTTTTTTAAATATTTGATTTTCTTTCTCTCCTGATTGGTTAATTTATTTGTTTTTTACATGTAGTCTTCACAATTTAAATGTTACAGATTAAATTAAAATTAGGCAGCAAACAGCATCTAATCTTGAAATGTTCAGGTTGTAGGGTGTTCATCTGGCTGTTTTATTTGAAGCTTCCATCATTGTTATTAAAGTATTTTTATACAGGCATTTAGCATGAGCAGAGGGAACAGATGGCTCTTTAAATGGACTCCATTAATTATTACTGAACAGGAGAGAGAGAGAGTGTGTTACTTTCATATGTGTGCATTGGGAGGGCATGTGTGGGTTGATATGTGTGTGTGTGTGTGTATGTTCAGAAGTTACTGAAGGGAATAAGTCTTAATTGCGTGAAACGATGTGAGTGTGATACAGGGGGGTCAACAGTTGCCTCCAGAAATAGCGGTTAATGATAATTGTCTGTCCACAGGTACACACACTCACGTGCGTGTGTGTGTGTGTGTGTGTGTGTGTGTAGTGTGTGTCTACATTAAATTACACATTCTTCAACATTTACTTAAAGGGTGTGCACAAGACAACCTATATTTTATTACTAAGAGCTGCTTTTTGTTAAGAGGTAAGGTTAAATGCCCTGATGTTACTAAAGAATATGTGAAGCAGTATCATACAAGAGTGTGTTGATTGTGGCACCGGTGTACAGCTGTCTGTGTCATTTTTTTTTTTTTTTTCTCTCTCTCTCCTTCTGCACAGGAGTGTGCTGCAGGTTTCTACCGTCTCCGTGGCCTACCCCTGCCATCTGCTCCAGCATCCAGAGTGCCCACTGCTGCCGGCATGGGCAGCTGTGTTCAGTGCCAATGCAGTGGGCACTCATCTACCTGTGACCCTGAGACCTCCATATGCCAGGTAAATAAGTGTGTGTGCATTTGTTGTGGTGTGGGATTGGAGACCCTCTCACAACCATATGCCAGGTATGGTCTGGAGATGAGTAATGTCAGAAAGACCGACAGAGAGAAAGTGTTTATTTTAAAATTATTGGCCGCTCTATGAAATTTAGCTTTTTCTTCAAAATTTTCCTAAGTGCTTTTTAACAGAGAAAGGGAGTTTTATAAGTCCGCATACACTGATTTGTATGGTACAGATACAAATCCACGGCAGTTGTCATAAAGCGGGAGTGGTTGGTTGCTGCGGCGACGCTGTGTGGCTCCTGTAAGATGCTTAAGCTAAATGTAGCATGTGGACATCACAAAGTTTTAGAGCTCTCAAGTTTTTAAAAGAAGAATTTTGCAGCATGTCTGTGTCACAGAGCGACGTCAGACAGAGTGAAGATGGTGAGAAAGTCTGTGTGAAAAGGTTTGACTAGGACAAGAATTTGTGGAATTGTCGCTGGATTGATGAACACATCTGAAAGATAAAAGAAACGCGAAAAGCGAACTATGCCCTCAGGAAACACGGTAAGAATGCTTCTTTCCCTGGAAAATAAACATTGCGCTGTTCAAACAGGATTTTAGACAAGATTATGTAACTCTTTTTTTTTATTAATAATCTAGACTTTCTTTCATTGGAAAAAAATACATTGTGGCTTTGAATGGATTTACATGAATTTACAGTATGTAAATGAGTTTTTATTAATGTAGATTTTTTTCAAGGGAAAAAAAGACAGTGTGGCTTTGAGTGGATTTATAGGAATTTACACAAGAATATATGTGACATTTTTACTGTAAGGTATGTTATTGATATTTTACCATGATTTTCAAAATGTTCTACAAGCTTTAGCTGTTGTTTTTGAAATGCTTTAACAGTCTTTTCCATCTTCATGAATTTCATGTAGCTTAACTGTTCTGAGTTAATGTATAATTTGGTTTACAATTAAAAGGAAAATCATTCCAGGTCCTACTTCCATGTCATATTCTGTTATTTCAACATTATCATTGACAGTTTAAATTAATGGCTGAATCTAGGACCATTTAAATATGCATTTCTTTTGATTTATTTTTTTTTCCAGGAGATGCTGAAAATGTATCATTAGATACAAAATTCATTTGGTTTCTGGGGCCCCACGGGCCCTAGATCATGGCTCGACCTCAGATTTCACAATTTTCATTTCACAGCCCTGTTTGTTGTTGACCCATAGCCCAAACCACTGTTGTGCATTGATGTGCTTTAGGGCCCCTTCACACATAACATGATTGGGGCAGAATGGCATACGAAAGAGGAGTCAAATGCCACTCGTAAAAAATTGGAGGCGCCTCAAATGCCTCGTACAGCTGTCTTTACAACCATTTGCACACACCAGCAGCAGAAAGACACCTCATTCGATCTCAGCAGGCATCTCAGCAGGCATCGGCCATTCCAGGTGCCACACGCGAACATCCAATATTGCTCGCTGGACACTTAGAAAAGGTGGGGCTATTCGCTCTGCTGGCATGAGAGTGAGGGGGCACACTTACATGACATGCTGATATTTATGTACAGACCATCGCATGGGACCAGTCAGCACAAAACCATCGCCGCTGTATCGTGCATGCCTGTCCAACCATGTGTCACTCCTGACAGCAGGTGGAATGTTAATTAACTTGAACTTTGTTATGCTAAAAGCATGTAAAATCAAGTTAAAACTGAGGGTTACTTTCCAATTTGCACACAGTATAAAAACTTCAGTAAGGGCTTCAGTTGTCACTCGAGAAAGTGTAAAAAATCAGTTTAGACTTGAGAAAAAGAACTGTTGAAGTTCTGAAAGCAGGAGAAGGATATACAAAGTTTTCAAAGTGTTTCCAAGTGTCAGGAACTGGAGTGAGAAGTTTCATCAAGAAATTCAAAGAGAGCCACACACTGACTACCTTTACATGCAGCCAATAACCCTTTCATAACCCTTTCATAACCGGAATATTAGCAATAACCGGGTTGCGCACGGTCATGTAAACACCCGTAAAAACACGAATATGCTCATATTCCGGTTTTTAAAAACCCAAATATGACCCCTGGGTTACTCCTTTTTTAACCTGAATATCAGGTCATATAAACACGCATCGGGATATCCCCATAGAAAGGAACATTATTTTGTGTTCTGCGCATGTTCTATCCACAAGGAATCTTGGTCTTTTGAGTATGGCAACTACTTGAATGCGGCGCGCGCAACCCACCGGACACCACAGAAGCAGAGGTAAACAAGTATGTTCTGCATCCTTATCAGGCGGGCCGGTCGAGGCACTGGTCAGCATCACCGCAATTGCTCTCACTGCCTCCGATGCGCTGACTGAGTCTGCGGGCTCAGTAAATGCCGCAGCGGACCACTCACGCCGCCCCCCTCTCTGCTGTGCGGAGCTGAGCCAACTCTGGCAACAGGTCAAGAGACTACACTCGCTGTTTTGATGCGGAGCGCTCCGGCAGCCCGCAAGGATGGATTTCTTGTGGAAAAATCCACAGTGCTGCAGGGTCTCGGTATGCCGCAGCCACAGACCTCCGTGACTTGGATTCTTTGCGGGTCCCGCATCCGTACCCCCAGAGGCAGTGAGCGAAGGGAGAGCATGTGCATTGTGTCTGCGTGTGTCTGTTTATAAGCTTCTCGCCCAGAAGAAAAAAGAGAGTGTTTACACATGAGAGAAAAGTGAGAAAATATTAATGCCTGTTTGAGAAAAGTGTATGAAGTGTGTAGTAAGCGGTTTTACAGCCTTAAAACATCTATAATAATTATAAAAACTAACACTGACTACTTTGCAATTTCGCCTATTGCGGGTTATTTTTAGAACGTAACTCCCGCGATAAACGAGGGACCACTGTACTTCATTAGTATCATGAAAGACATGAATATAATGTCTTTTATTGACGTAGAAAGTACCAAGATAGTGACATTTACAAGAAGGTGGCCAAACAGTTACACCAAGCAGGATTTGCATGAACACCAGACTGAATCAAGCACCGATGGAAGACGTGCGTCGCTGTTTAGATGTGGATATTCCAGATGATACCAATGACCATGTATACAGGAGTAACTCTGTCTGCTTAAGCATGTAAATGGGTTATTCCTAATGATTCAGAAACCAGAATATTGACCTTAATTCGAATATTAACAGCATGTAAATGTAGCCACTATAGAACAAGCCTGGCAGAGGTAGGAAGCAGGGTTGAAACGATTATTTGAGGAACTTGAAAAATTAAATTACAAAAAATGTTTGAGGCAAATTCTGTGCCTTGAAGCTCCGTTTAACGTTGTAGTACATAGGCTAGGCCTGTGTGCAGCTCTTTAACGTCCCCAGAAAAAAAACAGAAGAAGACTAGAACAATTTAGCACCAAAAGCTACAGCTTTCCAACAGGACACACAGAGTAAAATAAAGCCTTTTAAGAGAGAGTCCATGCTGATCATCTGAAATAGACTGACTCTGCATTTAAAGCGAAGCATTGTGTTTGTCTATTTTTAAAAAAACACAGGGTCCGCTCTACATGGGGAGTGGCTATTTGCCTGGCAGCCATTGCTGTCTCTCTCTGCCCTGTGTGAGGGGTTCAGCACTCCCCTCACACCGGGCGAGTCACATCTCCATCCCCGGCCACACTGATGAACACTCTCTGAAAGAAGATCCTCTCAGTTTAAGTCCATTCTTTCTTCTGCATTTTGCTCAGACTTGCACTGAGTTTTTCACGTTTAATTTTTGCTTTTTGGGCAACACACAACGCTTCACAAACATGGTAAATAAAAACAAAAAACAGTGACTGCGAGGCTTGCATGTTCAACCGACAGCTGAAATGCATCTGCTGAAAAAATAAATCACACAGGGACCCAAGTCCACCAACCTTAAAAAAAACTAAAAACTAAAAAATAGTTCAATTCTACAAGTTGGGGAAATACAAAATACTATTGATGTTTAAAAATTAAAAAGTACTTTTTATCCGATTACTCGATTAATCACCAGAATAATCAATAAAAAAAAATAATCAATAGCTGCAGCCATCGTAGGAAGTGAAAGATGTGAAAGACTGTAGAAAGAAACTGAGTGAGAGATGTGTCTAAAGACCCCAGAACAACTGCCAAGACACAACTGCCAAGACTACAAGGAATTGTAGTCTCAAGGAAGACAATCACTAGATCCTTGGTCTGCGAGGTTGTAGACCAAGAAAAACTCCACTTCTGCAGAAGCAACACCAGCATATTAGCATATTTCAGCCAGACAACCTGGAGAAAGGTTATCCATACTGGAAGTGTGTCCTTTGGTCATATGAAACTAGATTTTTTTGGCCATAGAGATGTTACTTTTGTATGTTTGAAGAAAGACAGGAGAGGCGTATAACCCAAAGAACACCATCCTCACATTGCAACAGTGGTGGGAGTTTTATGCTGTGGGGATGCCTTGGTGCATCTGGAACTGGGAATCTCCTCAAGGTGGCAGAAAGAAGGATATGTGAAGATTTTAAAAGAAAACCTGAAGCTGTCAGCAGCCAAACTAGATCTGGGTTGTCACTTTGACTTCCAACACAACAGTGATCCAAAACGTACATCACTCCTGGTGAAGCGCTACCTCCAGAAGACCAAAATGAACATTATAGACGGGTCTGTACAAAACCCTGACTTGAATCCCATTGAAAATCTGTGATATGAACTCAAGACCAAGGTCTGCGCTACAAGACCATCCGTTCTTGAGAGGTTTGAGAGAATCGCTAAAGAAGAATGGGTTGGGATTCCTCAGGAGACATGTCTGAGACTTGTTGAAAACCACAACAAAAGACTGCAGGCTGTTATCCAGAAAAATGGACAAACAAGTGACTGTTAATGTCATTGGGCTAATAATTTGACCGTGGTAAGTTTTGTATTTTTTTTTTTCTGCACCCTGAGACGCCGCAGGATGACTTGGGTGACAAGATGGCACCGTTGTGTTTGGCTCGCCGTCCACGTTTGCTAAGTTTACTCTGGATTAAAGTACTTATTTTGGTTGTCATTCACAATGCGTCATCTATTTTGGTGTACAATCGTCTGACATTGTTGCAAATACGTGACAGCGTTCTTGATCTGCCTGGATGTGCTAAAAATGAACAGTATGAAACACCTCCACCACTCCTAGCATCTGTACCACCCTTTCTCAGGCGTCTGGCTTGTGCATTGCATTGCAACAAGAAGCGAAGGAAACGTGGAAAGAGAGCAGGAGTACGAGTTAAAATCAAAGCGTACCTGGCTTCCACCATTGACAGCGATTCTGGCTTTAACAGAATTTCCTCAAGACGCGGAGATGCCGATCTGCGTTATTTTCTGGAATACAGCTACTGCCGGCTCCAACTGGTCCAGTCAGATGCCGGGTGTCTGCTTCCATGTCGCCGGCCTGGAAGGATCCACCAGCGGCAGGGCTGTGTAAAGGAGAATCTCCACCCGCTCAGTCGTGCTGCTCCCCGGCAAACTGTGACTCTGGCACCGGTGCGCGTAGCCCTCTTGAACGCTCGCTCAGTAATGAACAAAAATTTTGTTCTGAACAAATTCATTTTAAGCAATGAGTTGGATTTCCTCATGCTAATGGAGACCTGGATTAAACCAGGTGATAACAGCGCTTTTGTCGAGCTCCTCCCCCCTGGTTTCTCCTTCCTGAATACACCGCGAATAACCAGTCATGGTGGCGGGATTGCCACGGTGTACAAACAGAGCATTGCTGTCGCCCAATTCCATCTAAGGGCTACAGTAGCTTTGAATTACAATTATTTCAGCTACAAATGACATCCAACATATTGTGTGCTGTGTTATTTCTTCCTCCAAAATACTTGAATGATTTTATTGCTGAATTTTCTGACTTGTTGGCTGATATTATGCCAAGATATGACAAAGTTCTAATCTGTGGTGATTTTAATATTCATATTTGCTGTTCTTCAAGTCAATTAGCCCATGAATATCAAAGTCTTCTGTCTTCTTTTGACCTGTTGCAATCTGTGAATGCTCCAACACACAAGCACGGTCACGTACTGGACCTCATACTCTCTCATTCTCTTCCTGTGTCCATTTTGGAAATCTGTGACACCTGCATTTCTGAACACCTACCCATAATTTTTACCTTTACATCTCCAGCTGCCATTGTTAAACCGCTTGCCTCAGCTTGTAGCCGCCGTACCATCACTTCCACTACAGCTGATGAATTTTCTGCAGCCTTCATGGACTCTGATTTTGCTGCTCAGAGAGGGTTAACTTTCTTGGGCCCAGAGGAATTTATTTCCTTTTTTAATCCACCTGTTCAGGAATATTAGACTCTGTTGCACCATTTAAGGTCCATTAAGCCAAAACCAGATCCTTGGTTGAATGACACCACACGTGCCTTAAGAAGACACTGCAGGCAGGCTGAACGTAGATGGAAGAAAGATAAGTTGCATGTGTCACTAGATATTCTAAGAGGCTGTCTCTCAGACTATCAGAATGCTGTTAAAGAGGAGAAATGTAAATATCTTTCAAGTGTCATCTCTGCCAACTGTAATCGCCCCCAAGTGTTGTTTAATACAATTCAGTCAGTTATAAATCCATCAGATAATGCATTTAAGAATGCAACAAAATCAACTTGTGATGATTTCCTCCATTATTTTGTTGAAAAGGTGGCCTTGTTTAGACAGAGCATAAGCAATTCACTAAATGCTCTAGACCTCCATTACACCCCTGTTGCTCCTGCTGTGTTTAGTACATTTGATCCAGTGTCACTCTCACAGCTCTCCGATGTAGTACAGAAACTGAAACCTGCTAATTGTCCTTTGGACATTATTCCATCTAGGGTGCTTAAGCAGGTTTTTGACACAGTTGGACCATCTCTTCTTCATTTTTTCAATACCTGGCTAAGGCTAGGGTCTGTGCCAACTGTTTTTAAGCAGGCTGTGTTCAGACTGGTGTCCCATCTGCCCTTTCTTTCCAAAGTTCTTGAAAAGCTCGTTTTCACTCAGTTAAACTCATTCCTGGTTCAGAATCAAATTTATGATAAATTTCAATCCGGATTCAGAGCACGCCATAGCACAGAGTCTGCACTTTTAAAAGCGCAGAATGACATTCTGTTGTCTCTGGACTCCAAGACACCTGTACTGTTGATTATGCTGGATCTCACTGCAGAATTTGATACAGTGGACCATTCCATCCTGCTGACCCGCCTGGCCCAGCAGGTGGGTCTTCAGGGATCTGTACTGCAGTGGTTCAGGTCATATCTTTCAAATAGGTCTTTTACTGTTATGATTAACGACCTCTCCTCTTCACCAGCTCCTCTGACCTCCAGTGTGCCACAGGGCTCAATTCTTGGCCCTGCCCTTTTTTCGTTGTACATTATGCCATTAGGTTCTGTTATTGCCCACCATGATGTGTCCTTTCATATGTACGCGGATGACTTACAAATATATCTGCCTGTGACTTCTTTTTCAGACACACAGTGTTGGGAGAGTGTAGGTACACGGACCCACAACAGGGGGCGCAAATGAACAGACAATGGAGGAGGTCAAATAACAACACTTTACTGTTGTGAATGGGCACAACAAATACAACAGATTACAACAATAGACAAAAGCCAAATCACAAAAGGTGTCGTGTGGGCAGGCTCGAAGATAGGAGACGTCTGTCCAAAGCAGAACCGGAACCACACGATTTCCTCCGCCACCAGACCCCGGGAATACTGGAGCCGCCAAGTCCCGAACTCCCAGGTGGCCACTGCCTCCACCTCTCGTTGGAAAAGGAGTCGCACAAAAGTCATAAAAGATCACTGTCAAACAGTCAGCTGAGTACGTTACCTTCCAGGTAGAACGATATCTCGGCAAAGAGGTGGAGACGTCGTCCTGCTGATGTACCCCTGCCAATCAGATGATTGGTAACAGCTATTGCAGGTGATGCATGACAGCTGTCACCCTGGCTGCTCCTGTGAGGCGGCTGCGCCCTCTGGTGCCTGGAGCCTGCACTCCAGACAGGGCACCCTCTGGTGTTGGGCCAGCAGTACCTCCTCTTCTGGCGGCCCACACAACAGGACCCACCCCTCAACGGGCGCCTCCTGGCGCCCGACCAGGCTTGTCCGGGTGGCGGCGGTAGAAATCGGCCAGGAGGGCCGGGTCCAGGATGAAGCTCCTCTTCACCCAGGAGCGTTCTTCGGGACCGTACCCCTCCCAGTCCACCAAATACTGGAAGCCCCGGCCCATCCTACGGACATCCAAGAGCCGGCGTACCGTCCAAGCCGGCTCGCCATCGATGATCCGGGCAGGAGGTGGCGCCGGACCCGGAGTACAGAGGGGTGAGGTGTGATGTGGTTTGATTCGGGACACATGAAACACAGGATGGATCCGCAGTGAGGTTGGAAGCTGAAGCCTCACTGCGGCTGGACTGATGACCTTACGGATTTTGAAAGGGCCGATGTAACGGTCCTGTAGCTTGGGGGAGTCCACTTTGAGGGGAATGTCCTTTGTGGATAACCACACCTCCTGCCCTGGCCGATACGCAGGGGCCGGGGTCCGCCGACGGTCTGCATGGGCTTTTGCCCTCGTCCGGGCCTTTAGCAAAGCAGAACGGGCGGCACGCCACACCCGACGGCACTTCCGTAGGTGGGCCTGGACCGAGGGCACACCGACCTCTCCCTCAACCACCGGAAACAACGGGGGCTGATACCCCAGACACACCTCAAAAGGGGAGAGGCCGGTGGCTGAAGACACCTGGCTGTTATGGGCATACTCGATCCAGGCCAAATGGGTACTCCAGGCCGCCGGGTGCGCGGCAGTCACGCAGCGCAAGGCCTGTTCCACCTCCTGGTTTACCCGTTCTGCTTGCCTGTTGGTCTGAGGGTGGTACCCGGATGAGAGACTCACCGTGGCCCCCAGTTCCCGGCAGAAGCTCCTCCAGACTTGCGAGGAGAACTGGGGACCGCGATCGGAGACGATGTCTGTTGGAATCCCATGCAGCCGGACGACGTGGTGGACCAGGAGGTCCGCTGTCTCCTGGGCTGTTGGGAGCTTCGGGAGGGCCACGAAGTGGGCCGCCTTGGAGAATCGGTCCACTATCGTGAGGATGGTGGTGTTACCCTGGGACGGCGGGAGGCCCGTGACAAAATCCAGGCCGATGTGGGACCAGGGGCGATGAGGCACAGGCAACGGCTGGAGTAGTCCTGATGCCCTGCGATGGTCAGCCTTGCCCCTGGCGCAGGTGGTGCAGGCCTGGATATAATCCCGGACGTCGGCCTCTAGGGACGCCCACCAGAAGCGCTGCCGGACAACTGCCACGGTTCTTCGCACCCCTGGATGACAGGAGAGCTTGGAGCCGTGACAGAAGTCCAGGACTGCAGCCCTAGCTTCTGGTGGGACGTATAGTTTGTTCTTCGGCCCAGTTCCGGGGTCCGGGCTTCGTGCCAGGGCCTCCCAGACGGTTCTCTCTACGTCCCAGGTGAGGGTGGCCACGATAGTGGACTCCGGGATGATGGGTTCCGGTGGATCCGACAACTCCACTTTGACTTCATCTTCATGTACCCGGGACAAGGCATCCGATCTCTGGTTTTTGGTCCCGGGACGGTAGGTGATCCGGAAGTCAAAACGGCCGAAGAACAGTGACCAGCGGGCTTGCCTGGGGTTCAGCCGCTTGGCGGTCCTGATATACTCCAGGTTCCGGTGGTCAGTGAAAACCGTGAATGGCACGGACGTTCCCTCCAACAGATGTCTCCACTCTTCAAGAGCCTCTTTCACCGCAAGTAGTTCTCGATTGCCGACGTCATAGTTCCGTTCGGCCGGGGTCAACCTGCGGGAAAAATAGGCACACGGGTGAAGGACCTTATCGGTCTTCCCGCTCTGGGAAAGCACAGCTCCTATCCCTGAGTCCGAGGCGTCCACTTCAACCACTAACTGGCGACTAGGATCGGGCTGCACCAGAACGGGTGCAGACGAGAAGCGTCGTTTCGACTCCTTGAACGCGGCATCGCAACGATCCGACCAGGTGAAGGGGACTTTTGGTGAGGTCAGGGCTGTCAGGGGGCTAACTACCTGACTGTAGCCCTTAATGAGCCTCCTGTAGAAATTTGCAAAGCCGAGGAACTGTTGCAGCTTCCTACGGCTAGTGGGTTGGGGCCAGTCTCTCACCGCCGCAACCTTGGCCGGATCAGGAGCGACGGAGTTGGGGGAGATGATAAACCCCAGGAAGGACAAAGAAGTGCGGTGAAACTAGCACTTCTCGCCCTTCACAAACAGCCGGTTCTCCAACAACCGCTGCAGGACCTGACGTACATGCCGGACATGAGTCTCAGGATCCGGAGAAAAGATGAGTATATCGTCTAGATATACGAAGACGAATCGGTGCAGGAAATCCCGCAAGACATCATTAACCAATGCTTGGAACGTCGCGGGGGCGTTTGTGAGGCCGAACGGCATGACCAGGTACTCAAAGTGACCTAAGGGGGTGTTAAATGCCGTCTTCCACTCGTCTCCCTTCCGGATCCGAACCAGGTGATACGCATTTCTAAGATCTAGCTTCGTGAATATTTGGGCTCCATGCAGGGGCGTGAACACTGAATCCAACAAGGGCAACGGGTATCGATTACGAACCGTGATTTCGTTCAGTCCCCTATAATCAATGCATGGACGAAGTCCGCCGTCTTTTTTACCCACAAAAAAGAAACCTGCACCCATCGGGGAGGTGGAATTCCGGATCAACCCGGCGGCTAAAGAGTCCCGGATGTAGGTCTCCATTGATTCACGCTCAGGTCGTGAGAGGTTGTACAGCCTGCTGGACGGAAACTCAACGCCTGGAACCAAATCAATGGCACAATCGTACGGACGGTGGGGGGGGAGGGTGAGCGCCAGATCCTTACTGAACACATCCACAAGGTCATGGTACTCCACCGGCACCGTCCCCAGATTGGGCGGGACTCTGACCTCCTCCTTAGCCTGGGAACCGGGAGGAACCGAGGAACCTAAACATACCCGATGGCAGGTCTCGCTCCACTGAACCACTACCCCGGACGGCCAATCGATCCGGGGATTGTGTTTTAACATCCAGGGGAACCCTAGAATCACGCGGGAGGTGGCAGGAGTCACAAAAAACTCGATCTCCTCCCGGTGATTTCCTGACACCACCAGAGTTACTGGTGGTGTCTTATGTGTGATTAGAGGGAGTAGGGAGCCATCTAGTGCCCGCACCTGCACAGGCGAGGTAAGCGCCACCAGAGGGAGCCCTACCTCCCTGGCCCATCTGCTGTCTAACAGATTCCCTTCAGAGCCCGTGTCCACCAGTGCTGGGGCCTTCAGGGTTAAATCCTCATAAAGGATTGTCACTGGGAGTCGTGTGGCAATATGGGTATGTCCCACGTGAATGTTTTGGCCCACCCCTAACCCAGTGTCTAGGGGCGGGCGTTGGTGTTTTAACCGCTCGGGGCAGTCCCTTACTTGATGCTCTATTGAGCCACAAACAAAGCACGCTCCGCGGGCCAGCCTCCTCTGTCTATCTGGTGCCCTAAATGTGGCCCTGCTCGTGTCCATAGCTTCGTCAACAGGGGGAGCTGTCACCACACGGAGCGTAGAGGCCGTGGAGCGTGGGGAGGGCGGAACTCGGTCGGAACCGGAAGGGAGAGGGACGGCGCGTGCCCGGCCACGCCCTTCGTCTCGTTCCCGACGGCGTTCTTCTAACCGATTGTCTAATCGTATAACGAGATCGATAAGCCCGTCTAAATCCCGCGGTTCGTCCTTGGCCACCAGGAGCTCCTTCAGGACCAACAACAGTCCGTTTACGAAGGCGGCACGGAGGGCAGTGTTATTCCAGCCGGACCTCGCAGCTGCGATGCGGAAGTCGACTGCATAAGCAGCTGCGCTCCGGCGCCCCTGTCTCATTGACAGCAGCATGGCTGAAGCGGTCTCTCCTCTATTTGGGTGATCGAACACTGTTCTGAACTCCCTCACAAACCCATCATATGTCAGAAGGAGCCGAGAATTTTGCTCCCAGAGCGCTGTAGCCCAAGCGCGTGCCTTGCCGCGAAGCAGATTAATCACATAAGCTATCTTACTAGCATCAGTCGCGTACATGACGGGACGTTGTGCGAAGACGAGCGAACACTGCATAAGAAAGTCCGCGCATGTCTCCACACAACCCCCGTACGGCTCTGGAGGGCTTATGTATGCTTCAGGGGAAGGTGGGAGGGGTCGTTGAACGACCTGTGGAACGTCACTGTTGCGCACAGGATCGACAGGAGGGGGAGCCGCAGCAGCGCCCTGAGGGCGCACCTCCACCTGCGCGGCGAGAGCCTCCACCCTGCGGTTAAGGAGGACGTTCTGCTCGGTCATCAGATCCAGCCGAGCCGTAAAAGCGGTGAGGATTCGCTGCAACTCACCGACCATTCCTCCTGCAGACGCCTGTGCGCCCTGCTCTTCCATTGGCCGTTCAACAGCCGGTTGACGCCCCTCGGGGTCCATGACGTTGGCCGAGATATCCTGTTGGGAGAGTGTAGGTACACGGACCCACAACAGGGGGCGCAAATGAACGGACAATGGAGGAGGTCAAATACACTCAACAAAAATATAAACGCAACACTTTTGGTTTTGCTCCCATTTTGTATGAGATGAACTCAAAGATCTAAAACTTTTTCCACATACACAATATCACCATTTCCCTCAAATATTGTTCACAAACCAGTCTAAATCTGTGATAGTGAGCACTTCTCCTTTGCTGAGATAATCCATCCCACCTCACAGGTGTGCCATACCAAGATGCTGATTAGACACAATGATTAGTGCACAGGTGTGCCTTAGACTGCCCACAATAAAAGGCCACTCTGAAAGGTGCAGTTTTATCACACAGCACAATGCCACAGATGTCGCAAGATTTGAGGGAGCGTGCAGTTGGCATGCTGACAGCAGGAATGTCAACCAGAGCTGTTGCTCGTGTATTGAATGTTCATGTCTCTACCATAAGCCGTCTCCAAAGGCGTTTCAGAGAATTTGGCAGTACATCCAACCAGCCTCACAACCGCAGACCACGTGTAACCACACCAGCCCAGGACCTCCACATCCAGCATGTTCACCTCCAAGATCGTCTGAGACCAGCCACTCGGACAGCTGCTGAAACAATCGGTTTGCATAACCAAAGAATTTCTGCACAAACTGTCAGAAATCGTCTCAGGGAAACTCATCTGCATACTCGTCGTCCTCATCGGGGTCTCGACCTGACTCCAGTTCGTCGTCGTAACCAACTTGAGTGGGCAAATGCTCACATTCACTGGCGTTTGGCACGTTGGAGAGGTGTTCTCTTCAACTCTATGCAAACGAGATGTGTTGCACTGCATGAGGCAAATCCTGGTCACACCAGATACTGACTGGTATCCCCCCCAATAAAACAAAACTGCACCTTTCAGAGTGGCCTTTTATTGTGGGCAGTCTAAGGCACACCTGTGCACTAATCATGTGTCTAATCAGCATCTTGATATGGCACACCTGTGAGGTGGGATGGATTATCTCAGCAAAGGAGAAGTGCTCACTATCACAGATTTAGACTGGTTTGTGAACAATATTTGAGGGAAATGGTGATATTGTGTATGTGGAAAAAGTTTTAGATCTTTGAGTTCATCTCATACAAAATGGAAGCAAAACCAAAAGTGTTGCATTTATATTTTTGTTGAGTATAACAACACTTTACTGTTGTGAATGGGCACAACAAATACAACAGATTACAACAATAGACAAAAGCCAAATCACAAAAGGTGTCGTGTGGGCAGGCTCGAAGATAGGAGACGTCTGTCCAAAGCAGAACCGGAACCACACGATTTCCTCCGCCACCAGACCCCGGGAATACTGGAGCCGCCAAGTCCCGAACTCCCAGGTGGCCACTACCTCCGCGTGTCGGACCTGGTACTGCTGGCGAGGAACAAAAAACAATTAAATGTGGGTGCGTTTGCACCCAGCAATCTGTACGGCAGGAAAACTACCTCCACCTCTCGTTGGAAAAGGAGTCGCACAAAAGTCACAAAAGATCACTGTCAAACAGTCAGCTGAGTACGTTACCTTCCAGGTAGAACGATATCTCGGCAAAGAGGTGGAGACGTCGTCCTGCTGATGTACCCCTGCCGATCAGATGATTGGTAACAGCTGTTGCAGGTGATGCGTGACAGCTGTCACCCTGGCTGCTCCTGTGAGGCGGCTGCGCCCTCTGGTGCCTGGAGCCCGCACTCCAGACAGGGCGCCCTCTGGTGGTGGGCCAGCAGTACCTCCTCTTCTGGCGGCCCACACAACACACAGTCCATTAATTCCTGTCTCACTGACATAAAGCGCTGGCTATCACAAAACTTTCTCTGTCTGAACGAGTCAAAAAACTGAATTCATCCTCTTTGGATCTTCCAGCCATGTAAATTCAGTTAAAAACATCAAATATTTTGGCACTCAGCCCAACCACACTGTCGGGAATCTGGGTGTGATTTTGACTCAGATTTAAAATTTAATAAACAAATTGACTCTGTGGTTAGAGCAAGCTTTTTCCAACTCAGCTAAGGTCAAACCTTTACTAAACCGCAGAGATTTTGAGAAAACCATCCATGCTTTTGTCAGTTCACGTCTGGACTATTGTAATGCTCTATATACTGGACTTAGTCAAGCCTCTCTTTACCGTCTGCAACTGGTGCAGAAGGCGGCTGCTCGCCTCCTCACCAGCACTCACAAATACGACCATAGCACAACAGTTCTTTACTCCCTCCATTGGCTCCCGGTTCAGTTCCAAATAGAGTTTAAACTCTTGTTCATCTTTAGTTCAATCCATGGCCTCGCACCGACTTACCTCAGTGACATTTTGACCCCTCACCAGCCCAGCAGAGCCTTGCGCTCTTCAGACCAACACCTGCTGGTGGTTCCAAGGTCGACAGACAGTGGGGGCGATCGTGCCTTTGCCGTGGCAGGTCCTAGGCTCTGGAACTCTCTTCCTCTGGAGTTACGCTCCGTCTCATCCCTGCCCCTGTTCAAAGCCAGGCTGAAAACGTATTTGTTTCAATTGTCCTTTGACACATAGAGCTGTGACTCCCTGGAAACCAATAACTGTAATATATTTTAGATGTATATGTTTTATCTTGTGGTTGTTTTTAACTGTGTGCAGCACTTTGATCAACTTTGGTTGTTGTAAAGCGTTTTAGAAATAAAACGTGATTGATTGATGGATTGTTAGTCCATGAGCCAGTCATCAATTTTGACCTGATTGGTACCACTGAAGATGACCAAATGACACTGAGAATCCAGCCTCAGTGTATCATGGCCTACACAAAAATATATGATAGCCATCACATGGTGGTAGCTGTAGCCAGCTAGGGGTCAGTGAAGAATTACATAGAGGTCAAAATTTAAAAATGCTCCAATCATGTTGAAAGCTACATCACATTATTTGTCTGATCATAACAATTCCAAAAAGGTATAGTTTGGACTATCAATGATGCAATATTCTGGAGTTATGGGGTAAAAAGAGGAAAAATGGTGACAAAGGTCAGTTTCAGTTTGTACAGGGGTCAAAAGTTAAAGTGGCTCCAATTTTAGTAAGACATTATGCAAATTATTGGTTGAAATAAAAGGATTAATAAATGGAATAGTTTTGACTGTGTTGAATGTTTGGTCTCTAAAGTAAAGGTCAAACAAGATCAACATCCATTGAATTCAATGACGTGGTATATGTTAGCCTGTAACATGGTATCTAAGCATGACAGGTGCAAACTATTCCTTACTAGAACCCTATTAACCCAAACAATTATTGCAGTCATTCATTTCCAATGAATAAGGAGAGTAACATAAAATAACAGTAACAGTGCTGTGCACAGGTACGAGGACCAGGTCTGGTTATTAGTGTAATATTAATATACAAATAATGACTGTTTATGAGTTCAATGGTACGAATGCTTCATGAGGTGAAAGCTGGAACATACCGTTCAACTTAGCTTCACCTTGTTGGGTGGTATGTTCCAGCTTTCACCTCATTAAATATTTGTTCCATTGAAAGAATGTAAAAACATTCATTATTTGTTTTATATAACATCTAAAATAGATCCTTGTCATTTGATTGGTGCTTTGTATGTCACATGACATAGATTAATTTGTCCCATTTGTGTTGCATTGCATTTAGAGTGCAGTTTGGTTCCATTTAGAGTGCAAATTTGGTTCCATATGTTTGGTACCATTGCACTCTGCACACGTGCACACACACACGCACGTGCACACATGCATGCATGCACACATGCACGCATGCACGTGCACATGTGCTCGCACACGCTCACACGCACACACAAAACAAATCCACTGCGCTGTCTGGAGGCTGTTAACAGGAAGAAAGAATGAAAAGCAGGACTAATTTCTGAAGTGATTTTTTTTTTTTCGCTGCACTGAGGATGTACACAGTTTTTTGTTGGTAGTACATGCACGCACAAGCACCGACCCGGTTGCGTGTGTGCGCGTACGCATGGGGGACAATATAGTATTTGCTAGTGGTAACTGGAACATCCCCCTGCTATCAGGGATCAATAACCAGCCTTGATCACAGCAGTCTCAAATATTCTTTATTATCTGGCTATGTTAACACTGAGGTATGAGCAGTGAATGATTTAAATTCTGAGCACGGGCCATTGCAACCAGCTGTGACCACAATATAAAACATGTACAAATAATCAAAAAAGCAGTAACTTTAGTTTAACAGAGTTTATCAACACTAATATTAATCACATCAACATTTCTTTCTGGAATGATATCTCTTATATCTCTCTTTTATGAAAGCTCATATCAAAAATACTATATACTGTATGTGCACATGCACGCGTGCCCCCACACATGCGTGTCCGCGCACGCACACACAAAACAAATCCACTGCGCTGCCTGGCGGCTGTTAGCAGGAAGAAAGAATGCAAAAGCTGGACTTATTTCTGAATTGATTTTTTGCAGTTCTTTGTGGTGTTTTTTTTTTTGACAGTTTTGGCATGAACTCTGGACTGAACATTTGATAGTGATTTTGTGTATGTGTATGGTGCTTTTTTATATTGTATTGTTTTTACTATGTCTGACTTTAGACTTTTAATTGGATCTCGTAATTTCCCTTCACAGGACAATAAAGAAATTCTTAGTCTGATTAATATAATATATATATATATACGTTAGTGGTAACGTGCGCTAATTTTTTTAGCGATTTATTGGTTTATAGTTTTATAGTTATAGAAGTTAACTTTTCAGTTAGATATATATAAAGACACCATGACAGAATGAGGCAGAGGAAATGTGACCCAGCCCAGAGGAAGCCCGTGGCCCCCGTCTGGAGCCAGGCCTGGATGGAGGGTCCGTCAGCGAGCACCTGGTGGCTGGGCTTGCCACAGAGCCCAGTTGGGCACAGCCTGAAAAGGCAACGTGGACCTTCCATCTCCACCCTGAGGGCTCACCACCCACAGGAGAACTGCTGGTGTCCGGTGCAATGTCCAATGGGTGGCAATGAAAGTCGAGGGTCTCGCCGGACCAGACCTGGGTGGCAGGGGCTAGCTCTGGGGGTGTGGAACATCACCTCACTGTGGGGGAGCAAGCCAGAGCTTGTGCGGGAGGTGGAGTGACACTAGTTACATCTGGTGGGCCTCTCCTTGATAGGGGTTGGACCTTATTCTTCTCTGGAGTTGCACAGGGTGTGAGGCGCTGGGCAGGTGTAGGGATAGTCACGAGTACTCGGCTGAGCACGCTTTGTTAGAGTTTACCACGGTAGATGAGAGGGTCGCCTCTCTGCACGTTCGAGTGGTGGTGGGGGAGACTCTGACTGTTGTTTGTGCATATGCACCGAACAGCAGTTTGAAGCATTCAGCCTTCTTGGAGTCCATGAGTGGAGTCCTGTATAAGGGTCCGGTGGGGGACTCCATTGTTCTACTGGGGGACTTACACACAATGACAGACACACCTGGAGAGGTGTGATTGGGAGGAACGGCCTCCCCGATCTAAACCCAAATGGTCCTTTGTTATTGGACTTCTGTGCGAGTCACGGACTGTCCATAACGAACACCATGTTCAAACATAAGGATGCTCATAAGTGTACATGGTACCAGAGCACACTAGGCCAAAGATCAAGGATCGATTTTGTGATTGGGAAAATGGGGATCCATCCAAGCTATCTACAGTAAGGATGGAACTCTGTTGACCTCAACTGAGGATGTAATCATGCACTGGAAGGAACACATTGAGGGACTCCTGCATCAGATCGAAGCACCCTCAATAGTAGGGGCAGAGCTGGAAGGTGATGGAGGATTTTTATCAATTTCCCTGTGGAAGTCACTGAGGTAGTCAAACAACTCCACAGTGGCAAGGCCCCAGGGGGTTGATGAGATCTTTCTAGAAATGCTGAAGGCTCTGGGTGTGGAGGGACTGTCTTGGATGAGACGTCTCTTCAACATTGTGTTGAGGTCTGGGACAGTGCCTAAGGAGTGGCAAACTGGGGTGGTGGTCCCCATATTTTAAAAACAGGACCAGAGAGTGTGTGCCAATTACAGGTGCATCTCACTACTCAGCCTCCCTGGTAAAGTCTACTCCAGGGTGCTGGAAAGGAGGGCTCGGCTGATAGTCGAACCTCTGATTGAAGAGGAACAATGTGGGTTCCATCCTAGTCGTAGAACAACCGACCAACTTTTCACTCTGACAAGGATCATGGAGGGGGCCTGGAAGTATGCCCATCCAGTCTACATGTGTTTTGTGGAGTTGGAGAAGGTGGATGATTCGGTACTACGGGAGACACTGTGGGAGGTGCTGTGGGAGTATGGAGTGAGGGGGTTCCTTCTCAGGGCCATCCAATCTCTGTACTCACAAAGCGAGAGCTGTGATCAGGTGCTTGGCAGTAAGTCGGTCTTGTTTCCGGTGGGGGATGGCCTCTGCCAGGGTTGCGCCTTTTCACCAATCCTGTTTGTGATATTCATGGACAGGATATTGAGGCATTGTTGGGGGAAGGAGGGTTTTCAGTTTGGTGGGCTCAGGGTCTCATCACTGCTTTTTGCAGATGATGTGGTCCTGTTGGCTCAGCCTGTGACCTCCAACGCTCACTGGGTCGGTTTGCACCCGAGTGTGAAGCAGCTGGGATGAGGATCAGCACTTCTAAGTCTGAGGCCATTTCTTCATCTGGAGTGGATTAAGGATTTTTCCTCCTCTGGCTGCTGCACATCAGCAGCCCAAATTTCTGGTCCAATCTGAACTGGCAGTAAGGATGTAAAGAGTCACATCCAAAAATGTCAAAGAAATCATCACCATACAGAAAGGAATCACACTTCAAATGGTCAAATGTATTATAATATGGCAAGGTAAGCTGATTTTATTTATTTATTTTTTTGGTCAACATCATTAACTTGTGGTTTTCATATATATATATATATATATATATATATATATATATATATATATATATATATCTGTGTGTGTCTGTTTTTAATCTTCTCGCCCAGAAGAAAAAAGAGAGTGTTAACTCTTCGTGTTTACTCTTACCCTTCGGCCTCAGGGTGTATGGTTTTCTTCAGGGTGTATAAAGCCATATTCAATGGTGAACAACTTGATAACTGATAATATTCCCTTTCACACTACCATTTTGCTATGGTGTTGTCGACCTTCTGGAAATACTGCTTGGCTTTGTAATGGAAACCCAGACAGTGCCGCATAGCACCAAAACTGCAAGCGGTGTGTCTTAATACTTTGCAACACCATAGGGCTCAAAGCATCCCAATTACCGTTGGAAGGGAAATGCACATGGACTCAATATGCTAGGCTGCCAAGAGATATTTTACTGTAGCAATGACAGACCAGTTACCCAAAAAAGAGGGTGCACCCATCTGTTGCACTAGAAATTTTCTGGCACAACCAGACCTGAGACAAATACACCTGAGACTGGTGAGAAGTATGTAGGATGAGTAACATAAAAACAAACAAATTGTGCCCTTCATGCAGTTTTAATTATGTGGCTTCATATAAATACCACACGGTTACACTGACCATTAAGATCATAACATACATTGGCATTATGCTGGTATTAACAGTTAAAGTATACAATCATAACAAAATCTTTAACATTCCGCAATATGGACTTAAATTTTTAAAAACCAAATAGGGAAATCATTTACTCTGTCAGGTAGTGAGACTGCATAGCACAAGAAGTGAGTGGACTCAACATGCAGACTCTCAAACCAGGTGTAGAAGTAAAACTAGACATAATCTTTAATTCTGGCCAAGGTACAGTACACAGGTAAGCAGTTGGCAGAGCGGTGCGGTGGTAAAGACTGCGTTGTTGCCTAGACTTTGTCTTGGCATGATGAAAGACACAAAGACAAGTGCAAGAGCGTGAGTGGATGGAAACACTAAGCAGACAGAATCAAAATTAGAGACAAAGACACAAGGGCAGATGCAAGAGTGTGGAGTGACAGCACAACCAAATGGGACAAAGAGAGATGAGAACAAAGATAAATCAAAAACCGAAGGCAGAACAAAATACTAAAATAGAAAGGATAGAACGAAGCATAAACATAAGGACTGAAAAGTGAACCATCAAAAAATAAACACAAAGACAAAACTAGGATGGAACTGACCAGGGCTAAAGTATGCAACAAAAGAAAACAAAGAAAACAAAGTGGCAAAACAAAGTAAAAACAAAATAGAGACTAAATGATTAACAGAAAACAAAACCTGAGACTACAGTATAACAGATAATTCAACACATGATAAGAACAAAACAAACAAGTGATTAAACAAGAATGGGACTGAAAACTGGGTAAAGTATAAAAAGTAATAAAGATAAAAAAGTGGCAAAGTAAAACAAGACAGAGAATAAATGATGAACCAAAAACAAAACTAGGGCCAAAAGTAATATGCACAGAAAGGGGATGATCAGAACAAAACGAGGAAGAGAATAAACACGTGACAAAAATAAAACAATTATTAAATCAAGAACAGGGCAGACGGTGGGAAAAGAAAAGGGGAAAAATAAAATCATGAACCAGAACAGGGCCAAAACCTGACACACACTTGTCATTAGATACAGTGACGCAAATAAGTATTTGACACATTGTCGATTTTGCACGTTTTCCCACCTACAAAGAATGGAGAGGTCTGTAAGTTTTTATCGTAGGTACACTTCAACTGTGAGAGACAGAATCTAAAAAAAAAAAATTCTGAAAATCACATTGTATGATTTTTAAATAATGAATTTGTACCTTAATATTTGGTACAGAAACCTTTGTTTGCAGTTGCAGAGGTCAGACGTTTCCTGTAGTTTTTAACCAAGTCTGCAAACTGCAGCAGGGATTTTGGTCTACTCCTCCATACAGATCTTCTCCAGATCTTTCAGGTTTCGAGTTTCAGCTCCCTTCAAAGAATTTCTATTGAATTCAGGTCTGCAGAATGACTAGGCCACTGCAGGACCTTGAAATCCTTCTTAAAGAGCCACTCCTTAGTTGCTCTGGTTGTGTGTTTTGGGTCATTGCCATGCTGGAAGACCCAGCCATGACCCATCTTCAAGATCTTACTGAGGGAAGGAGTTTGTTTGCTAAAATGTTGCAATGCATGACCCCATCCATCCTCCCTTCAACACAGTGCAGTTGTCCTGTTCCCTTTGCAGAAAAGCACCCACAAAAATTATTTTGCCACCCCCATTCTTCACAGTTGGGACTGTGTTCTTGAGGTTTTTCTCATCTTCCAAACACAGCGAGTGGAGTTGAGACCAAAAAGCTCTATTTTGATCTCATCTGACCTTCTCCCATGCCTCCTTTGGATCATCCAGTTGGTCACTGAAAAAGTTGAAACAGGTCTGGACTTGTGTTGGCTTGAGCAGGGGGACCTTGCTGCCCTGCAGGATCTTAAACCATGACAGCATAGTGTGTTACAAATGTAATCTCTGAGACTCTGGTCCCAGCTCTCCTCAGGTCATTGACCAGGTCCTCCTGTGTAGTTCTGGGGTTTCCCAGAATCATCCTTATTCCCTGAAGCGACAGCTTGCATGGAGACCCAGACCAAGAAAGATTGACAGCCATCTTGTGTTTCTTCCATTTTCTAATAATAACACCAACAGTTGTTGTCTTCTCACCAAGCTGCTTCCCTGTTGTCCTGTAGCCCATTCCAGCCTTGTGCAGGTCTACAATTTTGTCCCTGGTGTCCTTAGACAGCTCTTTAGTCTTTGGCATGATGGATAGGTTGGAGTGTGATTGATTGAGTGTGTGGACAGGCGTCATTTAAGCAGGTTCAAACAGGTGCAATTAATACATGTAAAGAGAGCAGAATAAGAGGGCTTCTTAAAGAAAAACTAACAGGTCTCTGAGAATTCTTGCTGGTTGGTAGGTGATCAAATATGTATTTCATGCAGTAAAATGCAAATTAATTATTTAGAAATCATACAATGTGTTTTTCAGATTTTTTTTTTCTTTTTTATAGATTCTTTCTCTCACAGTTGACATATACCTAAGATGTAAATAACAGACCTCTCCATTCTTTGTAGGTGGGAAAGCTTGCAAAATTGACAGTGAATCAAATACTTACTGTATTTGTCTCACTGTATTTTCCAATTCTGTCTCAAGACAAGTCTAAAATACAACCGCAATTCCAATGAAGTTGGAACATTGTGTGAAATGTAAATAAAAACAGAATATAATGATTTGCAAATCCTCTTCAACCTATATTCAATTCAATACACCACAAAGACAAGATATTTAATGTTCAAATTGCTAATCTTTATTGCTTTTGTGCAAATATTTGCTCATTTTGAAATGGATGCCTGCAACACGTTTCACAAAAACTGGAACAGTGGCAACAAAAGACTGGGAAAGTTGTTGATGCTCAAAGAACACCTGTTTGGAAATTCCACAGGTGAACAGGTTTATTGGAAACATGTGAGTGTCATGATTGGGTATGAAAGGAGCATCCCCAAATGGCTCAGCTGTTCACAAGCAAAGATGGGCAAGGATTACCACATTGTTAACAACTGCGTGCAAAAATAGTCCACCAGTTTAAGAACAATGTTTCTCAACGATCAATTGCAAGGAATTTAGGGATTACATCATCTACAGTCCATAATATAATCAGAAGATTCAGAGAATCTGGAGAACTTTCTACACATAAGTGCCAAGGCCAGAAACCAACATTGACTGCCTGTAACCTTCGATCCCTAAGGTGGCACTTCACTAAAACCCAACATCATTGTGGAAAGGATCTTACCGCATGGGTTCAGGAACACTTCAGAAAACCATGGTCAGTTAACACAGTTCGCCACTACATCTACAAGTGCAAGTTAAAACTCTACCATGCAAAGCGAAAGCCATACATCAACAACATCCATAAACACTGCCGCCTTCTCTGGGCCCAAGCTCATTTGAAATGGACAGACGCAAAGTGGAAAAGTGTGCTGTGGTCTGATGAGTCCACATTTCAAATTGTTTTTGGAAATCATGGATGCTGTGTCCTCCAGACAAAAGAGGAAAAAGACCATCCATATTGTCAACAGCACAAAGTTCAAAATCCAGCATCTGTGATGGTATGGGGGTGTGTTTGTACCCATGGCATGGGCAACTTACACATCTGTGATGGCACCATCAATGCTGAAAAGTAGATCCAGGTTTTGGAGCAACACATGTTGCCATCCAAGCAACGTCTTTTTCAGGGGCGTCCCTGCTTATTTCAGCAAGACAATGCGAAGCCACATTCGCTGTGTTACAACAGCGTGGCTTCGTAGTAAAAGAGTGCAGGCACTCGACTGGCCTGCCTGCAGTCCAGACCTGTCTCCCATTGAAAATGTGTGGCACATTATGAAGTGCAAAATACGACAACGGAGACCCCGGACTGTTGAACAACTGAAGTTGTACATCAAGAAAGAATGGGAAAGAATTCCACCTACAAGCTTCAACAATTAGTGTCCTCAGTTCCAAAACGCTTATTGAGTGTTGTTAGAAGGAAAGGTGATGTAACACAGTGGTAAACATACCACTGACCCAGCTTTTTTGAAACATGTTGCAGGTATCCATTTCAAAATGAGCAAATATTTGCACAAAAACAATAAACTTCATCAGTTTGAACATTAAATATCTTGTCTTTGTGGTGTATTCAATTGAATATAGGTTGAAGAGGATTTGCAAATCGGTTTTTTTTTTTTGTTTTTATTTACATTTTACACAATGTCCAAACTTCATTGGAATTGTGGTTGTATGAAAACTGTCACCCTGAGGGTGACTGGTATGTTGCCAAAAGATGAACAAGAGATATTACAATGAGGAACGATGACCATGACGGACAAGGCTATTCAGAATATTCATGCGAAATTTTCAATCAATCAATCAATCAATTTTATTTATATAGCGCCAAATCACAACTAACAGTTGCCCCAAGGCGCTTTATATTGTAAGGCAAGGCCATACAATAATTACGTAAAAACCCCAATGGTCAAAACGACCCCCTGTGAGCAAGCACTTGGCGACAGTGGGAAGGAAAAACTCCCTTTTAACAGGAAGAAACCTCCAGCAGAACCAGGCTCAGGGAGGGGCAGTCTTCTGCTGGGACTGGTTGGGGCTGAGGGAGAGAACCAGGAAAAAGACATGCTGTGGAGGGGAGCAGAGATCGATCACTAATGATTAAATGCAGAGTGGTGCATACAGAGCAAAAAGAGAAAGAAACACTCGGTGCATCATGGGAACCCCCCAGCAGTCTAAGTCCATAGCAGCACAACTAAGGGATGGTTCAGGGTCACCTGATCCAGCCCTAACTACAAGCTTTAGCAAAAAGGAAAGTTTTAAGCCTAATCTTAAAAGTAGAGAGGGTATCTGTCTCCCTGATCCGAATTGGGAGCTGGTTACACAGGAGAGGAGCCTGAAAGCTGAAGGCTCTGCCTCCCATTCTACTCTTACAAACCCTAGGAACTACAAGTAAGTCTGCAGTCTGAGAGCGAAGCGCTCTATTGGGGTGATATGGTACTATGAGGTCCCTAAGATAAGATGGGACCTGATTATTCAAAACCTTATAAGTAAGAAGAAGAATTTTAAATTCTATTCTAGAATTAACAGGAAGCCAATGAAGAGAGGCCAATATGGGTGAGATATGCTCTCTCCTTCTAGTCCCCGTCAGTACTCTAGCTGCAGCATTTTGAATTAACTGAAGGCTTTTCAGGGAACTTTTAGGACAACCTGATAATAATGAATTACAATAGTCCAGCCTAGAGGAAATAAATGCATGAATTAGTTTTTCAGCATCACTCTGAGACAAGACCTTTCTATTTTTAAAGATATTGCGTAAATGCAAAAAAGCAGTCTTACATATTTGTTTAATATGCGCTTTGAATGACATATCCTGATCAAAAATGACTCCAAGATTTCTCACAGTATTACTAGAGGTCAGGGTAATGCCATCCAGAGTAAGGATCTGGTTAGACACCATGTTTCTAAGATTTGTGGGGCCAAGTACAATAACTTCAGTTTTATCTGAGTTTAAAAGCAGGAAATTGGAGGTCATCCATGTCCTTATGTCTGTAAGACAATCCTGCAGTTTAGCTAATTGGTGTGTGTCCTCTGGCTTCATGGATAGATAAAGCTGGGTATCATCTGCGTAACAATGAAAATTTAAGCAATGCCGTCTAATAATACTGCCTAAGGGAAGCATGTATAAAGTGAATAAAATTGGTCCTAGCACAGAACCTTGTGGAACTCCATAATTAACCTTAGTCTGTGAAGAAGATTCCCCATTTACATGAACAAATTGTAATCTATTAGATAAATATGATTCAAACCACCGCAGTGCAGTGCCTTTAATACCTATGGCATGCTCTAATCTCTGTAATAAAATTTTATGGTCAACAGTATCAAAAGCAGCACTGAGGTCTAACAGAACAAGCACAGAGATGAGTCCACTGTCTGAGGCCATAAGAAGAGCATTTGTAACCTTCAGTAATGCTGTTTCTGTACTATGATGAATTCTAAAACCTGACTGAAACTCTTCAAATAGACCATTCCTCTGCAGATGATCAGTTAGCTGTTTTACAACTACCCTTTCAAGAATTTTTGAGAGAAAAGGAAGGTTGGAGATTGGCCTATAATTAGCTAAGATAGCTGGGTCAAGTGATGGCTTTTTAAGTAATGGTTTAATTACTGCCACCTTAAAAGCCTGTGGTACATAGCCAACTAATAAAGATAGATTGATCAAATTTAAGATCGAAGCATTAATTAATGGTAGGGCTTCCTTGAGCAGCCTGGTAGGAATGGGGTCTAATAGACATGTTGATGGTTTGGATGAAGTAACTAATGAAAATAACTCAGACAGAACAATCTGAGAGAAAGAGTCTAACCAAATACCGGCATCACTGAAAGCAGCCAAAGACAACGATATGTCTTTGGGATGGTTATGAGTAATTTTTTCTCTAATAGTTAAAATTTTATTAGCAAAGAAAGTCATGAAGTCATTACTAGTTAAAGTTAAAGGAATACTCGGCTCAATAGAGCTCTGACTCTTTGTCAGCCTGGCTACAGTGCTGAAAAGAAACCTGGGGTTCATATTTTCTTCAATTAGTGATGAGTAGTAAGATGTCCTAGCTTTACGGAGGGCTTTTTTATAGAGCAACAGACTCTTTTTCCAGGCTAAGTGAAGATCTTCTAAATTAGTGATACGCCATTTCCTCTCCAACTTACGGGTTATCTGCTTTAAGCTGCGAGTTTGTGAGTTATACCACGGAGTCAGGCACTTCTGATTTAAAGCTCTCTTTTTCAGAGGAGCTACCGCATCCAAAGTTGTCTTCAATGAGGATGTAAAACTATTGACGAGATACTCTATCTCACTTACAGAGTTTAGGTAGCTACTCTGCACTGTGTTGGTATATGGCATTAGAGAACATAAAGAAGGAATCATATCCTTAAACCTAGTTACAGCGCTTTCTGAAAGACTTCTAGTGTAATGAATCTTATTCCCCACTGCTGGGTAGTCCATCAGAGTAAATGTAAATGTTATTAAGAAATGATCAGACAGAAGGGAGTTTTCAGGGAATACTGTTAAGTCTTCAATTTCCATACCATAAGTCAGAACAAGATCTAAGATATGATTAAAGTGGTGGGTGGACTCATTTACATTTTGAGCAAAGCCAGTTGAGTCTAATAATAGATTAAATGCAGTGTTGAGGCTGTCATTCTCAGCATCTGTGTGGATGTTAAAATCGCCCAATATAATTATCTTATCTGAGCTAAGCACTAAGTCAGACAAAAGTTTTGAAAATTCACAGAGAAACTCACAGTAACAACCAGGAGGACGATAGATAACAACAAATAAAACTGGTTTTTGGTACTTCCAATTTGGATGGATAAGACTAAGAGTCAAGCTTTCAAATGAATTAAAGCTCTGTCTGGGTTTTTGATTAATTAATAAGCTGGAATGGAAGATTGCTGCTAATCCTCCGCTTCGGCCCGTGCTACGAGCGTTCTGGCAGTTAGTGTGACTCGGGGGTGTTGACTCATTTAAACTAACATATTCATCCTGCTGTAACCAGGTTTCTGTAAGGCAGAATAAATCAATATGTTGAGGCAAAAAAGCACAGACAAAGACAATTTTTTGTTTTTTAAAAGTGTTTGACCTTTCTGTGACCTTGACCTTTGACCTTGACCCTGTGCTAAAAGATATCTGCATATGACTGCTATATGTGAACTTATAAGAGTCTGCAATGATCATTTGCACTCTTTTTCACACCTTTGAAAAAGATTTTCATGATGATATCATCAGATAACATCATAACTTAAAGATTTTGATATATTCTGGATCCCCTCATGAAGCCTTTTAATTTGGTGTGTTACAACATCTTTTATTCAAATCTGAAATTTGACCAAATTTAGGACAAATCTGACCTCAAGGTAACCCTGAATGTCAAGGTTGAATGCTTCTTTCACGTAATGGCCAGTCACTATATTCATGCCAGATTTGGAGGCAAATTTTAAAAAATTGCGATCAGGAAAGTTGTTTTGTTGAATTTAGTATTTGACGTTCCTGTGACCTTGACCATTCACCTTAAGTTAGATCATTTTGTGTTCTGAAAGGTATCTTACTAGGGCTGCTATATGTGAAGTTGCAAGAGTCTCTGATGTAAACTGTGCTGCAGAGCAAGTTAAAGGTGAAAAATGTAATGATTACTCCAAAAAAAAAACAACAACAAAAGAAACAAATATGCTGTAATTTCCAAGACGATAGAGCGCACCTGAATATTAGCCGCACCCACAAGTTTTAAAAAGAAAACAAATTATTCATAAATAGGCTGCACTGTAAGCTGTGGGTCTCCACGTGTAACATGAGCTATTTACACAGAAAGATTTTTTTAAACTTTTAATTAAATACGTACTGTAAATGCTTTTTTCCCTGAAGTATTAGACATAAATATTGATGGGCACATCATCCATTGCACACACACGGTGTCTCTGCTCCACACGGAGAATTGAGTAATTTTAACTTTTTCTTGATATTTCATTGCATGCAGCCAGGATCAGATGGAGTCTTTGGTAAATGAGATGTTACTGAGACGCTTTGACTTTTTCAACTTGTTGCGCCAAGACAGAGAACCGGGGGGAAGTGTGGGGGGAGAACTGATCTGTCTAACTGATCTGATGGTGCAGCTCTGGCACAAAGTGCTGAAGAGGGACTTTTCTTCACTAAAACAAACAGGTAAAACCTTATATTTTCACTGTGTGTGAATTTACACTGCATGAGGAGTGCAGCTTTCAAGAAATCAAATGATGGCATCAATTGATGTATTTGGACTTGTGAAAAAGTCTGTAAGAATCCATACATTAGCCGCATCATTGTCAAAGCTACAGTATTCAAAGCGTCTGAAAAAGGTAATGGCTTACTGTCCAGAAATTATGGTACATACTGAGTAACATATCTTGCAATAACGTTGGCAAGACACAATGCAAAAATACCTTCGGCTATTTGAGCATAAAAATAGGAAACAGATTGTGACCTTTTGACCTCTTAAAATAGGTCAAGGTGAGCCATCTTTGAACTTGTCCAAGGTCTGTCTCCCAAGAATGTTCCCTGTGAATTTGCAAGCCCTGACAGTAAGAGGACTGGAGTTATGCTGAGCACAGACAGATGGTTGGATGGATGCAAGGCCTTTGCAATACTTGATGGCCATATTTCGACCTCGTGTAAAAATACAGTTTGCAACAGCTTCATTCATTTAATCTCACTCGCTCATCTTCAACTGCTTATCCAGGATCGGGTCACAAGGGCAACAGCTCCAGCAGGGCACCCCAAGCTTTTCTTTTCTAGGCCACATTAACCACTTCTGACTGGTGGATACCGAAAAAAAGTTTTACTTATTGCAGAGAACCCGAACACAACTCTTGCTTTGTGAGTAAAGTGATTGGATGGTCTGAAGAATGGATGGCCCTCACCCCATACTCTCGCAGCACCTCCCATAGTATCTCCTTTAGTACCTGATCATATGCCTTCTCCAAGTCTACAAAACACATGTAGACTGGATGGGCATACTCCCAGGCCCCCTCCAGGATCCTTGTCAGAGTGAAGAGCTGGTCAATAGTTCCATGGTCAGGACAGAACATACATTGTTTCACTTCAATCCGAGGTTTGACTATCGACCAAACCCTCCTTTCCAGCACCCTGGGTTCGACTTTACCAGGGAGGCTGAGTAGTGTGATGCCCCTGTAGTTGCCACACACTCTCTGGTCCCCTTTTTTAAATATGGGGACAGCCACCCCAGTTTGCCACTCCGTAGGCACTGTCCCAGACCTCAACGCAATGTTGAAGAGATATGTTTGGGGATGTCCAAAGACAGTCCCTCCACATCCAGAGCCTTCAGCATTTCTGGACGGATCTCATTAACCCTCAGGGCTTTGCCACTGCGGAGTTGTTTGACTACCTCAGTGACTTCCACCAGGGAAATTGATGATGAACCCCAATCAGCTTCCAGCTCTGCCACTACTATAGAGGGCACTCCAGTCTGATGCAGGATTTCCTCAAAGTGTTCCTTCCAGTGCCCAATTACCTCCTCAGTTGAGGTCAACAGAGTCAGCTTGGATGTTCCCCTTTATCCTCTCCTGAGGTGCCTCATGGTCCACCAGAAGCAGCTTAGTACTGACCAAAAGTTTCTTCTCCATGGTTACTCCATACTCCTCCCACACCCACTGCTTTGCCCTCCTCACAGCAGAGGCTGCCATCCTTCTGGCCTGTTGGTACCTTGCAACTGCCTCCGGAGTCCTCTGAGATAACATATCCTAGAAGGACTCCTTCAGTGACATGGCTTCCCTGACCAACGGTGTCCACCACGGTGTTTGAGGGTTGGCACCCTTTGAGGCACCTAAGACCTTCAGACCACAGCTCCTCGCTTGCAGCTTCAACAATGGAAGCTTTGAACATTGCCCATTCTGGTTCAATGCCCCTTACCTCCACAGGAATGCCAGAAAATCTCTGCCAGAGGTGTGAGTTGAAGATCTGTCAAATAGTGGGCTCCTCCAGATGTTCCCAGTTTACCTGCACTATCGTTTGGTCTTACCAGGTCTGTCCAAAGTCCTCTCCCAGCCCCTGATCCAACTCAACACAGGATGGTGATCAGTTGACAGCTCTTCCCCTCTCTTCACCCGAGTGTCCAGAACATGCAGCCTCATATCAGATGATGTGATCATAATATCGATCATGGACTTTCAGCCTAGGGTCCTCTGGTACCATGTACGTATGAGCATTCTTATGTTTGAACATGGGGTTCGTTATTGGACAGTCCACAACTAGCAAAGAAGTCCAATAACAAAGGACCGCTCAGGTTTAGATCAGGGAGGCCTTTCCTCCCAATCGCATATCTCCAGGTGTCTTTGTCATTGACCATGTGTGTGTTGAATTTCACCAGCAGAACAATGGAGTCCCCACCTGAGCCCCATACAGGGTTCCATTCAGGAACTACTAGAAGGCCGAATGCTCCCAACTGCTGTTCAGTGCATATGCACAAACAACAGTCAGTCTTCCCCACGTGCCATCCAAAGGTGCAGGGAGGCGACCTTCTCATCTACTGAGATAAACTCCAGTGCAGCGGCGCTCAACAGGGGACTTGTGAGTATTCCCACACCCACCCAGTGCCTTATACTATGAGCAACTCCAAAGAAGAATAAGGTCCAACCCCTATCAAGCGCCACCTCCCACACAAGCTCTGGCTCCTTCCTCCACAGTGAGGTGGCACAGCAACTTTTTCTGCCACCCATGGGACAGCACACCTGACCCCAGCAATTCCCCTTGCGGGTGGTAAGAACACAGGGTGGAGATGGAAAGCCCAAAAAGACAACGTTGAACCGGCCAATAGGCACTTGCTGACGGCCCGTTCTTCCAGGCCTGGCTCCAGCCCCGGGCTTCCTCCAGGCTGGGTCATGTTTCCTCATTTTTCCATGGAGTCATTGTGAACCTATCTTAGTATGGCCCCTCAACTGAAAACAATTTGCCATGAGAAACCCTACCAGGAGTACAAAACCTCCAGACAACAGGTTTATGGGGTACACAAACCTCTCCACCATGATGTAATGTTATGCATGTCAAGTAATACCTACTTTAAAAGTGATGCTCATACTTTGCTGTTTAAATGATTTCACATTATTTGTATGAAAACTATGCCACATAATATACCACCATAATGCATATGCCTTTTCACCCCTTTTTTAACATTCTCTCCATAGATGCAATTTTTCTTCCATATGAGTATTCATTTATTGTTTCTTTTTTATCCGCCTCATTTGATCCTTTATTTCCTTTCTCCTTGTGGTACCTCCCATTCAGTTTTTCCCTGTGCACTCTGTTTTTCACTTTCACTTCCCCTTCACTCCCTTTGATTTTTTTGCACTCACCAGTTTTTTTTCTTCTGCTTCATTTCTGTCTCTTTGCCTTCCAGCCTTTTCTTTTCCTTGCACATTTCCATTTCACTTTCCCTAACAGCGTCATTAGCATTTTCTAACTGAGGAGGCTAAATTGAAAATGCTAAACGAGTTTGTTTCTGTGGTAATTAGCAGTAAGGAGGAACACAGGAAGTTAATAGAAATGACTAGAAAAGCCACCGAAAGCCATCTGAATTTTCTGAATGGTGCAAGAGCTGGGCATGTTAGGGCTTGTCCTGTGAGACCAACACGGAGGTGCTTTCGTCCCGTGCCATGAGCGGCTCCGTGGCGAATTTCTCCGCTCCTCTTTCCATTACAAAACTCCTGTAACAGTGGAATGTGCAGAAAAAGTGCAGTGTCCAGCTGTCTTGCCATTTCTCTGGTAGTCAGACGACATCCCGGATCAACAAAGCTTTCACTTTGGAAATGATCTGGTCGTTTGAGCCTGTCGATCGCCGCTCGATGTGCGGCACGCCATCCGCCGCTGTGGGCCGTCTTTAATCCAGTTGTAATTGTCCTTAATCTGTGTGATCCCCATAAGATCTTCACCGAAAGCCATCTGAATTTTCCAAATGGTTTCCACTTGGCTGTCTCTCACACTTTCTGAAAAAATTTTGATGAATCAAAGCGGCAGTCGATCAGCCAATTTCCTGACAATGAAAATCCGACGAGGGGGTTGGACCACTCCTCCCACAAGGCGTGCTCACAGGTGAATGACGCAACCTACAGGCGTGAAAAAACTCACGCATGCGCACGAAGGTTCAAGCTTGGCTGATGCAATCACACATGATTCAAATCCATATAGTTTTTGCAAAAAATAAAAAGGTCTGATAGTTTTCTAACAGACCTTGTATTCACGAGAGTTTTAGGCACTAGAGTTTAATGCTGTTGTCCTGTCCTGAGAGTCTCAAATGCATTCTCCTGTCGCGAACTGAGATTAACCTATCACCCATAATGCACCTGGACACAGCAAGCCCACACTAAAACCTTACAAATTAGCGCATTACTTTAAAACTAAAACACTTATCTGATATTTTCACTTTATAAAACTTCAGAAGTGACGTTAATTTAAATAACTTGTCCTAAATAAGTTTGGTTAAAATTTGAACCATAAGTTTAAAATGTATGCTTCTGGATGACTTGGGTGCCGGCCAGTTGGCCCAGTATGGGATTAAAAGAAATGAGTTGGGTTTTTTTTGTTTGTTTTTTTGTTTTTGTAACCAGTTCTCATTTGCCTGCAGAGGATAGAGCAGTTTCTTCTTGAAGCAGCTCTCCTCTGTTTGCAGAGGGTAGAACTACACATCTGTTCACCTTTGTTTACCACGTTAATGGTCTAAAAATTATCAGACAAAAATTTATCGTAAGATAATTAGTGCGATAATGGTTTTTCAAAGTTATCTGAAAAGATAATCCGATAATGAAAACTTTATCTTTGATAATTACCGGTTATCGGATTATCGGAAGTGTGCCCACCACTGACATCACAAACCTTTAGAGCTCTAAAGTTTTTAAAAGAAGACTTGTACAGCATGTCTCTTTCACAGACCGACGTCAGACAGAGAGAAGATGGCGAGAAAGACTGTTTGAAAAAGTCTGATAAGGACACGAATCTGTGGAATTATCGCTGGCTTCATCAGCACACCTGAAAGATAAAAGAAACAGGAAAAGTGAACTGTGCCATCAGGAAACACAGTAAGAATATTTCTCTCTCTGGAAAATATTGTGCTGTTCAAACAGGATTTTAGACAAGATTATGTGACCATTATTATTAATCTAGACTTTCTTTCTCTGGGAAAAAAAGACTGTGGCTTTGAATGGATTTACATCATGGGTTAAAGTTCTCCGTCACCACGACGGATTTCTGTCATTTGGAAAATTTAACCACGTGGTGATGCATGTTTGGGGGCCGAAATATGATATCAACTCACATGTAAGTAAAAAACAAAAATAAAAAAACGATTAATTGAAAAGATAATCAACCGATTAATTCATTACTTAAATAATCTTTAGTTGCAGCCCTAGTTTGTTTTACAAGTGAGAGCATTTTATCGATGTGAATAAGCCAGTTTTGAGTTTCTCAGTGCGCATGCATTTTCAAAACGGGTGACAGTGTTACTTTGTGCACAGCAGAACAACATTGTCAGTTGCTTTAGGCCCTACTTTTGTATTTTATTGACTGTACAACCAGTGACACAGCACCCATTTGGTGCATTTACCGAACCGATCAAAATACTACAGAAGACAAAGAATTTTTACTTGACAGTTTGAAGTGAGTTTTCTTTGTTTCAGATGGCTTCATACACATTAAAATTCACTAGAATATACAAAATTTGACTTGCTCTTTTAAAACATTTCTGGGGGAGCACCCCCAGACCCCCCATAATTAATGCTGTGTTTTTACTTGACAGTTTGAAGTGAGTTTTCTTTGTTTCAGAGGGCTTCATACCCATTAAAATTCACTAGAATATACAAAATTTGACTTGCTCTTTTAAAAAATTTCTGGGGGAGCACCCCAGACCCCCCATGATCAATGTTGTGTTTTTACTTGACAGTTTGAAGTGAGTTTTTGTTGTTTCAGAGGGCTTCATACCCATTAAAATTCACCAGAATATACAAAATTGGACTTGCTCTTTTAAAAATTTTCTGGGGGAGCACCCCCAGCTTTTGCATTCTTTTTATGCTTTGTCTCTCTCTCCTTAGAAGCTATTTAGAATAGATTTGTATACTGTATAATGTGTTTATTGTATTGATTGAGGAAAAAACAGTGTGTGCGCCCACTATGCCACATTTTAGGGAATTGCTGGCATTGATTTTTGCCAGGAAAAAATTTCAGTCAGATAAAAATTTATTGCTTTAACCCATGATTTACATGAATTTACACAAGAATATAAATGAGTTTTTATTAATGTAGACTATTTTCATGGGAAAAAGACACTGTGGCTTTGAGTGGATTTACAGGAATTTACACAAGAATATGTGGGTTTTTTACTATAAGGTATGTTCATCAAAAAATCGAAAAAAAATTCAGGTTCAGATTCTTGGAGGTGTTTGGGCTCAGACTTAGATAATTTAAACAAATTTAACATTTTATTGTTGTGCACTATTGAATGAATAATAGTAATCTAGTGACGTCAGTATTATGGTATGATATTATCAGTTATCAAGTTGATAACGATTTTATCATATACCTATAAATGATAAATGCACGCAGAACACAATTTTAACCTAACCAGACCCCTCCTACAGAGAGGCCGACTGTTATAGGCTAGTGACTAAACAATAGCTCTAATTAGCACCTATTGTGCTCTAGTTAGCACTCTCCTAATGATGGGATTGAAGCCTCCCCTGATGGCTCCCTTGACGACTCTCCTGATGACGTGAATGACTCATTACCATGAACAAAAGACTGAAACTGCTTTGACCTGAGTACCCCATTGTAAACAGGGGACAAAGCGTGTCTGAGACCCGCCCCCCGGTTAAGGCTGGGTTTCAACTGTTTTACAAAGAATGCTTCCTTGACACCTCTCTCAAACCATTTCTTCTCTCTGGCTAAGATTTTAACTTCCTTGTCCTCAAACGTGTGGTTAGTATCTTTAAGGTGGAGATGAACTGCAGACTGAGGTCCACTGGCGACCTCTTAGTGGTGCTGGTAGAAGAAATGGTTTGAGATAAAGGTTTAATTAAAATCTGGCGTAAAACCTGTGCCAATTCAACATGCAGATCCACCTTGGATCTGCTGTGGTGACCCCAAGTGCAAAGAAGGGAGCAGCCGAAGGGACTTCCAATCCTATCTTGTAAGAAAATGGCAAATTTTATATAAAACTTTAGATGGAAGACAAGCTCATAGTCGATACCATAAGCAAGGGTCAGTACACAGGTGAGCAATCCAAGGAGCAAAAGCCTTGCAGAGGAAAATGGCAATGATTGTCCAGTATAGGAGCACAAGTCAGGAAGGAAAGCAGTCATACTTACTTGATAACTTATTAGAATGTATAACTATTGAAATATGTGAAGAAAAAAGAAAAAATGTATTAGTCAGCTGTATATATAGAGCACCAGGATCTAGTATTGAAACATTCACTGACTGTATGGGAAAAATGTTCTCAAAAACTAATCAAAAAACTGTGTTCATTTGTGGTGACTTAAATATTGATCTGCTCAATCCAAATAAGCATAAAATAACAGATGAATTTATCAGTATAATGTACAGTATGAGTTTATATCCAAAAATCACCAGGCCAAGCAGAATTACATCCCATAGTGCCACCTTAATTGATAATATATTCAGCAATGATATTGAGAATAACACTGTGAGTGGATTATTAATCAATGACATTAGTGATCATCTACCAGTTTTCACCGTTTATAATAGAAAACCATCGGCGGAATCAGCCAGAGGAGAAAATAAAATACAGGCGAGTGCGGACAGAGGAAAACATGAACACACTAAAGAAGGATTTACAGGAGCAAAACTGGGAAAAGGTATACAGTGAAAGTGATGTTGATAGTGCATATGAAACTTTTTTACAAATATTTACGTCATTATATGATAAAAATTGTCCAATTAAACAAGACTACAGAAAACAAAAAATCCAAGCTCGACCATGGATGACGAAAGGGTTACGAAATGCATGTAATAAGAAAAATACACTGTATAGAGAATTCATAAAACTAAAGACTAAAGAGGCAGAAAATAGATATAAGAAATACAAAAATAGATTAACTAATATTATACGGGTATGTAGGAAGGAATATTATAGTAACATATTATATAATAACAAAAACAATATTAAAGGAATATGGGATATATTAAATAGCATTATCAAAAATGGTAATAAAAAACAGAGTTACCCTCAGTATTTCATTGATAATAATGTCAAGAAGGAAAATAAGGATGAGGTAGTCAACGGTTTTAATAATTTTTTTGTAAATATTGGACCAAGCTTGGCAGAAAAAATTCCCGATTCCCAACCTGAGGATTGGGATAATAATCTCATAGAAAGAAATCCCTGTTCAATGTTCCTCACAGCAGTGGATGGAAATGAAATTATAGACATTGTGAATAATTGTAAATATAAAACATCTACCGATTTAAATGAAATTGATATGGTGGTGGTAAAACAGGTCATTGAATGGATTGTAGAACCATTAACATACATCTGTAACTTATCATTTCAAACCGGTAAATTTCCCAATCAAATGAAAATAGCTAAGGTTGTGCCGCTGTATAAGACTGGGGATAGACACCACTTCACAAATTATAGACCTGTTTCTTTGCTTCCACAATTTTCCAAATTATTAGAAAAGTTATTCAATAATAGATTAGACAAATTCATAAATAAACATAAATTACTTACTGATAGTCAATATGGATTCAGAGCACATAGTTCAACATCACTTGCATTAATAGAATCAGTTGAGGAGATTACAAACGCCATAGACCACAAATTACATTCAGTTGGAATATTTATAGACCTTAAAAAGGCTTTTGATACAATTAATCATGACATATTAATCAATAAACTTGAACAGTATGGGATTAGGGGGTTGGTGTTGCACTGGGTGAGAAGCTACTTAAGTAACAGAAAACAGTTTGTGAAGTTGGGGGAATATACATCATCATGCTTGGACAATGCTTGTGGCGTCCCACAGGGGTCAGTATTGGGTCCAAAACTGTTTCTAATTTATATAAATGATATTGTCAATGTTTCCATAATATTAAAATTAGTATTATTTGCAGATGACACAAGCATTTTTTTGTTCAGGGGGGGATTTGCAGGAGTTACTGAGGAGGATCAGTATAGAAATGGGAAAATTGAAAATATGGTTTGACAGAAACAAATTATCATTAAACTTAAGTAAAACAAAATACATGTTATTTGGCTATTGTAATACAGACATACAGGTTCAGTTACAAGTCGAGGGGGTAGATATTGAAAGGGTACATGAAAATAAGTTTCTGGGGGTGATAATTGATGATAAGATAAACTGGAAGACTCATATAAAACATATACAAAGTAAACTGTCAAGAAGCATTTCAGTTCTAAACAAAGCGAAACATATTCTGGACCACAACTCACTCTGCATTCTTTACTGCTCACTGGTTTTACCATATTTACAGTACTGTGCAGAGGTATGGGGTAATACTTATAAAGGTACAACACAATCACTATCAGTAATGCAGAAAAGAGCTATAAGAATTATTCATAATACTGGCTATAGAGATCATACAAATCCACTATTTTTACAATCCAAATTCTTAAAATTCACAGACTTGGTTCATTTTCAAACAGTACAAATTGTGTATAAAGCAATAAACAATTTACTTCCAGCAAATATTAAAAATATGTTTTTTAACAGATCAGGGGATTACAGTCTGAGGGGGAAATTTAATTTAAAGCATCAGTGGGCACGAACAACATTAAAAGGTTTCTGTATTTCTGTCTGTGGGGTGAGGATGTGGAACAGATTGGGAGTGGGACTCAAGCAATGTCCAAGCATGAACCAGTTCAAACAGCGGTACAAAAATATGTTTTTTTCTGGGTATAGGGAGGAGGAAGGGTAATGAGGGTTAGGGTGTTTTTGTTTTTTGCTTCGGCTTGTAAATATATAGTATTTTGTATGTAAGTAGGTATGTCTAGGTGTATATTTATGTTTGTGTATGTATATGTGTATGTATGTATATGTGTATATATGTGTATGTATATGTGTATGTATGTTGTGTGTGTATGTATATATGTATGTGTATGTGTATATATATGTATATATATATATTGATATCGGTTTAGGTGTGTAGGAATCTATTTGTATATGTGGCAAAGGGTATTACTGGTTGTGGGGAAGAAGGGGTAGGGATAAATAAGCTGATGCTTCACCCTACCCCTTTTCGGACATGTTGGGTACACAGTAGGAACTTTTTTGTTGTTGTCTTTACTGATCTATCTTGTAATTGTTGTTGTATCAAATGTTCGAAATAAACAGTTTTCATTCATTCATTTTCATTCATTCATTCATTCATTCATACCAGGTGAAAAGCAGGCAAAACACCACAGTCAGAAATGACGACAGTCATGCACAATTAATCGGTAACATTAGGAAAAAGCAGAATGCAAGGAAAAATGGGGAGGGGGGTAAAGGCATTTTTAAACCTCAGGGGTCCATGGACTTGCTGGTGAATCCACATCATTTTTTTTTATTATTATTGTTGTTTTTTCTGAAGTTTCTGAAACCCAGATGGTGAAAGATAGAGGAAATACAGGAACATGAGAGTAAAGAGAATAATGTTAAAAGTTTCCCATTGGACAAGAAGACTGCGGCGATTGACAATAAAAACAAATACAGTGATACGGAGAAAAGCTAACCATGAGATGAAGATGAGAGAGAGAAATTCTTTCTATCGCATATAGATACTTCCGATCTATATTCAAACATCCGATAGCTGTCATCACATTTGTGTTGCTTTATTCTTTCATTAATCCATCCACAGTCAATAAGCAATTAAACATACATATTGCTATCACTGGTGGCTAACAGCTGGTACCGATTTTCAAGTCCCGTGTCCACATCATAGCTCTCAAGTTAAGAACACAAACCATCATCATCACCGCAGGGTGGTGCGCAGCTGTCCATCTTGCGTAATATCATCAGTCTCTCGGACAGAGAAAAAAGAGCAGAATCAGTCGGCCAGAAAACCTACACCGAAGGTAGGTTGGCTATCAGCCTATACTATTTCAATACACTAGGGTCAATATTAGATTTGTTAAGTAATCAGAAAATCTAGGTAATGTATCAGTGATGGCACCCACCTCAATTACAGGGTGTAGTGGCCGGACTAAGGCATGCTACGATATATTTAACCTAATGTCATCTATTTTCTTCTTGAAGTAATCTAAGAATTCTTGGCTGTAAATGGAGAGCGACATACAAGTGGTTGTCTGTGAATAAGTGTTGTCACCTTGTGAAACAGAAACTTTGAATTGTGCTTGTTTTTGTGAATCAAATCAGAGTAGTAGGCTTGTTTGGTAGCCAGTAGTGCATGATTATAGTCTAGAATAGCATCACAACACACGAGGTGGAATACTTCTAGTTTTGAACTACGCGAGGTGGAATATTTCTAGTTTTGAACTACGCATTTTCGTTCTAGACCTCTAAACCTATGCTTGAGGCCACGTAAGTAATCATTGAACCAAGGCAAATGTTTTGGGGCGGCACAGTTTTAATGTAGATGGACTGATCTTGTCTTCTTTATAATTTGCAGCGGTTTAATTAATTATTAAAATCTTTTTGTCTTACGTACAATTTGTACATGTTCAATAAAGCCCCTCTGTCGATAAATCAATATAGTTATTTTTTTAACAGCATCTGCAGGAGTGCATGCGTCCACGTGTACATGATGTTAATTCCGTCCCCCTGTTAATTCCTGCGTGGTACAGAGGCTGAGCAGGCATATTAACTCTTTGAACACAAACTTTATTTCTCTTTTTAACAGAGCAGAGCTCTCAAACATTCCGCGCTGCAGCTGGCTCACACACTTGTTCCTCTACTCCTTTCAGTCCACGGCTCATAACCCGACTCGGTGCACTGCCACCATCAGCTGTTTGATGGGGAGCATTGCAAGCATCTGCAGATAAAACTGAAATAACACAAATAAAACCAGAGTTAAGTATGTAACTATGAATCTTTGAATTCCGGATGACTGCCAGAGAGTGGTGCTTCGCACCTGGATTATTTAATGCATACATGCACAGAGGTAGACTGTTATACCAGCAAAGTCACATTACTGGGCGTGACCTGTGTGACGTCAGCCAACAGTATATGAGAGCACGTCACCCGGCATCCAGTCCTTTTGGAAACTATCACCTCCAACTATCCTGGCAGTCATCCTGAATAGGGATGGGTATTAAGATTTTATCAATATCAATGCCATTATTGATTCCACTAGGACCTCTTGTGAATTTTCTGTGTGCTAAAAGTAAGCTTTACAGGTTTTCTATGTCAACATTTTATTGAGTCTTAAAGTAAATAAATATAAAATTATTCACTGGATCTTTGATCTCAGGACATAAATAAAAATAAACAAAATCTGTAGTTTGTATCAAACACATTTTCTTTCAGACATTTTGGCATGAATGCCACTCCATACTTCTGAGCTGAGCTCAGCCCGCTGCTGCACATCAGCGCAGGACATCTCATTTTGGCAGGAAAAAAGTTTTGATCAATTGTTTGTATTACAACGTCTGGAAAGAGGTGTCATTTGATTTAAACGGCGATTCGCTTTGAAGTTATTAATTCTGACGAGACTCGACCTTTCCAACATGACTCGGCAGAGACCTGTGCAGCATTTGGAGTGATACAAATGGAACAGAGAATGATTCTCCTTTTTTTCTCGCAACAAGACAGGAGTTCAAGTTAGTGACTTTAATCCCCACAAAAGTGACTCACGATTGACATATTTTAATGGCTTTGAGAGGTGTTAAGAAGCGGAGTTGCCGCTTCTGAAAAGCAGTGAAGCAAAGAACCAATTAAGCAGCGGGTCATATCACTGCTTCATTGCTTCAAGCTTCAAAGCAGAGCCGCCCTGCAGAAGCAGTTGATTACAGACCCCTGCAGGGTCTGTAATCAACGTAGAGAAATACCGTATTTTCCGGACTATAAGTCGCACTAGCCACTATATCCATTATAAAGAAAAATAAACCATAAATAAGTCACACTGGACTATAAGTCGCATGGACATACAGGTATGTTAACTTAACATGAAAAGTTCAGATGATAATATTGTTAATAATATTGCAGATGTTTGTGCAGCACTGCGCAGCTTATGACCTCCCCGTGGTCTCGACGCCAGCTCCTTCCAAGTGCAGACGCTAATCCTCCGCTGTCGTTCACCCAGTGCTCCCACGCAGCTCTCAGCGTCAACTTAAACACTCTGCTCACAGTGATATCCAAGGATTGAAGCTGTTTTGTTAGCCCTCCCGGAATAACAGCAAGCACCGTGTTCGTCTGCTTCACACGTTGTTTCACAATCATTGTCTGTGTCAGGTGGGTCTGGGTGAGGTGAGGAATACGTGTCCAGTGTTCTGTTCTCTGATTGGTTATCATGACCAGCGTGACCTATAGGGCAGCCGCCATACTACAGCGTCCATGATGCATTGCATTTCCGTTTCCGGTGGCCATTTTAAAACATAGAGCGACTCTGTCACGTAAAATTGTTTTATTACGGTAAATTAATTGAGAATCTACCAGTATAGTTTTCATTTATAAGTCGCTCTGGGGTATAGGTCGCATCCCCTGCCAAAACATGTAAAAAAGTGCGACTTAGAGTCATGAAAAATACGGTAATCATTTTCCCGACAAACACCCTCCAAAGGGCGGCCGCTCTGAAGGACCGATAAGGCAATCATTAAGCAAAAAGGCTATTGATGTCGGTGGATCGAATCATTTCTTCGAAAAGAACCGTTTCCCAATAACCAACCCTAATCCTGAATTCATAGAACCGTAGTTACATATGTAGCTCTCATTCTTGTTCATTCCTCTTGACCACCAGAGGGTGATGCATAGCACCTGGATGACCTCATACCAACAAGGTCATGAGGAGGAAGCCCACATTGCTGCAGCACAGATGTCGGTCAGTGAAGTGGATATACCCACTTCCAGGGGCATATCCACTCCCAGGAAATGGATATGCCCCGGGTTGAATGACATCCCATTGGAGAAGGTTGACGGTTTCTGTTGCTGTAAGCTTCAATGAAATTGCAAAGCGGGATGCAGTCTTAACACACAACCAGCTGAGGTCACCACCTCCCAGTGGCTCAAATGGTGAAGAGCATCAGCCCTCCAGGATGGCACATGTGCAACCCTTGGAAGCCAAAGCCTGAGGGCACCTCGTAAAAAATGACAAATCAGGGAGTGCGACTCCATTGAGCAACCATTCACCATAATGTGGTGAGCAGAGATGGCAGCAACATAAAACTTAATTGTAGAGACCGAGAGACCACTGCTCAACAATGTTTAAAGATAGCCAAGCAGTTTTGGTACAGAGCAACATGGACACATCCTTCATGTGTCCATGTCCAAGACAAGATGGGCATAAATTATGGCTGTCCTCCAGGCTCAGAGGGTCCAAACAGGTACTGTAGATGTGCAACAACACAGTAGACATTAGTGTATGTGTGTGTGTGTGAGCATAGCAGTAAGTGAGATACACTCAGTGACTAACTCCCTGGTGTCACAAAGGTAAAGCCTAAGATCAGGGCTGACAGCGACACAAAGTGACACCTTAGTGTTATAATTATAAAACACCAAATGGCATTGTAACGGGGAGGGGGAACACTCACACCACAGTGGCTACAGTAAGTATTTGAATCTAGTTGCTTTGAAAAAGGAGTGCGAATCACTCTCAGATGTAGTGTAGTTTCAAGGAAAATGCCAGCGGTCTGGAGCAGTGTGACATGTAGCAAAAACACTTATGGTACAGCATCCAATCTCAGCATGTGAGTATAACCACCATAAATGGAGCATAAACCACTCACACAAGCAATGTAATGCCAAAGAATACTCCAGCAATCTGTATGTTTGGAGCAAGCAGCGTAACATGGAGCGAAAAACACCCACAGTACAAATGGTAAATGGACTGCATGTAGATGCTTTTCCATCTACATCAGACAAAGCGCTTTACAATTATGCCTCACATTCACCCATTCACACAAACACATTCACAAACTGATGTCAGGGTGCTACAATGCAAGGTGCTCACTACACACCAGGAGCAACTTGGTGATTAAGGACCTTGCCCAAGAGCCCTTAGTGATTTTCCAGTCAGGGTGGGATTTGAAACGAGGATTCTCTGGTCTCAAGCCCAGTGCTTAACCATTAGACCATCACCTCCACGAAAGACCATCAAAGCGTCCAAACTCAGCGTGTGTGTATAACTGCGGTAAAAAGGAGCGTAAACCACTCGCACAAGCAATGTAATGCCAAAGAATACTCCAGCAATCTGTACGTTTGGAGCAAGCAGCGTAACATGGAGCAAAATTAATTACGTATGTAGCTACGGTTCTATGAATTCCGGATGACCGCCAGAGTTGGTTGTCACTCTGGCGAAAGATTCTAAAAGGACTGACTGCCAGGTGACATGCTCTCATATACTGTTAGCTGACGTCATCCAGGTCACGCCCACTAACGTGACTTTGTTGGTATAAGACTCAACCTTTGTGTGTGCTCGCATGGAATAATCTAGGTGCTAAGCATCTCCCTCTGGTGGTGGAATGCAATAGAACCGCACAGACATCCCCCAGTGCTCCACATGATACATCCCATCTTCTTAAACAGAGGAACAGGCTGAGCTGGTAACACTGAGCTATTGAGAAGAGCGCAAGTTAGCTTTGAGTCAGTGGACGTTAGGATGCACACTAATGTCCACTGAATGTCTTGTAAATCACTTCAGAGTTGTTATTAGGTTCCAAAGCAGCATTTTGGATGCACTGGATGGCTATCTAGTGCCATTCAGTAGATGGCAGTGTTCATGGCAGATTGAATACCAATTGCCATACATTCACTAAAAGTGCTGAATCACTTAACAAACAGAATTTTCAGTTTTGAAATTGCCTTTTTTTACAAATGAAAAAAGACATATTTAGAAATACGGATTCATTTGTAAAAACCAACACACACGTTACAGTAACTTGTGTGTTGATTTTTACATATACCAATCTACCACTGATGACAGGAAACTAATTTTCCCATAATGCCTTCTGGCATGTGTGTCTGTAAAAGCTAAAACCTCCAGAATTAGTGCGTTACTTTAAAACTATAACATATAGCTGATATTTTCACTTTGTAAAATGACAGAGGTGACATCAGTTTCAATAACTTGTCCGGAAATAGTTTGTTTAAATTTAATCATAAGTCAAAACTCTCTTGCTGTGCAAATAAATGATTTTTTTTGCTCCCCTTCCTTTCTCTCTGATCACCAGGTCTCTTTTGCTGAGAGAGGGCTGATGTGAGACAGAAGTGCTGGCTCGTTGTTGTGTCAGTAGTTGCCAGTGTACTGGAGTCAATACTAAAAATCAGTTTAGCTTTTAGCTCTGACTTACGCTATTTTTTTTAGGGGTTTATCGATTTAGCTTTATAAAAGTTAACTTTTCAGTTAGTGGATTAATGGTTATTGAAATGTTTTGTTAGCTGTGCCCACCAATGCACAAAACAAAGCAGTTTTGGTGAGACTAACCACAGTGCAGCTCTACTCTGATTGACTGTCTCCCTTGTTTCTAAAAAAAAAAGTAAAACATGGAACAGATTGAAACAGAATGTGACATTTAAACCTCCTAAAATACCTCTTAAAATGGGCCAAGGTTAGTGATCTTTGAACTTGCCCAAGGTCTGTGCCACAAGAATGGTCCCTGATAATTTGAATATTCTGCAGTAATAAGACTGGACTTATGCTGAGCACAGACAGATGGGCGGACAGACACAAAATCTTTGCAATAGCCAATTCCCAGATTTGATGGCTTTGGGTAAAATTCATTGAAAATACAATTTGTAGTGCAGCAATAAATCATGCTCACTTTGTTTATGGTGCACTATTTTTGCAAAGTTCATAGACTGCAGACTATATTTTTACACATTAACATATTTCTGTAATTTTTTAATGAGTGAACTTTTTTGTTGTTCATTGTTTTTGCCTTATATTTGTATGCTGTACAGTAGTGTTCAGAATAATGGTAGTGCTATGTGACTAAGTCTGTCTGGACAGTCTGGAGTTACCTGTAAGTGCTGTGACAGTTAGAAGACGCCTGTGTGAAGCTAATTTATGTGCAAGAAACCCCAGCAAAGTCCCTCTGTTAAATAAAAGACATGTGCAGAAGAGGTTACAATTTGCCAAAGAACACATCAACTGGCCTAAAGAGAAATGGAGGAATATTTTGTGGACTGATGAGAGTAAAATTGTTCTTTTTGGGTCCAAGGGCCACAGACAGTTTGTGAGATGACCCCCAAACTCTGAATTCAAGCCACAAGTTCACAGTGAAAACAGTGAAGCATGGTGGTGCAAGCATCATGATATGGGCATGTTTCTCCTACTATGGTGTTGGGCCTATATATCACATACCAGGTAACATGGATCAGTTTGGAGATGTCAAAATACTTGAAGAGGTCATGTTGCCTTATGCTGAAGAGGACATGCCCTTGAAATGGGTGTTTCAACAAGACAATGACCCCAAGCACACTAGTAAATGAGCAAAATCTTGGTTCCAAACCAACAAAATTAATTCCTCGCAGATGTGAAGAAATCATGAAAAACTGAGGTTATACAACTAAATACTAGTTTAGTGATTCACAGGATTGCTAAAAAAGCAGTTTGAACATAATAGTTTTGAGTTTGTAGAGACAACAGCAGATTCTCCTATTATTGTGAACACCCCCTTTTCTACTTTATTTTTACTAATAGCCCAATTTCATAGCCTTAAGAGTGTGCATATCATGAATGCTTGGTCTTGTTGGACTTGTGAGAATCTACTCAATCTACTGGTACCTTGTTTCCCATGTAACAATGAGAAATATACTCAAAACCTGGATTAATCTTTTTAGTCACATAGCACTACTATTATTCTGAACACTACTGTATGTACCTTGCATGTGCCTTGTTACATTTTTTTAATTCACCTGGCAGTGCTTCCAGTCATAAGGGGGGGGCAGTCAAAAAATTGTTGCAAAAGCCAAAACTAAGAACATACAGGACTGGTGAAAAGAATAGAAAAACGTTGAAGAGAATGAATGTTAGTGTTTGTTTGTGTATTTGTAGAACTGTCAAGATAACACAGAGGGTGATCAGTGTGAACGCTGTGTGCCAGGATTCTATGGTATCATCCAAGGTTTCCACGATGACTGTAAACCCTGTGCCTGTCCTCTTATCAACCCAGAGAACAAGTAAAGGGTTTTGTTTATCTTTCTTTCTTGTTGTCATTAATTGTTTTTATTAAACACAATAGAAACTGTTAATGTATTTAGTAAGTTTTTTGTTTTTTTATGAAAGCCCTTTCTGTCCAGTTTCAGCCCAACCTGTGTTGCTGAGGGGTTAAGCGACTACAGATGTACAGCCTGTCCTGAGGGATATGAGGGAAAATACTGCGAGAGGTCTCTCCATGTCACACACACACACACACACACACACACACACACACACACACACACACACACACACACACACACACACACACACACACACACACACACACACACACACACACACACACCCACACACACACAGAATAATCTCATGATTAGGGAATTTAGGCTTGACATAGATGTAAGAATTGGTCCCCAATGTACAGATAGTCACAGCTAGGTAAAACAAAAAAGGTATTTATTAATACAAAAAGAGTGCATAGGTCAGGGTGGTGAGCATAATAGTATAACAACAGGTCTGGAGGTTCGGCATGGACAAACAGGTGGTGAGGCAACCAAGGTTAGAACCAGTCCCAAAAAAACAGATTAATCAATGAATGAAAGCCAAATGCACCATATGATGATAGTCAATGAAGTGGCAATGAATGGGAGAATGAACCGGTTTTTCAAACTGCCCAGGAGTTAAGACGTGATTGCATGTGTGAGATGTCAGAGGTTAGAAAATGTTACAGTATTTTTTTTTTTTTATAATGTGAAAGTACAAACCTTAATTGAACATTTTACAAGTATCTTTAAACATTAGTTTCACAGCATTTTTAGAGATATGACTGTTTAAAATAAATACAAGGTGATGTTGACTGTAATATTATTGACATAGACAGAAAGACAGACCGTGTGTGACCAAATCTATAGTCTGGTACTTCATGCTAAGTGATATAGTGATTGATGCAACAAACTCTTCATAAGATAAAAAGGGTCCCATTTAGTTTGTAACATTAGAGCCCTTGTCAGTGAAATTATGTAGACTGACTATAATGTCCATATGCGAAGTTCTCCATTCAAGCAAGAAAGGTACTTTGTGTTTCCAAAGGACAACTGCATTCCTAAAGACATTTAAACAACTGTTTTCTTCTTATAGAAAAACAAAAGCATGAAACCTGACTTGATGGTAATAGTTTGCTGTGAAAAGCTTACAGTCAACTGCAAAGATTTGGCTCATTGACAACCGTAATCACAAATGAATGGCTGAATCAGTGGTGTCTTTGACATCTGAGTGTGCTTTCCACACAGTAACTCAGTTCTCTTAATCTCTGTCCAGGTGTGCCAGTGGTTACCATGGTAACCCAAAGGTGCCAGGCAGCTGGTGTGAGGAGTGTAAGTGTTCCTTATGGGGGGCGTGGCCCAGCCCGTGTGATCCAGTTACAGGCCAATGCCGTTGCAGGGTCGGGTCATCGGGGAAGTCGTGTGACAAGTGCATGGAGAGGCATGTGTGTGGACCAGCTGGGATTATTTGTAAGACTAACACACAGTCATTTGCTTCCATGACTCATTGTACTTTGTAGTTCTCTTTCTTAATTTTCTCTGGTAAATATTTTTACATACATTTTAAAGGTCCCTTCACACATAGTATGAATAAGTACAAATCAGGGCGAATCACAGTGGAAAAGCTCATATGAGTGAACCACGAAAACATCGAGGCAATGGGCAGGTGTGCACGATCCTCCTGCAATGGCATCGTGCACACGACAGTGTCATGTGAGCAGGAACACAGTGCAAGCAGCTGGGATGCCACATCACACCGCTGATGTGGGAAAAAATAAAATAAAAACCAGTTGTATAATTAGTGAATATCACCGGGTTGATATAAATAATGAATAAAAACGGACACAATACAGAACCCCGTGGTTAAATAACCCTGGTTAAATAAAAAATAAATGCTACTCACAGGATTCAAGCCTGCAAGCTCTGATTACCAGACGAAAACTTTACCACTGTTCTACAATCACTGTCTTATAACAGGAGCATGAAATGGCTAAAATCAAGCAGAATTTTTTTTTTTTAAAGAGAAACACGCACAGTGATAACTGACCAAACTGCGTTTGTTACAGCGTATTTCTGCTGATACGCAACTCAAAGTGGCATATTTGTCACACTGTTGGCTCTCATATGGTCCTGCGGCATACTGCTCACACGACACGCATGTCCTGTCAGATCGCCTGCTGCGTGTCCACATGAACTGATGGTCCATTCGAGCTGGGACAGCCTGTCAGTGTGTGTGCTATGTGTGCTCTCCAGCCTGTTGCAAAAGTGATATATGTTTTTATGTATGTCCACATGAGGACAGCAGGCAGAGACACACGCCTCACAGAGGAATGTTGTAAGGTCATGTCCTTCAAAACGTGGTACGCGTTCTCAAGCTGGTACATCCAGAAGCAGACACGCACCCCCTTGTTCATTCAGCACCCAAACCAACGTGTCTCTGTGTTATGTGGTCATTCATTTTCATTATTTATTATGTAATTGCATATGTAGGTATTGTCGTAGTCATTTATATACCTGTCCTTGTGGTGGTTTCTGTGTTTGTAATGTCTGCACTGAGCTGTCATCCAGCTGTCAGTGTGCTGCAATCAGTTGACAGGCCCCTTCCCATGCTGTGTGCTATCAGACCTGGCTGTCAGACCCCCATGTGATCAGATCTGTACATACATATAAGCATTTTATGCAAGTGTGCCCCCCCCCGGCATTCCATATGTGTTGGGGGGAGCAGGGGAGGGGGCATGACATGTGCAGACGTGCAAGGCACATGCACCACATGTGTATTGCTTTACAACTCCACAATCGCGGGGACACATTGACAAACTTCACATCCAGCTCAAAAGTGATGACTGTTTTCATGATAATAGTGTGAATGGCCACACATTTTCTAAGTGCCAAGCGAGTGGTGTTAGATGTTCGTGTGTGTGACCTGGAATTTAGCGGACACCTGCCGCGAGAGGGATCAAATGGGCTCTCACAGGGCACACGCAGTCTTTCAGCTGCTGATGTGCGCAAATAGTTGAAGCAACAAGTGTACAAGGCGATTTTACAGCTTCATATTGCATACGATTCCTGCTTCATGTGCAATTCATGCTCAATTCGACCACATTCATACTATATGTGAAGGGGCCTTTAACTGCAGCATTTTATGGCTAATGAAATATGTTGAAGTTGGCTGTGTTATTATCGATTCCATTTTTTTCTATTGTTATTTTGGCAATCAAATGTAAATAAGCAGTCACAGCTCTGTCCTCATGTTGCTATGGGAACTGGCATTGTTGCACAAGTTAGATTCAAGTTATTTACAAAATGATGTCAGTGTCATTTGGAACTAATTTAAAGTTAATTTGATGCTATTGGCGCATCTGTAATGTGTAGAGGTAAGGGCTGTCAATAAAGTAACGGTCCTTTTTATTTTTTTCAAAAACTATATGGATTTCATTCATATGTTTTTACGTCAGACATGCTTGAACCCTCGTGCGCATGCGTGAGTTTTTCCACGCCTGTTGGTGACGTCATTCGCCTGTGAGCACTCCTTGTGGGAGGAGTCGTCCAGCCCCTCGTCGGAATTCCTTTGTCTGAGAAGTTGCTGAGAGACTGGCGCTTTGTTTGATCAAAATTTTTTCTAAACCTGTGAGACACATCGAAGTGGACACGGTTCGAAAAATTAAGCTGGTTTTCAGTGAAAATTTTAACGGCTGATGAGAGATTTTGAGGTGAGACTGTCGCTTTAAGGACTTTTCACGGTGCGAGACGTCGCGCTGCGCTCTCAGGCGGCGTCATCAGCCTGTTCAAGCTGAAAACCTCCACATTTCAGGCTCTGTTGATCCAGGACGTCGTGAGAGAACAGAGAAGTTTCAGAAGAAGTCGGTTTCAGCATTTTATCCGGATATTCCACTGTTAAAGGAGATTTTTTTAATGAAAGACGTGCGGACGGATCCGCGCGTCGGGACGCAGCCGACGCGGTGCGGCGGCACAGGAAAAACACCTCTGTGTTGATAACCATTTGTAAAATCCAGGCGGCTTTTGATGGCTTTCAGTGGAGTGAGTATATGAGAAATTGTTTAACAGGCAGGACATGTTCCAACTTGTCCTTAAGGCTTTCAACAGAGGTGTTTTTCCTGTGGCGGAGCGTTGCGGCGGCTGCGTTGCGGCGGCTGCGTCCCGACGCGCGGACCCGTCCGCACGTCTTTCATTAAAAAAATCTCCTTTAACAGTGGAATATCCGGATAAAATGCTGAAACCGACTTCTTCTGAAACTTCTCTGTTCTCTCACGACGTCCTGGATCAATAGAGCCTGAAATGTGGAGGTTTTCAGCTTGAACAGGCTGATGACGCCGCCTGAGAGCGCTGCACGACGTCTCGCACCGTGAAAAGTCCTTAAAGCGACAGTCTCACCTCAAAATCTCTCATCAACCGTTAAAATTTTCACTGAAAACCAGCTTAATTTTTCGAACCGTGTCCACTTCGATGTGCCTCACAGGTTTAGAAAAAATTTTGATCAAACAAAGCGCCAGTCTCTCAGCAACTTCTCAGACAAAGGAATTCCGACGAGGGGCTGGACGACTCCTCCCACAAGGAGTGCTCACAGGCGAATGACGTCACCGACAGGCGTGGAAAAACTCACGCATGCGCACGAGGGTTCAAGCATGTCTGACGTAAAAACATATGAATGAAATCCATATAGTTTTTGAAAAAAATAAAAAGGACCGTTACTTTATTGACAGCCCTCGTATATGAAAACAACTGATGAAGGTGATGTGAAATTGCTGCTGTCGGAGAAGAGGAAATTGCTTGCTCAGGTCTTTATATGTTCAGACACAGAGTGTTTTCATAAATTAGCACTGTGAGTGCTACAGTGCACCATGGCACTAAAACTGGTGACCGCTGTGTCTAGAGTACAATCACAAGTCTTGATGCTTGGCAGAAAATGAAGCAATCAAACCACTGTTCACTTGTTGAAGTAAGACTGATCTCTCCATTCTGTCAGTGCTCTGCCCAGCCTTCATGTTAACAGCGCAGCCTTGCACTGTCTCAGATCGCATTGATAACAGTGAAGGAAACTCAGGCACCTCTCAAATTTGCCATATCGTGTGCCATAATCTGCCTCGAAATCGAGGGACAAGCAATATTTCCTATGAGGTGCTTGAATCATTACTGTTCTACTTTACATGATGCTTAGGTGAGTTTTGTTTCAATCCTTTAATACGAGGGCTGTCAATAAAGTATAGGTCCTTTTTATTTTTTTCAAAAACTATATGGATTTCATTCATATGTTTTTACGTCAGACATGCTTGAACCCTCGTGCGCATGCGTGAGTTTTTCCACGCCTGTCGGTGACGTCATTCGCCTGTGAGCACTCCTTGTGGGAGGAGTCGTCCAGCCCCTCGTCGGAATTCCTTTGCCTGAGAAGTTGCTGAGAGACTGGCGCTTTGTTTGATCAAAATTTTTTCTAAACCTGTGAGGCACATCGAAGTGGACACGGTTCGAAAAATTAAGCTGGTTTTCGGTGAAAATTTTAACGGCTGATGAGAGATTTTAGTCTTAGTCTTAGTCAGCTTTATTGTCATTTCTACAATACATCACAGACATATTGAGAACTGAAATACCTGATCTCTGGACTCCCTGACCTCACAAAAGAAGGTATTAAAGAAATATAATAACAAGGTATAAGTATCAAGTGTAGAAATATAATAACAAAGTATAAGTATCAAGTGTAGAAATATAATAAAGTATAAGTATCAAGTGTAGAAATATAATAACAAAGTATAAGTATCAAGTGTAGAATTGTAAACAAACAAATGCTTGTAGTGCAAAGTTGGCAGGACAACATTCAGCAGTAATGGATATGTGCAAATTCCATGACCAGAGCAAGAATATATACAGTTGTTGATCATTGTGCAGAGAGTATTGTATGTATAAAGTGCAATATCTTCACAGCAGCTTAGGTTAGGGAGGTTAGGGAATAGACGGGAGTGGAAAGTGAAACAGTCCAGTTTGTGTTTATGTGTGAGTGGAGGGCAACAGGGGGAAAGGGGGCAAAGCAGGGAGGGAGTTGAGTGTGTCCTGACAGCCTGGTGGAAAAAGCTGTCTCTCAGCCAGCTGGTCTTGGCCTGGAGACTGCGCAGTCTCCTCCCCGACGGCAGCAGGCTGAAGAGACTACGTAATGGATGAGTGGGGTCACTTACGATCTTAGTGGCTTTCCGGGTGAAGCGGGTGTTGTACAGTTCTTGGAGGGGTGGGAGAGAGCTGCCCATGATCTTCTCCGCTGCTCTCACGATGCGTTGAAGGGACCTACGGCAAGTCGCTGTGCAGGCACCGCACCACACCGTGATGCAGCATGACAGGACACTCTCGATCGTACCCCTGTAGAACATGCACATGATGTGTGGTGTTGCTCCGACTTTTGAGGTGATACTTTGAGGTGATACTGTCGCTTTAAGGACTTCCCACGGAACGAGACGTCGTGCAGCACTCCCAGGTGCCGTCGTCAGCCTGTTTCAAGCTGAAAACCTCCACATTTCAGGCTCTATTGATCCAGGATGTCGTGAGAGAACAGAGAAGTTTCAGAAGAAGTCGGTTTCAGCATTTTATCCGGATAATCCACTGTTAAAGGAGATTTTTTTTAATGAAAGACGTGCGGGCGGATTGCAGCGTCGGCTCGCAGCCGCCGCGATGCTCCGCCACAGGAAAAACACCTCTGTTGGAAGCCTTAAGGACAAGTTGGAACATGTCCAGCTGTTAAACAATTTCTCATATACTCACTCCACTGAAAGCCATCAAAAGCCACCTGGATTTTACAAATGGTTATCAACACGGAGGTGTTTTTCCTGTGCCGCCGCACCGCGCCGGCTGCGTCCCGACGCGCGGACGTCTTTCATTAAAACATTAAAACAGTGGAATATCCGGATAAAATGCTGAAACCGACTTCTTCTGAAACTTCTCTGTTCTCTCACGATGTCCTGGATCAATAGAGCCTGATATGTGGAGGTTTTCAGCTTGAAACAGGCTGACGACGGTGCCTGGGAGTGCTGCGTGACGTCCCGCACCGTGGGAAGTCCTTAAAGCGACAGTATCACCTCAAAATCTCTCATCAGCCGTTAAAATTTTCACCGAAAACCAGCTTAATTTTTCGAACTGTGTCCACTTCGATGTGCCTCACAGGTTTAGAAAAAATTTTGATCAAACAAAGCGCCAGTCTCTCAGCAACGTCTCAGACAAAGGAATTCCGACGAGGGGCTGGACGACTCCTCCCACAAGGAGTGCTCACAGGCGAATGACGTCACCGACAGGCGTGGAAAAACTCACGCATGCGCACGAGGGTTCAAGTATGTCTGACGTAAAAACATATGAATGAAATCCATATAGTTTTTGAAAAAAATAAAAAGGACCTATACTTTATTGACAGACCTCATATGCTCACATTTTTAATAGAATGTAGTACATATCATTATGTACAACCAAACGGGTGAGTTGACCATTATAGGGTTAAAACAGTAATGTATAAAATAATCCAGGTATGCATTCATCTAAAATACAGTATTCAGTATTTGTCTTCTGTCATTCATGTTGGCTTAATGTCAGTGGTGCGAGGCCATGAATGTGTTCATAAGATTTACAAATATGTGTGGAGACATTTGTGTCTGTGTGTGTTAACAGATTTCAGCATGTGTATAACCATCTGAAAAAGATCTACAAATGAGCACAAAAATGTGCAAATATTTTCAGAATCGGTGTGTGTTATCAGATATGTAAGAGTATAAATCTGTAAATGTATAAAGAGATCTAATGTTTCTGCAATGTATTGTGTCGAACAAGGACAAACAAACATATTTTACCTGGGACTCCTTTGTGGATGTATGTGACAATCTGTCAACATTACATACGTTGCTGAAGACATTTTCCATACTATATGTGTGTTGGTGTTTTATGGTGTGCATGTGACTGCATGTGTGTGAATGCATGGCTGTATATTCTTAGCATGTTGTGGTTTTGTCATGGACTGACAGAGCAAAAACCTGGTTTTATTGAATTTATTTTTGATATCCCTTATTACAAATTTTAATTTCCATAAAAAAATCAACCTTGGGAGAAAGTAGAGAAGAAAAAATTCCACAGTGTAATCACAGAGTAGGCTGTTCCAAAAACAGAACCTCTGTTCTGTTTTTGCCCATTTGTATGTCTGTTTGTGAACAGCCTGAAGCCCACAATTTTTCATATATCCTTAGGAAAATTTTGCTGAAGATTCATATCCTAATAGGCAATTTTCAAGGTCAAAAACAAAAATATCATATTTCTTTCATATTTGAGAGCATTATGTAGGATGGTATCCTTTCTCAACTGACAAAGTTTGATCCAGATCTGATCCAGGTTACAAATTTTGTGATCATTTAAATTTAACATTGAAACCCCATTTAATGTATTTTATACATTATATCTTAATTGAATGTGCCCCAATCACACTCATACGAGGTCTGCGAGAAAAATAACATACCTTTTTATTTTTTTCAAAAACTATATGGATTTGAATCACATGTGATTACATCAGCCAACCTTGAACCCTCGTGCGCATGCGTGAGTTTTTTCACGACTGTCGGTTACGTCATTCGCCTGTGGGCAGGCTTTGAGTGAGCACTGGTCCACCCCCTCGTCGGAATTCCTTTGTCTAACAACTTGCTGAGAGACTGGCGCTTTGCTTTATCAAAATTTTTTCAGAACCTGTGAGGCAGATTGAAGTGGACACCATTCGAGAAATTCAGCTGGTTTTCAATGAAAATTTTAACGGCTGATGAGAAATTATGGAGTGTTACTGTCGCTTTAAGGACTTCCCACGGAGTGGGACGTCGCGCCGCGCTCTGAGGCGCCGTCGTCAGCCTGTTTCGAGCTGTAAACCTCCAAATTTAAGCCTCTGTTGACCCAGGACGTCGTGAGAGAACAGAGAAGTTGCAGAAGAGCTCGGGATCAGCAGTTTATCCGGACATTCCACTGTTAAAGGCGATTTTGTAATAAAAGACGTGCGGACTAATTGGCACGTCAGCAGGCAGCCGGCGTGGCGCGCCACCACAGGAAAAACACCTGCGTTGGAAGCCTTAAGGACAAGTTGGAACATGTCCAGCTGTTAAACAATTTCTCAGATACTCACTTTACTGGAAGCCATCAAAAGCCGCCTGGTTTTTACAAATGGTTATCAACACGGAGGTGTCTTTCCTGTGGCGGCGCGCCGGCTGCCTGCCAACACGCCAATCCGTCCACACGTCTTTCATTACAAAATCTCCTTTAACAGTGGAATGTCCGGATAAACTGCTGATCCAGAGCTCTTCTGAAACTTCTCTGTTCTCTCACGACGTCCTGGGTCAACAGAGGCTTAAATTTGGAGGTTTTCAGCTCGAAACAGGCTGACGACGGCGCCTCAGAGCGCGGTGCGACGTCCCACTCCGTGGGAAGTCCTTAAAGCGACAGTAACACTCCATAATCTCTCATCAGCCGTTAAAATTTTCACCGAAAACCAGCTGAATTTCTCGAATGGTGTCCACTTCGATCTGCCTCACAGGTCCTGAAAAAATTTTGATAAAGCAAAGCGCCAGTCTCTCAGCAAGTTGTTAGACAAAGGAATTCCGACGAGGGGGGTGAACCAGTGCTCACTCAAAGCCTGCCCACAGGCGAATGACGTAACCGACAGGCGTGAAAAAACTCTTGCATGCCCACGAGGGTTCAAGCTTGTCTGATGTAATCGCACGTGATTCAAATCCATATAGTTTTTGAAAAAAATAAAAAGGTCTGATACTTTTCTCACAGACCTCGTATTTAAAAGTGAGGTGCAGACTGGCACTCACTATCACCTGACAAAGTTTGATCCAGATCTGATCTGGATTGTGCATTTTGTGGACATTTGAATTTAATCTTGAAAAGCCCATTTGATGTACATTTTGCATTATGTCTCAATCAAAAGTGCCTCAGTCACTCTCATTTGTGATAATGAGGTGCGAACTGGCACCCTCAGTGAATAGACGGTTTGATCTGCATCTGATATTGCAGATTTAACAGGTGTTTGATTTTAACATTGAAAAGCCCTTTTGATCTATATTTTGTATTATACGAGGTCTGTTAGAAAAGTATCGGACCTTTGGCTGGGAAAAAAAACTGGCATACCTGGAGCGTTGGAAACCTAATCACCCTCAAAGTAGTCTCCTTGGGACTCCACACACTTCTCCCAGCGGTGCCGCCACTGTTGGAAGCATTCCGAAAAAGCGTCTTTAGAAATGCAGTTCAGCTCTGCTGTCGTTGCAGCCATAATGTCCTCTCTTGTCTCAAATCTCATTCCTTTCAATGGCATCTTGAGTTTGGGGAACAGCCAGAAGTCGCAAGGGGCCATATCAGGAGAGTAAGGAGCCTGTTGAACCACCGGAGTCTGGTTTTTCGTCAAAAAAGTCTGAATTAAGTGAGAGGAATGTGCTGGAGCATTGTCGTGATGGATGCGCCAATTTCCTGTGGCCCACAACTCCGGTCTCTTGCGCTGCACAGCATTATGTAGGCGACGGCGGACATCCCTGTGGTACTCCTTGGTGATTGTTTGACCCTGTGGTGCGTACTCATGGTGTACCACACCACAGGAGTCAAAGAAAACAGTCAGCATCACCTTGACGTTGCTGCGCACTTGGCGAGCCTTCTTTGGTCTTGGTGAAGTGGAATGCTTCCGGGTCGTGCCCGTACACCCAGGACTCATCACCAGTGATTATGGTGTCCATGAAGTTGGATTCACTCTTTGTGAAGTCCAGCATGTCCTGTGAGACTTCAACACGAAGGTGCTTTTGCTCTGCCGTCAGCAACTTCGGCACAAATTTTGCCGCCACTCTTTTCATGCCCAAATCTTCTGTCACAATGGAATGTGCTGAAAAAGTGCTGATGTCCACCTCTTCCGCAGTTTCTCAGACAGTCACACGATGGTCCCGCATCACCACAGCGTTCACTTTGGAAATGATCTCGTCATTTCGGCATGTTGATGGCCGACCGGAGCGCGGCTCGCTCTCCACTGTTACGCGGCCATCTTTAAACCGGTTGTACCACTCCTTAATCCGTGTGATGCTCATTGCATCATCATCTCCAAAAGCCGCCTGAATTTTCCAAATGGTTTCCCCCTTGGCTGTCACCCAGTTTCTGGCAAAATTTGATGCAGTAGCACTTCTCCAATCGTTCCATCATTTTCCTTGTAATAAAAATCCGCCCAGCACGCTCCACACGTCCGCACACAAAACCTACTTACCAGGAACTGACACAATCGACAGGCGGAAAAAAACTCACGCATGCGCACGAAGGTTCAAGGTTGGCTGATGCAAGCACATGTGATTCAGATCCATCAGGTTTTTGCAAAAAATAAAAAGGTCTGATACTTTTCTAACAGACCTCGTATTTTAGCTTATGAAAATCCACTTCAAACAGGACTTTGACCTTGAAAATGTTTTTCCAAAGTAAAATTTGTGGAATTGAAAACAAGTGTCGGTGGAGGTTTGCACTCTACAAGCGTGATGCTCTAGTTCTTGTTAATTCTTTATTCTCAGTCCAGAGAGTATAATATGTAGTTAAATGCATCAGGTTGGTCATAGCACACACATTCTGATGTCTGACTTTGTATATGGGTTTGTTTTCCAGCCTGTGATGATGACTGCTCAGGTCTTTTGATCAGTGATATGGATCGTCTTTATCATATCATCACTGAAGTTACCCTGACTACACCCCTGCCACCACCTTACAAGGTCTTGTACCGCTATGAGAACATGACAGAGGAACTGAAGGTAAAAGTACCATTTCTAGGAACAAATATTTTCTGTCAATATCCTGATACTAAATTTTGTTGCCTTAGGCTAAATATTGTCTCTGAGGTATGAAGTATTCACATTGCCATTAAGTCAGCACTTCACCTTCATACCTTTACTACACTTAGCAAATATGTAAGAGAAATAAATAAAGCTGAAGCCTCTGTAAACACCCAAGCAGTCATGAATGACTTGGGCTGCACATGAACTTTACTAAATCTCTCTTTGCAACACACACATACATACATACATACATACATACACACACACACACACACACACACATATATATATATATATGTGTGTGTGTGTGTGTGTGTGTGTGTGTGTGTGTGTGTGTGTGTGTGTGTGTGTGTGTGTGTGTGTGTGTGTGTGTTGATGGGTCATCCAGTAGGGAGCATTCAGAGCACAAATAGAGGGGTCAGGTGTGTACGGGGCAGACAATAATCACACAGTTCAAGTTTCAAGCAAATCAGTCAATGCATGAAGGAGTTATGTGAAGTTGATGGTTCATCCACTAGGGGCACTTAGTGCACAAACAGAGGGGCAAGGTGTGTTAAGGGGCTGACCCTCATTACACATGTGAAGTTTCAAGTCAATCAGGTAATGCATGAGTTATAACAAGTTGATAATTTATCCACTAGGGGGCACTCAGAGTACAAACAGAGGGGCCAGGTGTGTTCAGGGGCCAACCCTCATCACACATGTGAAGTTTCAAGTCAGTCAGGCAAAGCATGAAGGAGTTATCATGACTTGATGTTCCATGGACATAGAGAAAAGGTTTTGATAACTTTTGATCAGTATCATCTCTGGATGCTGTGAAAGAAATTTGAAGTGCACTGGACAAAATCCCTAGGAGGAGTTTGTTCAAATACAACGCTTGGAAATCAAGCCAAAATGACAAGAAAATTCTAAATGGCCGACTTCCTGTTTGGAGTAGACCAATGGTGCAAGAGACTTTTTTGTACATCTGTGCAAGTCACACGTGTACCAATTTTCATCTCCCTACTCCAAAAAAACCCCTATGGGGAGGGGTTTTTGAAAGTTTCAAGGGGGCGCTATTGAGGCATTTTGCCCTGCCCATGGGCAACGCCCCTATGAATTGTAAGAGAATAGAATAGAATTTATTATTATCATTGTACATGACACCAGAAAAAAATACTGTGCATGACAATGAAATTAAAAACAATCTCTTAAAAGCATATTTAAAATAAATAAATACAATAAATAAATAACCGTAAAAATTCTACATAAAACCTAGTTAAAACACTCAATCACAATCATAAAATGGCAGGACCAGCAGCATTCAGTGCACAAATAGCTCTTCCCACAAAGCTATTTTTAAGTCTGTTTGTTCTGGCCTTAAGTGCCCTGTATTGTCTGCCTGATGGCAATAATTCAAACAAATAGTGTCCACGATGGGAGGGGTCTCTGATTATAGTCCTTGCCTTCCTGACACAAAGAGGTTGTCGTGCTTGACGTGTGTATCAATTTTCATGATGGTATGACAAAATTAAAGCCGTCAAAAGGAGGAAAGTAATTTCATGGTGAAGGGTCGATATTCGGCACGCCGCCACACGGACACCGTTACTTGTAACTTCACGGCGATCATCACCTACGATCACCAAATTGTTCTGCATGTTTTAGAAGTGGTATGAAGTTGATTGGGTTAACTACGTGATATCAGTTCCTGTTAAAGTAAAAATAGGACATTTCCTGTTACCATCGGGGGGCGATATGGCAGAGGTGGGAAGTTAATATATGCCGAAGTTCAGTACAGAGCCCTCATCATGTCCAGCAAGTTTGAAGGATCTACGATGATGTATGTGGGCGTGACAGCGATTCGAAGTGAAACGGTGTGCTCCGAAAAGCTCGCCAAAGTTTGACGAACCCTCGCAGCCACGCCAGACCCTGATTCATGCTTTTGTTTCTTCTAGACTAGATTATTGTAATGTTCTATTTTCAGGGTTACCACAGTCCAGCATTAGGGGTTTTCAGCTGGTTCAGAACGCTGCCGCCAGACTTCTGACACGTAGTAGAAGGTCTGAACATATCACACCCATTTTGGCATCTTTGCACTGGCTCCCTGTCTCTGTGAGAGCAGATTTTAAGGTTTTGTTGACTTATAAAGTTGTTCATGGACTGGCGCCATGTTATCTGGCTGATCTGGTGGAACTCTACGTGCCGGCCCGGGCTTTGCAGTCGCAGGATGCGGGACTTCTCTGTGTTCCCAGGGTGAAGAAGAAGTCAGTAGGTCAAAGAGCCTTTTCGTATCGTGCACCCACCCTATGGAACAGTCTTCCTGCGATCGTGAGGCAGTCTGAGTCTGTGGACATTTTTAAGTCAAGACTCAAAACCTATTTTTATTCTCTTTCTTATGGATAGGTTTTATTTTTATTTGTTTTATTCTTTTACTTCTGTTTTTATTCATGTACTTGAATTTTTTATTAATTTTAAATTATTTATTTATTTATTTGTTTGTTTTATGTAAGGTGCCTTGAGATGGCTTTTGTTGTGATTTGGCGCATTATAAGCTAATTAAACTAAACTAAACTTTTGACCTAATTACATTCTTTTGATGACTTTTGATCACCATTGGGTCATGATGATGTTAACCAAATTTGAAGACGATTGGATGAAATCTCTAGGACAAGTTCGTTGAAATGTAAGTACTGGAAATGGCCAAAAATGGCAAAAATTACTTCAAAATCGAAACTTAAAATCAAAATGTCTGACTTACGGTCGACATTTCACCATGACGTTAAGAGACTTTTTTGTACATCCTAGCATGGTAAATATGTGTACCGAATTTCGTGAGGCTACAACGAAAAAAACCCTATGCAGAGGGGTTTTTTTTTTTTCTAGGGGGTGCTATTTCGCGATTTTGCTGCGAACATGTGCCTTCCTATTGTCTCCCTGCAAATGGTATAGGCTATACCAGCACCGCAGAGAGGGCGCCAGTGGACCTCAGTCTGCGGTTCATCTCCACCTTAAAGACACTAACCACACGTTTGAGGACAAGGAAGTTAAAATATTAGCCAGAGAGAAGAAATGGTTTGAGAGAGGGGTCAAGGAGGCATTCTTTGTGAAACATTTGAAACCCAGCCTTAACCGGGGAGGGGGTCTGAGACACACTTTATCCCCTGTTTACAATGGGGTACTCGGGTCAAAGGAGTTTCAGTCTTTTGTTCATGGTAATGAGTCATTCACGTCATCAAGGCATCCATCCCATCATTAGAGGGACAGCTGTCCTGTCATTAGGTGTGCTAACTAGAGCACAATAGTTGCTAATTAGAGCTATTGTTTAGTCACTAGCCTATAGCAGTCTGCCTCTCAGTAGGAGGGGTCTGGTTAGGTTTAAAACTCCAGCTTTTGTTGGCTTCTGTTTTATTCTTCTCTACAAAAGTCAGACAGAAGTCAAACTTCCAGAGCAAGAATTTTAGGTGAGGAAGCTTCTGCGATTTGAAGCGAAACGTCCTCGCGTCAAGCAACCCAGTCCAGTCGAACATTCAAGCTTCTCTACTATGGAAACCACCTGGACAACTGAGAGCCTACACAGAAACTCTTGATTTTAATTTTACAACATACCAGTCAGCTCAAAAGCTCCTGCCCTCGGCCAAAATGTGTGAGACATGCCTCTATAATTCCTTCATCTGTGTTTCTCTCACACAGCACATGCTGTCGCCTCAGAAAACTCCGGAGAGATTACTGCAGCTGGCTGACTCCAACCTCGTATCACTGGTTATAGAGATGGACCAACTACACAGCAGGGTACACAAACTTCTGTTTCTATCTTTAACTCTGTCATTATGTCATCTGTATGCATTGTCGGTATTACATCAGACCTGGTTCACGTGGGTGTTGAACTCTGCCAGGGCTGCCCCTTGTCACCAATCCTGTTTGTGATGCTCATGGACAGGATTTCAAGGTGCAGTCAGGGACAGGTGAGTGTCCAGTTTGGTGACCTCAGAGTTGCATCTCTGCTTTTTGCAGATGATGTGGTTCTGTTGGCTTCATCAGGTAGTGACCTCCCATCCACACTGAGCAGGTTTGAGGCCGAGTGTGAAGTGACTGGTATGAGAATCAGTGGAGGAGTTTACATATTGTGAACAAAAGTATTGGAACACTTGATATTTCACACATTTTAATTTGTTTATGCCATTTCAAATACAAAAATACAAAAAAACCTTTCTAAAATTATCTTACTTCATCTCAGACTCGGTCTACAATCTGATATAAATTAATTAAAAATAAAAAGCCAAGATAATGAGATGAGAGATGAGATATACTTTATTGAACTCACAGTGGAGAAATGATGTTTACATTCCAGTTACCTCAGACAGCAATTAGTCCACAATTATTACTTGTTTACCGTAACAATGGCACACATCAGAACTAAGACAACACATACACATTTGACATTGTTTATGTGTACTAAGTTTGAAGAAGTCCATTATCCGAATTGAGGCAAGTGGGTGAAGGCCACGCAGCAACCCTGAGATGCGCCGCCGTCAGCTTGGGGGGAGGAACGGGGGCTGCAACTAAAACTGCACCGCCCTTGCAGAAGGGGAAAGGAATGATGTGAGCAGATGCTGGAGTGGGGAGTGTTTGATGGGGGATAGGAGGAGGGCGGGGGGAGAGAATGGAGCATGCTTCAGTCCTGTGAAAAGCAGTTTATTGTCTTTGTGAGTTGTAACAAACAGCCAAATGATCCCGAGGCCGAAGACATTCCTCTGGAGGGAAAACAGTCAGGCAGTTTGACCTTCAGGCTTGATAAGCCTGTAGTGTTGTGGTTTGAGCAGTGAAAAACACTTTTAACAGTTCCACTTGAACAACCAAATCCAATTATGAATTAAGAATATTCCCAATTATAAATTAAGAATATTCACCAGCCTCTGAAATCTTCAACTTCAACTGCAAGGCACGCATCAGCTCCAAGATGTCATCCAATTTGCGTCTGAGTTTGAGTCATTGCATTCTGAGAATGCACTGCCTTGCCAACCTTGTTAATCATGACGGACAAGCGAGGGGCCGTGGTTCTTGATGCCGCCGTCTTGCCAATTTTCCAGTAGATCAGGGCAGCACATAAGCCAAACAGTACCAGCCCTGCTACCATAAGACCAAAAATGAATAAATCCTCCTTCGTCCTCAATGGAGAAAGGCACCAAGCATGCCACGCACCAGAAACTCCAGGAATCGAGAACATAGCCTGCAGGATGCATTCCATCTGGGCAGATCGGATCCCCCGGTCCTGACCTTCTTGTAGAAAAAATGATGTCAATAGCGTTCCGAGACCAGTTGATCAATTCCATGGTTAATCCAACAGTAGTCCAATAGATCCAGTATCCAATATAATTTGAGGAATTCACAGCCTGGTGAAGTAGGGACTTGAAGGTTAAAGTAGAGAACAGAGATAAGGGAGAGTGGAGGAGATGCGACCGCCCTTGTCGGAGTCCCAAGCACAGGGCTGGGCACATGGGCTGCATAAGTAATGGATGCTTTGGTGTGATACCTGTAAATAATCACTTTTATTGCCAGTTTTGTTCAGACAAGTCAGGGGATGAATACATGAACATTTCCAAGTCACTGAATATGCCTTGGACTTTATTTACATCAATTACGAAGAAATGCACACTATGGTAAATCTGTGTGGAGTAGACAGTTCTCAACAACTGAGTGACTGTGCAAGAAGGAGAAGACTGAGAAAAGCCACCAAGACACTCAGACAACCCAGAAGAAGTTATAGACTTCTGTGCCTGTGATTGGAGAAATTGTGCATCGTACATGTTTTGCATTTTGTATCATCAGTTATACAGCTTCATGATGAAGTGGTATAGAGGAGGATTTTCTTTCACCAAAACAGATCAAATCTAGGCTTGCATCTCAGATGTACTTTCTGGCAAATTGTAGCTGAACTTTCAGGTGTTCTTTTTAAGAAAATCATCCTCTGCTGCTTCTCCTCTCCTCTACCAAGGGGTGGGGTCTCACTTGGTTTCCCTGAAAGTGTCTCCCATGTTACAGTGGGGAAAATAAGTATTTGACCCCCTGTCAGTTTTGCAGGTTTTCCCCACCTACAAAGGATGGAGAGGTCTGTAATTTTTATCGTAGGTACACTTCAACTGTGAGAGACAGACTCTAAAAAAAATCCAGAAAATCACATTGTATGATTTTTAAGTAATTAATTTGCATTTTATTGCATTAAAATAATTATTTGACCCCCTACCAACCAGCAAGAATTCTGGCTCTCAGACTCCAACTCAGACTCACTTTTATTGTCACTCGACCCTTACAGGCAGAACAAAATGCAGTTTTTCCAGGTCTTTGTGTAGTTAACTGGGACTTTTTTTTTTAAACCTAACCTATTTTATAAACTTTTGCAATATAAACTTTTGCAATGTGCAATATGCGCACCCCTGTGGCCATAGAATATATATACAAGGCACAGGGTCGGCAGCAGCATTAGAGTATTAAGAAGGTAACAATGTGCATGTAGTGCAGTGTTCACAGTTTGGTGGTGGATGTTGAACTGTTCCACAGCCTGACAGCATTCGGGTAGACGCTGTTTTTCAGTCTGGATGTTTTTGCCCGGATGCTGCACAACCTCCTTCCAGAGGGAAGGGGTGTGAACAGACTGTGTGCAGGGTGGGTGGAGTCTCAGAGGATGCAGGTGGCTTTGTCTCTACATCTGGAGATGTAGATGTCCTCAACGGGTGGTAAGCTGCATCCGATGGCCCTCTGTGCAAACCTCACCACCCGCTGCAGCGCTTTCTTCTCCGCCACCGTGCAGCCACCATACGACACAGGGAGGCAGCAGGACAGGACACTCTCCACTGTGTAGAAGGCCCTGGGGACCTCTGTGTTCAGTCCGGCCCTTCCAAATTTCCTCAAAAAATAGACGTGTTGGTGGGCTTTGTTAATGACAGCTGTGGTGTTGGTGTGCCAGGTGAGAGTGTTCGAGAGGTGGACTCCAAGATACCTGATGGAGGAGACGATCTCCACTGCTGCTCCGTTGATGTAGAGGGGGGAGGGGATTGTGGGGGCTGACCTGCGGGAGTCAACATCTATCTCCTTGGTCTTCTGGGTGTTGAGGATGAGGTTATTGTCTCCGCACCACCGTGTCAGGTTCTCCACTTCTTGGGTTTACGGTGTCTCATCCCCTTGGCTAATGAGCCTGATCACTGCTGTATCATTTGCAAACTTAACAACAAGTTATTCTTGTGCTGGGCTCTGCAGTCGAAGGTCATCAATGTGTACAGCAGTGGACTGAGCACACAACCCTGGGGTGAGCCAATGTTCAGGATGATGGTGGAGGATGAGGTGGTGTTGATCCTGACACTCTGTGGCCTCCCAGTCAGGAAGTCCAGGATCCAGTTGCACAGTGCTGAGGGGACTCCTAGTTCAGCCAGCTTGGAAACCAGTTTCTGCAGGATGATGGTGTTGAACGCAGAAGTGAAGTCCAGAAACAGCAGCCTCACATAGGAGTCTTTGTTCTCTGTGTGGGAGAAGGCCTGATGCACCACAGTGGAGATGGCATCAGCTGTGGACCGGTTTTGCCTGTACGCGTACTGGTGCTCATGTACAGTCACATCGATGGTCTGCTTCAGGCGCCTCATCACCAGCCTCTCAAAGCACTTTGTGATGATGGGGGTGAGTGCAACTGGCCTGTAGTCGTTGAGGCAGGATGGTGCAGAGGTCTTTGGCACAGATATTATCCTTGATGTCTTGAGGCATGGCGGAACTCTGGCTTGGGACAGAGAGGTGTTGAATATATCCGCCAGAACCTCAGACAGCTGGTGTGCACAGTCTTTAAGAACCCTCCCTGGTATTCCGTCAGGGCCCGGGGCCTTTCTGGGGTTGATCCTCTGCAGCACTCACAGACCTGTTAATTTTTCTTTAAGAAGCCCTCTTATTCTGCACTCTTTACCTGTATTAATTGCACCTGTTTGAACTTGTTACCTGTCTAAAAGACACCTGTTCACACACTCAATCAATCACACTCCGATCTGTCCACCATAGCCAAGACCAAAGAGCTGTCTAAGGACACCAGGGACAAAACTGTAGACCTGGGATGGACTACAGGACAACAGGCAAGCAGCTTGTAGAAGACAACAACTGTTATGATTATTTATTAGAAAGTGGAAGAAACACAAGATGACTGTCAGTCTCCCTCGGTCTGGGATTCCATGCAAGATCTCACTTTGTGGGGTAAGGATGATTCTGAGAAAGCTCAGAACTACACAGGAGGACCTGGTCAATGACCTGAAGAGAGCTGGGACCACAGTCACAAAGATTACATTAGTAACACGTGATGTTGTCATGGTTTAAAATCCTGCAGGGCAGCAAGGTCCCCCTGCTCAAGCCAGCACATGTCCAGGCCCGTTTGAAGTTCACTAGTGACCATCTGGATGATCCAGAGGAGGCATGGGAGAAGGTCATGTGGTCAGATGAGACCAAAATAGAGCTTTTTGAATCAACTACACTTACCATGTTTAGAGGATGAGACAACCTCCTTCCCTCAGTAAGAGCATTGAAGATGGGTCATGGCTGGGTCTTCCAGCATGACAATGACCCCAGACACACAGCCATGGCAACTAATGAGGGCCTCTTTAAGAAGCATTTCAAGGTCCTGGAGTGGCCAGTCTCCAGACCTGAACTCAATAGAAAATCTTTGGAGGTAGCTGAAACTCCAAACCTGAAACATTTGGAGAAGATCTGTATGGAAGAGTGGACCAAAATCCCTGTTGCAGTGTGTGAAAACTTGGTCAAGAACTACAGGAAACGTCTGACCTCTGTAATGGCAGACAAATGTTTCTGTACCAATTGTTAAGCTCTGTTTTTCCAGGGGTCAAATACTTATTTTATGCAATAAAATGCAAATTATTTAAAAATCATACAATGTGATTTACTGGATTTTTTTTTAGATTCTGTCTCTCACAGTTGAAATGTAGGTACAATAAAAAGTACAGACCTCTCCATTCTTTGTAGGTGGGAAAACCTGCAAAACTGACAGGGATTGTTTGAGATTGTTTGAGATTGCACTGCACACATACCTTTTTCTCCATGCTGAGGAGAAAGTGCTCGACTGTAGAGGTTGGATTGCCGTTAAACATCACAACACAATTCAGTGGACCTGAGGTCTGTCCACTTTGCTTGCAGGCATTATTCCCATGCCTCCCCCCAGACATGTGCTTTTGTGAACATGTGGCACCTCTGCTGTTTGCCTCCAGAGTGCAACGACATCATGTTACCACCTCCAGGATGTTGATATATGAAAGGCCTTGACTGCTGTCCACCTTTTCAGGTAACAGACATGGCAGTGGGCCTTCTGTTCGTCATAGGCCCTCTCCTAGGAGAATGGCATGCTGTGGATCTGCTTGTACTTGTTACTTCCTATGGTGATGTAGCTCTCCAGGCTGGCATTGCAGCTGGGATATTGATTCCATAACCTGTTCTATGCCACTTGTCCTTCACTTCTGTCAGGCTGAGCAGTGGCGAGGCACAGAGAGAGGCTGGACACAAATGCAGGCTCTCAGTGCAGGACATATGAGTAAAAATATTGGTCTTTATTACAGGCAGGGGTTTCGTAAACAGGAAGCCAGTCCGCGAAGCAAAGTTACCAGGCAGGGGCGAGACAGAGGATGTGGTCATAAACAAGCAGGGTCAGTACACAAGCAAACTGGGTTGTCAGAGATGAGGCTAAAGGCAGGATCTGGTGAACAGAGCAAAGTCAAAACATGGCTTGACAAAAACAGAGTGGAGACGGAATGCTGGTAAGTGGCAACAATCAACAAATAAGCAATGAGGGAGTGAACAGATGCAGTTTAAATAAGGGAGACTGACAGAAAAACAAGACGCACATGAGGACGAAGGATCTGGAAAGGGGGGCATGGCTGACAGATGAGGAACAGGTGCAAGAGAGTGAGGGGAGTAAAAACACAATGCAGACAGAACCAAGAGAACTAACTGACTAGAAAATTAATGGTGGAAAATGTGACATGCTTAAGGCAGACAATAATTAATGTGAGCAAAACAAAAACGTTTTCAGAAAAACTAGGAAATAATGTGAATAATCTAAAAAGTGGGAAACTTGGAGATCAATACTAATACTCGAAACTGGAACAGGACTGACTGTTGTGAAAGTGTAGTGACACGGACCCACAACAGGGGGCGCAAATGAACGGACAATAGGAGAAGTTAAATCTGAACACTTTACTGTTGTGAATGCCACAACCACACACAGCAGGTTATAGAATGAATACAAGGTCAATTAATAAAGGTGTCGTGTGGGCAGGCTCGACGATAGGAGACGTCCGTCTGGAGAAGAACCGGAACCACACGATTTCCTCCGCCACCGAACCAGGAGGATACTGGAGCCGCCAGGTCCCGAGTTCCCCAGGTGGCCACCGTCTCCGCGTGTCGGATCTGGTACTGCTGGCGAAGAGCACAAACAGTCAGGTGTGGGTGTGTGTGCACCCCGTAACAAGGATGGTGGTTATTCCACCTCCACCTCTAATCACACGCTCGTGCAGCTCCTGTTTAACCACTTATCTGGTTGGGGTGTGAGGTGAAGCCGTCGCTAATCACACCAAACGCCAATCCAACAGATAAGGAAACACCACAGGAAAACAGCTGCAAAAAGAGCTCAGATTATTTGTCATTGTTAAATACAGCAGAGAATATTACCTCCTTGGAAGAACAATATCTCGGCGACGTGGTGGAGGTGTTGTCCTGCTTTTATGCGGGGTGAGGCGCAGATGATTGGTGACAGCTGTCATAGCCGATGAGTGACAGCTGTCAACCCAGCCGCTCTTGGAAGGTGGCAGCGCCCTCCTGTGCCTGAAGCCCGCACTTCAGACAGGGCGCCCTCTGGTGGTGGGCCAGCAGTACCTCCTCTTCTGGCGGCCCACACAACACTGACACTGAATAAAGTATAAAACAAATGCAATGACCGATAATAAGATCACAATACAAGATAACTAATAAACAGAGAATGCAATAAATCACAAACGGAACATAGTCAGATATGAAACACTGAAGATAAATAATAAGCAAAACCTGTGACAAAAGCATAATGCAATCATTGTGAAAAACAAAACAAAACTAAGACTGAACACAAAATGAATTGTAACAGAAAATAAAACTCATGACTACCAGAACACAACCAGAATAATAAGACAGAGAAGATAAATAAGAAGCAAGATCAGAGTATGCATAACAACTGCAGTTAACCAATACATAGATAACTAATAAATTAAAAGATAACCAAGAATGAAACTAATGACTACAGCAAACAGAAAGAAAAGCATTAAATGACTGAACTGAAATTGCAATACAGTGAACCAATAATACAATAAAGAACCAAAACCATGGACCACAGATAAATGCATAAACCAAACTAGAATGAAAATAATCAAGGGACCAAAGTAAAACAACTAGAAAGTCAAGACCAAGGCAAACGGAAAGAAAAGACAAGGTGACAAAATACCCACTGGAACCCAAACAGGACTGAAACATGACAATACTCCCTCCCAAGATGGATGTCCCCGACAGACGCCAAAACCAACCACGGGCACACCGACACTGGGAGGAAAGAGGGGGAAAATGGATGGATGGCTAAAAGAAACCCGGTACAGAAAAACAAGACCATGAAGCAGAGAACCACTAGGCAGACTGATAAACCCAAGACAGACCGGAAGAAGAACCACTGGGTGGCTACCAGGGCCCAGAGCAGAACCAGGAGGATGACTACGAGACTTAACACCGTGTGCGACTATACCCGGGATCGGGCTCAGGTCAGAATCAGGAGGCCCTACACCATGTGATGGAATATTAGGGGACCGTATTACAGATGGATCAGGAGGGCGACCCTGAGCCTTCATACCTTGCATGAAAACATCAGAGACCCAGCTAAGGGCAGAATCAGGGAGGTGGCCAGGAGGCCCAACACAGTGCCGAAAAACATCAGGGAATCGTTAAGCAAGTGGGTCAGGAGGACGACCATGAGCTTCAACGTAGTGCATGGGAACATCAGGGAACCAACTATGGAGAACACAGACCTTTATGGCAAGGTCAGAAGAGCTATCCTTTCCAGAACCATCAGACTTGGCAAAACCAAAAGCCACACTCAGTCACCCACAAATGAAAGAAGAAGCTGTACATTTTTGGAAAACAAAATACAGAGCCTCCTGAAACCCCAACCCCAGGTAATGACCAATTTAAATGGCCTGAGGTCAAATAACCGTAACCCAGGCAGGAGCTTAACCATTTAACCAAAGAACTCAGGTGAGAACCAAGAGGATACTTATATAAGGAATCAAAATGTCGACAGAAAATTCCATAAGTTTACAAACCACAAAAGGGGGCCGTTCAACTGAGTCACAGAAACCAGATTGGAAAAAGATCCACCTGGAAACACCTGCTTTCTCCATGAACAAAACAAATCAAAGGGATGGCTGGTGAAACTTAGCAGGAAATCTGATTTGAAAACCTTAATCAGGAAAGAAAGATGGGATTTGAGTGGGAACAAACCCCCCAAAATCACACTTTAACCCAAATGAGGATGAGATGAATAAACTGATAAACCAAAGATCATTAACAATTCAGTGCGCACCTTAAACGGCAACCATTCCAAACAGGGATGTTGTGATTCAAACAGGTTTCTTGATAAATCAGATATGTAGCAGAAATATGTGTTTTGGGATACTTTAAAATTATCACTTGTGGATAATTTTATCTCAAATAATGGGGGCACCACCTATGACTGAATGATATTGTAACAAGGTTATAATATCAGTGATTTTAGGGTCAGCCACTAGGAAATATTAATTCAGTCTCTAATCTTACAGTAGTAAGTTCTACAGTCGGGTCTGATTCTTCTGTAAAACCATACAAACCACAGACCACTTCATACGTTTAAAACATTTATTTAACTCAGTCACGAGTTAAACAACAGGACATATCACAGTAAGCAATTTGATGATGATGAAGTTCAATGAGCAATTATTATGACATTTATGTAATTTGGTTCAGTTGTGGGAGTTTAAGAATGAATTCCGTGGACTTCTGCTTCCGGGCCAGTGGAGTGAGCAGCAGGTTAGGGCAGCTCTATTGAATACATTGATTTAAAACGAACTAGACCAGAAAAACATAGACTAAACTGCGACATACTGGGCTAAAATAACCAATTGTCCGAAATGGCAACAAAAAAAGATACTCGGAAATATACACAGAAAACCATCCAGGCGACTACGGTCCAGGCCAGCGCGGACAAGCTTGACATCATGGCGGAGACCGGCCATGGCCCGGGGGAAGAGTCCGCGATCTCCGTGAAAGCGCTGCAGAGCGAACTACAATCCCTCCGGAACGACCTGAAGTCATGCATTAAATCAAACGCTGACATGCTACACAAAGAATTACGTGAGGACATTTCTTCAATTCGGCAGGAGGCTAAAGCGGACATAAAGGCGCTCCGAGACAAACTCTCCCAAAAGATAGAGGCGCTATATAACACTCATAAGCAGATGGAAAGTACACAACGGGAGATGGAAAAATCCTTAAGTGACTTTTCTGACAGGGTGATTTCACTGGAGAAGTCACACGAATTGCTGACAAAAGAATGCAAGAGTCTACGGGAGAAATGCAGCGACCTGGAGAACAGGAGCCGCAGACAGAACCTGTGTATTGTGGGAGTCGCGGAGGACGCCGAGTGGGGGAATCCTAGCAGCTTTGTAGCCGAGCTCCTACTTCAGGTGCTGGGGCAAGACAAGTTTGACTCACCTATTATCATCGATCGAGCTCACAGGACCCCTGCCCCGAAACCGCGCCAAGGTGAACGCCCTCGAGCCATAATTGTACGTCTGCATTATTACACCCAGAATGAAAAAATATTGGAGTTATCCAGACAAAAGGGACAGCTGTCCTATAAAGGTGCGCTACTACACATATTCCCAGACCTGTCCCCAGAGGTCGGCCAGCTCCGGGCATCATTTAACCAGGTGAAGAAGACGCTACGTAATGCAGGGGTGCCGTACAGCCTGTACTTCCTGGCAAAGTTGGTGATAACCATGAACGGATCCAAACACTCGTTCAGTGACCCACGGGAAGCGGAGATGTTCGTGAAGGACAACATAACAAAGAGGGACACGCCGGAGGAGACGTAATTCTCTTTTTTTTTCCCCCTCGACAATTTTGAACTGATCAGCGCTATATTCCAAAGACACAAATTAAAAGTGGTATGAGATATCTGTTCTTATAATTCTACTGCGAGAGCACAGTATATATTTTATTATTACTCCTGCTATTAACACCTATGGTGCATAATATTTAGATAATGTTTCGTTTTCACTGTGTTTAACCCTGTTTAGGCCTTATTTAAAATTACTCTGGCCCTGTTGGCATAATACTCTGGTCTAGGTTTATAGGGTCATTTATCACTAGAACTTAGTGTGAAGTCAAGAGTCCACACTCCTCTCTTATTTGAAGGACTTTTTTTGGTTTGTTTTATTTTTACTACATTGTATTGATGGTGCTTCAGTTCAGGAGAGCACCTCTTTTCTAATAGACAAAGTTTTACTGCACTGGAGGCAGCTGTGTTTTTTTTTGTTGTTGTTGTTGTTTGTTTGTTTGTATGGGGAAAATCAGAGAGGGTATGGGGTTTGCTACTTTTTCTTTTCTCTTTCTCTTGTGTTCTCAGAGGGTGGGGACGGAGTCACATGTTAATTCACTCTTAACTAGAACCTGGATAAGAATTTAGTTAATATTGTTTCCTGGAACTGTAAGGGACTGAATGGTGCTGTGAAGCGGGACGACATCCTGTCTCATTTGAAAAACTTAATACAGATATTGGTCTCTTGCAGGAAACTCATCTGAAGGACAAAGATCATTGTAGATTGCGTAGAAACTGGATCGGCCAAATTTTTAATTCAAATTTTAATACTAAAAGCAGAGGTGCAGCAATAATAATTAGAAAATCAATCCCTTTTGTGGCAACCAAAGTATCTCAGTAATCTCAGACAGTAAAGGTAGATATATTATTTTTTTGGGGAGGCTCTTTAATGAATTAGTTATTTTAGTTAGTGTTTACGCTCCAAATATCAATGATAATTCATTATATCCTTTTTTTTCTGCAATACCATATCTGGATTCGCACAAGCTTATAGCTGGTGGAGACTTCAACCTGATATTAGATCCCCAATTAGATCGGTCCTCACAGAGAACAGTGGCTCTGTCTAAATCTGCACGAACTGTTTTGGATTTTATGGTGACATTTAAAATAGTAGATCTGTGGAGATTGTTATTTCCTTCGACACGTCAGTATTCATACTTTTCACCAGTCCACCGCTCTTATTCTTGGATAGATTTCTTTCTAATTGACTCCGGGCTGCTACCAATAGTTAATCAGTGTGAATATAAAACAATTGTCTTGTCAGATCATTGCCCAGTACTTTTACAATTCATTTTTGGGCTGAAATCCGTTAAAAGATGGAGACTTAATAACAATTTATTGTCGGAGCAAAAATGGCAGGAAGAAATAAAGAAACACATTGATATATTTCTTGATAGCAATGACACACCCGATGTCACAAGATCCACGATTTGGGACACGCAGAAAGCCTGTATACGAGGACACCTGATTTCGCAGAGTAGCTTCATTACTAAAAAACGAAGAAAAAAGGAACTAGATATTATTGAGAATATTGCAGAGGTGGACAGACAGTGTCTGTCCTCTCCATCGCCCGATTTATACAAAAAGAAGCAGTCTCTTCAGACAGAACTTAATTTGCTCTATACGACTGAAACAACCAGGTCACTCACTATGTTGAAACATAACTATTATGAACATGGAGAAAAGGTGGGTAGGCTTCTCGCGTCTCAAGTTAAGGAACAAACAGCTTCAAGGGCACTTCCACAAATCAGAACTGAAACAGGACAAACAACAATGGACCCAATAGAGATCAATGAAATATTTAAGACATTTTATACAAATTTATACACTTCTGAGTCTAAAAATGATATAGCACTAATAGATAATTTTTTGTAAAGGCCTTCATATTCCAACAATTAGCACAGAACATAGGGACCTATTGGAGAAAGCAATTGAATTAGAGGAACTAAAATGTGCAATAGATAAAATGTAAAACTCAAAAGCGCCAGGCCCAGATGGTTACACGGCTGAGTATTCTAAGACTTTTAAGGAGCAGATTTCCCCCTTATTTTTGCAAACATTGGAAGAAGCATTATCCAGGGGCTCTCTACCTCCATCATTTTATGAAGCCAGCATATCACTCATTCACAAGACGGGTAAAGACCCCTTGGAACCTGGATCATATAGACCTATAAGCTTACTTAATGTAGATTATAAGATTTTTGCAGACATTTTGGTGACACTTCTAGAACATATACTTCCAACAATTATATCAAAGGATCAGACCGGTTTCATCAAAGATAGACACCTATTCTTTAATATAAGAAGATTAGTGAATATTATTTATACAAAAAATGTGGAGAACCATGGAGCAGAATTGCTACTTTCTCTTGATGCAGAGAAGGCCTTTGACAGGGTCGAGTGGGATTATCTCTTCTCGGCCCTGTCAAAGTTTGGATTCGGCCCCAAATTTATATCTCTAGTAAAACTGTTATATATTCAACCCCAGGCATCAGTGCACATCAATAGCATAAGCTCAAACTTTTTCCCCTAGGCCGCTCTACTAGACAAGGGTGCCCCCTATCTCCAATGTTGTTCGCGATAGTGATAGAGCCCCTGGCTATTGCTTTGAGAGCTGCTGACGGATACTCTGGAATTTTCAGAGGTAATATGGAACACAAGGTATCACTGTACGCTGATGACCTCTTATTATATATATCAAATGGGAAGGAATCTCCACCAGTTATACTATCAATATTGCAAAATTTTGGTATAATATCTGGCTATAAAATAAATTTTTCTAAAAGTGTGTTATTCCCAATTAAGGGAATGGACCAGCAACATTCCATCTTCATAAATTCATACCCATTCACAGTTTCTAACAAATTTAAATATCTAGAAATCATTATCACACAAGATTTTTCTAATCTTTTTAAACATAATATATCAAGTTTGCTTGAGCGAATAAAATCAGATTTTGACAGATGGGTTAACCTTCCAGTTTCTTTAGCAGGACGAATAAATGTTGTGAGGATGAGTGTTTTACCAAAATTTCTATTTGTATTCCAATGTTTACCGATTTTCATTTCAAAAACATTCTTTAAAAAATGAGATGGCTTGATTTCTCAATTCATTTGGAACAAGAAGACTCCTAGAATCAAGAAATCTTTTCTGCAGAGACCAAAAATACTCGGGGGCATGGGGTTGCCTGGGGTTATATTATTGGGCTTGTAATATTCGTTCTTTGTCTTTTTGGTGTGGTGGGCCGGGGGTCGACTGGTTTGAGATGGAAAATTATAGCTGTCACCCATCTTCACTGCGGGCACTGGTCTATTCTTCTGTTAAGACATCTATTCCGAAAGTGAAAAATGTAGTTGTTAATCATTCAGTAAAAATTTGGCGCCAGCTTAGGAGACACCTCGGTTGGAAGATGAGTTCAGTGCTCGCTCCAATAATGGGTAATCATGAGTTTGCTCCAGGGCTTATAGGTACATCTTTTAAGCAATGGGAAACTAAAGGGATACACTGTGTTCGTGACCTTTTTATACAAGGCACTAAAAGAGAAGTATAACATTAACAGTGGAGATTTCTTTAATTTTTTGCAAGTTCGCAGCTTTGTGAAGGAGATGTTTCCCTCTTTTCCCGGTCGACCCCCTGAATACGAGTTGAACTCAATTATTTTAAATGACCCACTGACAAAGAGCTCAATTTCTAAGGTCTATAATGATCTGTCAGAAATGGAATATCTGTCCTCTCTAGGCCTCCTGAAGGAAGCTTGGCAAAAGGACCTTGGAGTAAACATATCGGACTCCCAATGGAACAAGGCTCAGGATAATGACCACTCATCTTCAATCTGCGCTCGACACGGATTATTGCAGTTTAAAGTTTTGCATAGACTTCATCTGTCCAAGCAACGATTGACTAAAATGTTTCCTGTGACAGACCCATCATGTGACCGTTGTGGCCAGAGTCCGGCCTCATTGGCTCATACCTTTTGGAGCTGTCCAAACATCTACAATTACTGGACAGTGGTATTTCAGATGCTCTCTGAAGTTTGCCATATACGTTTAGCCCCAGACCCAGTTCTTGCCTTATTTGGTGTTGCCCCAATTACAACTAACCTTTTAAACAAAAAACTGTAATAAAATTCATGGTGCATCTGGCTAAAAGATTAATACTGTTGAATTGGAAGCAAAAGAACCCACCCTCCTTTACTAATTTATTACTGGATATAATGAAACATGTACAATTGGAAAAAAAATTAAATTTGAGCTGAAAGGCAAGGTGGACACATTCTACGGGATATGGCAACCGTTCCTAGATTACTTTAACAGGTAAAGTGAATGATACTCATGATAGGTGACCCGCCCCCACTCTCATTCTTTCTTTCTTTCTTTCTCTTTTTCTTTTCTTCTTTCTCTTTTCTCAACTCTGTATTTTTTGTATTTGTTCCTAATTTTGTATGTGTCAAAAAAGAAAAAACCTTAATAAAGAGATTTAAAAAGAAAAGAAAAGAATGAATTCCTTCAGAATCAGCTGGAGATTTACTTTATTTATTAATGTGAGATATGGTTAATGACAGGGAATAGAATTAACTAAAGCCACTTTGCTTATCTCTGATACACCATCCAGGTCTTACTTGGATGTGTTGTGCAGATGGTCTCTGTGAGGTCAGATGCTGGGAGCCGTCTCGTTTCCAGTCAATGAACTGTCTGTTTGCACAGCTGTTTCCGGTACCTTGACAAAGAGACTCTGCTGGTCACTGCACCCGGTTTCGTTGGTTACCAGGGGCACTTTCAGTTGTGATCGCTGTGACTTGTGGCGGCGCTTCAATCGCTGTTGCAGCTCAGCTGACCTGGATGTATATATCTCTGCAGTGCTTGCCATCTGGGATTGTCAAATAAAGGCTTGAGTGTCTTTAATTTATATTCGCCAAAACAAAAATTTGTCTTTCGTCATCATCTTTGGAAGCCAGATCAAATAAAAATTCGATACAAAAGTAGTTGACTTTGTCAAGAAAAATGTTCACGAGATGAATTTGGAGTTCAAGAAGAAAAAGGTTTTAATTTGAAAAATCCTCAAAGGAAGTTAACTGCGCCTGTGCGTTTAACTTGGCAAAAATTGAGAAAACGTTATCTGTAGAAAAAAATTGAAAAATAATTTCTTGTTTTGCATGCACAAACAAGAAATAAGTTTAGGCAGCATGTGGTTGCAAGAACAAAGGGTCATTAAAAGTTTGGACATCTAAGGCACCGTCTCGAGACCCAAGAGAAAGATGCAGGAGGAAGAGTCAGCGGAGGAGAAGAGAACAGCCCAGGAGAAGAGCAGAAGAGGCAGAAGAGAGTGAGTTCCCCGGGGGCGCATGCTTTTAAAGGGTTAAAAGCTCCACCCCCAAGAATTCTGGGTACTGTAGTTTTTCTCTGCATTTCTTGGTCTAGTTTTATAATGAATCAGTGTCTGCTTTCTTAAATTCCTGCTTAAAACCAAGAAAGTCCTGCATTACACAACTCTAGTACACAATATCCGTAGAAATATCACAAAACACAGTCATATCTGGAAAAAGCACACATTTGACAAAATCTCTACAGTCTATGATCGGAGTAAAATATGGGATATATATATATATATATATATTCCATGTGTGAGGTTAAATGATCACAGTTTCATTCCTTTTTCTTTTCTTTTTCTTTGTTTTCTGGTTACAACAACACTAGTCCAATTTTACAATATAATCTTCAACTTATAACACTCACTAATTGGGCACATGTCCTTCCCCAATCTGCCCAAAAGGGGTCACTCTTGCTCCACGGACTGGAAGAGGCTTGTTTTGGGGTCGGTTTTAACCAGAAAAACTGGAGATAACCTGAAACACTGAAGATAAATTATAAACACTATAAATACACTATAAAACCTATTTAAAACCTGTGACTAAAGCATAAGGCAATCAATGTGAAAAACAAAACAAAACTAAGACTGAACACAAAATGAATTGTAACAGACAGTAAAACTCATGACTACCAGAACACAACCAGAATAATAAGACAGAGAAGATAAATAAGAAGCAAGACCAGAAAATGCATAACAACTGAAGTTAACCAATACATATATAACTAATAAATTAAAAGATAACCAAGAATGAAACTAATGACTACAGCAAACTGAAAGAAAAGCAGTAAATGACTTAACTGAAAATGCAATACAGTGAACCAAGAATACAATAAAGAACCAAAACCAGGGACCACAGAATAATGCATAAACCAAACTACAATGAAAATAACCAGGGGGCCAAAATAAAACAACTATAAAGTCAAGACCAAGGCAAATGGAAAGAAAAGACAAGGGGACAAAATACCAACTGGAACCCAAACAGGACTGAAACATGACAACTTCCTGTCTTCCCAGTTAGATTCAGACAAAGCAGTGAGTACAAATGGTGCTTCTGCTATTTCAGCATTTCTTCTTAAACACTATTTTGAACCACCAATAACAAATTTGATGTTAAAGCTGATCTTGAAAAGTATTTTGTGTTACAATGCACATCCTATGCACCAAAATAGTCAACATTTTTTGCTTGACAGTGCAATACAGTGATTTCTGCTGCATTTACACATAACAACGGCACGTCACAAATGCCACGAAGTATACATTCTTGACTGCTGATCACAAATGTGATGATTCGGGGCTGAGGTGTCAGGTGTCCTCAGGAACTGTTGCAACCTGTTACCACGCGGTATGATTAATGGCATGTGTTGCTGGAGAATTATCAGGAACCATTACGCACGGTCAAGAATAATGTTCCACGTTGTTGCACGCTGTTGCGCACTATTGTTACCTCATTCACATTGTGAATGAGGTGAATTGTCTCCACACACACACACCAATATTCATCAAACTGTCAGTTGCTGAACAGTTCAGATCACTCCAGTTTGTTCCTCAAAATCCACAGCAGAAGAACTTTGTGACTGCATGCTTAGTTGGGCTCTGTGCCATGGAGAGGTGGAGGAGACAGAGAGAGCCAGATGTGTGGCTCCACGCGGCTCTGGTCTCGGTCGTTTTCCCAAACATCGGGCACATACAGCAGGTGGAACACCTGCAGGAGCGCGCTGAGGAGCATTGGAAAGAGACTTTTAGCTGACTTGGCATCACTGTCTTCCTTCTTCTTTTCATTAATTAACCCAAAGTCAAGAATATGATCACATATTTAACGCCTCTTTGTTATTTCATGGCCTCTTTGTGTTTGTCTGTGTGTGTTCAGGTCACAAAGGTGTCTGCTGATGGAGAACAGGTTGAATATGATGCTGAAAGGATTCATAAACGAGCAGAGGACCTGGAGCAGTACATCAGGGGTACATTGCTGGGAGCTAAAGGTAGCACAAATAAATATTAATTGTCTTCAATAAATAGTCTTATTTTTAGTTCTTGTAAGTGTAATCTGCTGCAGCCATGCCACTGTGAGCACACCAATCTGTCAAATCTCAAAAGTGAAACACAGCATTTCCTGATCAGTATTTAGCTGGAAGACAGTTTGAGAACAGTCCAAGCTGTGAGCATTTTTCTCCATGTAGAAATGGAGTTTCACCAGGAAGGGGGACCAACATGAAACTCGTGCCAAATCCGAATTCAGCATTGCCCCAGATCCACTGTAGCATATCATGCAGATACTGTACACACACAAAAAAAGACAAGGCATAAAGTATCATCACTCTGTTAATTAAATGTGTATGATGGATTATAGCTATCCAAAAGAATTTTGAAGTTTACTATTACAGAAAGTGGTAGCATATTGACTTTTACTACTGACTTATTGTGCGCACCTGTTTTGAGACAGGGAGACATGCGACATGGAGAGTTTTGTTTTGAGTCAATTATTTGTTTTTGTTTGTTTTGAGAAATTAGGTTACAAATTTTATAATTAATTAGTTTCTTTAAAAGCTCACATTTGATATTTGTACTGCTTTTTTTCTTCACCACTGGACATACCAACAAAGAAAGAAAGAAAGAGACTACACAAAGGCATCAGTCTGAGGTGCCTTAGTCTTTTGCAGAGTACTGAAACTGATTCATTGTTACATATTAAAATAGCCACTATTAGATCACATTTCACCAATATCTGCTACGTGAGTGTTAATACACCAACGAGCATAGGCAGTGTAAATGTACTGATGAAAGTTGACTTAAAAGTGAATGGGAGTCATTCAACTGCATTTATTTATTTATTTTTTTTTCAAGTATTGAGTCAATACGTTTACTCAGATTTTGGAAGGACTTTTATTTGCATTATTTTTTAACAATATTAAGGATGCAATTGAATGCATCCTCTTGAACCACTGAGTTGATGTCAGTTTTCAGTAGTTAGCCGCATAGCATGTGTATTGTCCGTAGAGATTCTCAGTCTTTTCTTGTGGACTCTGAATCAATGTTGATGAGTTCTTCAAATCTTTCAAAGGGTTTTGGAACAGTGTTTTTATTTTGCTGTATTCTGCATCTCGGTGGCTATCTGAAGCTGCTGGCTCATGTGAACATGGGTATGGGTCTAGCAGGTGCCAGACATGTCTATGGGATTTTAGATAGACTAAACAAACTAGCAGATTGTACGAGCTATATGCTTTAATTTGAAGATGTACATGATTACAGCATTGTTTTTTTAGTTTTTGAGTTCATCACAAGCTGATGTGACAATAATAATGATGTGACAAGCAGTATTCACAAACTAAAATACTGTTGCTCTAAATGGTTTGAAATGTTCACGAGGTAGTGCACTGGTGGTTAAAGTGGGATTTGGTAGGTGGAGAAACCTTAAAATACAATGTAGTGGTGCAACCAGGAAAAATCACAATAGAGCTGGGTATCGATTCAAATTTCAAGAATTGATTCGATTCCAATGCTTAAGATTCAGAATCGATTATTATGATTTGATTTGATTCGATTCGATCTGATATTGATTTGGGTCAGTTATTAAAACCATTTTTGAACTGTTACCTAATTGTCTGGTTATGCAACACAATACTATAATTATATTGACATTTGGCAGCAAATTAATGAAGTATTGGTAGTTAATTATGATAGGGCTATAAGACTGATGGCACGGACCCCCTCCCAGAATGATATAGTATTTTTATTGTACAAACATACTGAAGGGCAGAATTACTGAACAGGTCCAGGGCAGCCAAAAGAGGGCACCAAAGGTACCTGGTTCATTGGACCTGACACAGGTACATTTCTACACCCTTCCATGCCCTGGCCTGATGCCTTGTTTCTTTTGGCTTTAAAGTAAAGCTGTAACAAAGATTTAAAAAAAATGGCTTTACTTCACAAAATTTGGCCCTCAAAATGCAGGAAATACTGTTTCAGAGGGTTAGAAATTTAAAAATGTTCCGTGAGGCAAATGTGTGTGTGTGTGTATATATATATATATATATATATATATATATATATATATATATATATAGCACTGTTTACGGTGTGGGTGGGGAGCTGTTGACCCTGACTGGGGATGTTGTCGGGCGTTGGAAGGAGTACTTCGAGGATCTCCTCAATCCCATCGTCACGTCTTCTGAAGAGGAAGCAGAGACTGAGGATTCGGAGGCGGACTCATCCATTACCCAGGCCGAAGTCACTGAGGTGGTTAGAAAGCTCCTCAGTGGCAAGGCTCCTGGGGTGGATGAAATCCGTCCTGAGTACCTTAAGTCTCTGGATGTTGTGGGGCTGTCTTGGCTGACACGCCTCTGCAACATCGCGTGGCGATCGGGGACAGTGCCTCTGGATTGGCAGACCGGGGTGGTGGTCCCTCTGTTTAAGAAGGGGGACCGGAGGGTGTGTTCCAACTATAGGGGGATCACACTCCTCAGCCTCCCCGGTAAGGTCTATTCCAGAGTACTGGAGAGGAGAATTCGACCGATGGTTGAACCTTGGATTCAGGAGGAGCAGTGTGGTTTTCGTCCTGGTCGCGGCACACTGGACCAGCTCTACATGCTCCATCGGGTGCTCGAGGGTTCATGGGAGTTTGCCCAACCAGTCCACATGTGTTTTGTGGATCTGGAGAAGGCATTCAACCATGTCCCTCGGCACACCCTGTGGGGAGTGCTCCGGGAGTACGGGGTCTGGGGTCCTTTGCTAAGGGCTATCCGGTCCCTGTATGACCACAGCAGGAGCTTGGTTCGCATTGCCGGTAGTAAGTCAAACCTGTTTCCAGTGCACGTTGGCCTCCGCCAGGGCTGCCCTTTGTCACGGGTTCTGTTCATTATTTTTATGGACAGAATTTCTAGGTGAAGCCAGGGTGTAGAGGGGGTCTGGTTTGGGAACCACAGAATCTCGTCTCTGCTGTTTGCGGACGATGTGGTTCTGTTGGCTTCGTCAAATCAGGACCTTCAGCGTGCACTGGGGTGGTTTGCAGCCGATTGTGAAGCGTCCGGGATGAAAATCAGCACCTCCAAATCCGAGGCCATGGTTCTCGACCGGAAAAAGGTGCTTTGCCCTCTTCAGGTCGATGGAGTGTCCTTGCCTCAAGTGGAGGAGTTTAAGTATCTCTGGGTCTTGTTCACGAGTGAGGGACGGATGGAGTGTGAGATCGATAGACGGATCGGTGCAGCATCTGCAGTGATGCGGTCGCTGTATCGGACCGTCGTGGTGAAGAGAGAGCTGAGTAGGGGGGCAAAGCTCTCGATTTACCGATCGATCTACGTTCCGATCCTCACCTATGGTCATGAGATTTGGCTCATGACCGAAAGAACGAGATCGGGAGTACAAGCGGCCGAGATGAGTTTCCTCCGCAGGGTGGCTGGGCGCGCTCAGAGTCGAGCTGCTGCTCCTCCATGTTGAAAGGAGTCAGTTGAGGTGGCTCAGGCATCTTTTTTGGATGCCCCCTGGACGCCTCACTGGAGAGGTGTTCTGGGCACGTTCCACTGGAAGGAGGCCCCGGGGAAGACCCAGGAAACGCTGGAGGGACTACATCTCTCGGCTGGCTTGGGAACACCTTGGGGTTCCCCCAGAGGAGCTGGAGGAGGTGTGTGTGTGTGGATCAGGAGGTCTGGGTGGCTTTGCTTGAGCTGCTGCCCCCGCGACCCGACTCCGGATAAAGCGGAAGAAAATGGATGGATGGATGGATATATATATATATATATATATATATATATATCGACCTTTGGATGTGTGAAACGATCTGTGGGAATTAAAAGGAGAATCAATTTAAAATCAGTGAATCAATCTTTTCAACTCAGCACTAGCTAGCAAGCTGACAACAACAACAACGATTATATACACATCACCTTATTTCACTTATCGTTACCAATACACATTTCTCCATGTGACATTTATCTTCTGCAAACCTCAGAAGTTTCCCTTTACCACTCGGTAAACTCTGCATTCGCCAGGCAGTGAACAAACTCCAGCAGCTCCAAACAGCGTCCTCTTCACCCTGACTGCTCAGTTCATCTGCCGTCTTCTGCAGCTTGTACCTGTTGTTTTCTCTCTCTCTCTGTCCTACCCCAGCTCTCTGATTGGTTGACAGCTCACCAATATACAATGTACATTTCAAACCATCTATGAACTGGATTTAAACATTGTAGATTAACTAGAAAATTTTACAAGTTTACAGAGACATTTTAACAACTTCTACAAACATTCAGAAAAAAAGCTACTTCACAAAAAGTAGCTACAGAGACCAAAGGAGTTGTTATACCAGCCTGTAAACATGTATATTTCTGCTCTTACATTGGGCATTTTAACATGGACTTTCATGGGAATCTCTTCATTTTTGAAGCCACCCTCAAGCGGCCAGTCAAGGAACTGCAAGTTTTCTCCTTTCAGGTGGGCTTTATCTTACTGCTTACTGCAACACATGTGGCGTTCGCGTGTGCCCCCCCCCCCACACACACACACACATGCAGGGGGAGAGCACACTTGCATGACATGCTGATATGTATTTACAGACATGATCACATGGGGGCCACATTTGAGCACACACAGCTGGGCTGCATCGGCCGCACACAGCGCATGTCAGCAGGTTGCTCCATGTGAAACAGACTGGCAGATCACGCAGTAGGCGATCTGAATGTCACACTTGTCCAGCAGAACACATGCGTCACAGGACAGCAACAGGACTATGACAGTATGACAAGTTAACAGTGCCACAAATACGCCACTTTCAGTCACGTATTTCCAAAAATATGCGGTAACAAATGCCATTTTGTCAGTTATTACAGTGCTTTTTTTTCTCTTAAAATAAGTTTATCTCCTTGTTGATTTTAGTCGTTTTACTCGCCTGTTATAAGACAGTGATTTTCGCGCAGTGGTAAAGTTTCTGCCTGTTAATCGGAGCTTTTGTAAATTGCAGGTTCGAATCCCATGAGTGGCATTTATTTTTATTTAACCAGGGTTATTTAACCGCAGGGTTCTGTATTGCGTCCCATTTTATTTTTCATATTAACCCAGTGATATTCACTAATTATACAGATGGTTTTTATTTTATTTTTCTCCACATCAGTGACACGATGTGGTGGAACACGTTCCAGCTGCTCGCACTGTGTTCGTGGTTCCCCACAAAATGGTTCCCCATTTTGTGTTTGGCTCACAGATTTTCTTCTGGTTTCTGTGTCTTTTGTGTTATGTGTGAAGGGACCCTAATTCCTGTCTGCTTAAATTCATCTCTGGCAGACACATAGATCCATTTCCGGTCACCACAGCAGCCCTTTTCAGCTGTCATTTCTGACTGACACTTCAATCGTCAACTTCCTGCCATGTCCTCTGTGCTTCACCAGAAATATCCACATGTTCTCATGAGATCAGTGACTGTGGGAATGTCCTGCATTTCACTTGAGTGCTTCTCACATACTACTCTCCCAGACATGAGCAAGACTGCTCGTGCTCTCTGGTTTAAATGTGCTTTTAATGATGCTGCGAGCACACTGTGCTCTCCTTCAGCTGAAATAATTACTTATTTTGAACATCAGTATGTAAACTTATAGCTTCTGGGATGAAAGCATCACCATCAAACCAACACATTCTCACTGGCTATGAAGAAACTGTCCTTTCTGTGTTAGCCCAAGTTTGCTGGCTCTTCGCTCAGTGTGTGTGTGTGTGTGTGAGAGTGTGAGAGAGAGAGCAGAAGTGAGTTGTGGGTCACTGATGATTGAGAGCAGCAATTACAGACTTAATTAGGTTCAATCAACAACACACATGCACAAACACATTACACAAAGATACTTACATGTAGGTACGTGCACTCAAACACACAATGAGGCAAGATCATACTGGAGCAGCTTTGTGTGTGCTCATCTTTACCAGGGATTGTAATATGATTCCATCCACGTTGTAAGTGTTTAATTGGCTTTTAAATCTCACTGTGTAATTATATGGCTGTGACCCACACGCTCACACACGTGGGCGCACATACCCACATACGGTACAGCTGTTCATTAGCATGATGGCTTTACTTCTGTCTTGGCTCTAATCACATCATGTTTACATTCCACAAAGACACACAGGCCCACATGCACGCAACGACACAAACACTATTTAAATTTCAACTTGTTTTTTATCACATCATGTTTACATTTCAAATGAGAGACAAAAACACCATTGCCACACACAAACATCTCACTGCCATCTCTGTCACACAGACCCACACTGCTCATTAAGTTTGATCATTATTCAGATGAGACTTGCAGTGTTAATGCAGTTTTATCACCGATTGGTTTGATACGCCGCTGCTGTGAATCTGATAAAAGCAGAGAAACAAGACAGTTGCCAAAATCAGCAGTTTGATTGGTATGAAAACAAATTGTGTATTTGTCTGTTTAAATAAATGTGGACCACAGGAAGATCGGTTCTTTAAGCCCTATGCTGACCAGATTCATTTTATATGGGGAGGTTAGATGATTTTTATCCTGTCTGAATGCACCATTTCAGTTGTTTTACTGAGTACACAAACAGAGAGGAATAAAGAGAGGGGTCAGTGAGCTATTTTCTATGATATTTTCATCAGCCATCTTGGGGAGGGATTGCTGTGCGTTTGTAACCCACAGCTGTACTGACAGCAACGCCAAGAGTCAGGGCCCATCAAATCAATGTACTGCATAAACTCACCATCTTGTGGGTGTGATAAATACTATTAAATCCAAATCAAACTTCCATCAATATTTAAAAATAAACATAATACTAGAGCTAGAACAGGAAGTGATGTTCAAGTGTGTAGCGGTGGACTTGTGACCAGAGAATTTTCTGACAGTCCCTGTCAGACAAGAAAATCACTCAGGGACCTTGGGCATGGTCCTTAATCCCCCAACTGCTCCTGGTGTGTAGTGAGCTCCTTTCATGGCAGCACCCTGATATTGGGTGTTATCATATACTTATAAATGATACGCCAACGTGATTGGATAAAACACAAAAGAATAAATAGCAATACACCCTTTTCGCGGACAGGTAATATTTTTCATACCACCCGAGTATAATCAGCCAGTCAGGTGTCACGTACATTCACGTACGTTCTTTCCGCCTCGCTTAGAAAACAGCGCTTGGAACTTGAGGTGGATGGATGATGAAAGAAGCAAAACACCTTCGCAATTTGTAGATTTTTTGATGATTTTTTCATTTACAGCAGCTTCATTAAACAAATGTACTCGAATGATTATCAGCATGACGGCGAGCTTACAGGCTAACCGCCGCTAACATTAGAGGACAGTTGCCAGTTATGGCTTCTGAAACAAGGGAGAAAAAAAAACGAAACGGCACCGTTCAGCTGAAGCATTAGTAGACGTAAAATATTCTGTCTGTTAAGAGCTTCACCTCTTGTTCCACGTGTGTATTTCCCACTGGTGTCACGTACGTCCACTAATTCAAAATTCACATTAACTAAGTCAAAAATTCATCAAAATATCGACGTAAATTGCAAAGGTGTTTTGCTTCTTTCATCATCCATCCACCTCAAGTTCCAAACGCTGTTTCCTAAGCGAGGTGGAAAGAATTGTACGTGACACCGGTCGGCATCACCGCGATTGCTCTCACTGCCTCCGATGCGCTTACTGTCTGCTGTACCGAGCTGCATGCAGCAACAGGTCCAGAGACTACGCTTGCTGTTTTGATGTGTAGACTACAACAGAACAAAATGTGGAAAAACTGAAGCACTGTGAATACTTTCCAGATGCACTGTACATAAAAAATGTTGTTATTATTATTATTATTCAGGGGTTGAAATACACTTTTTAACCTACTTGCACTGGTGCTAGTCACAAAAAACTTACTTGCACCAAAAAAAAGTTACTTGCACAACCAAAAGTTACTTTAGTCACTTTCACACCGGGCCCATTTCAAGTTGCTTCTGAAATGGGATGATATTGTTTTTGGTATCTCTTCAAGAGACATTGAAACAAGAATTGTGTTGAACAATACCTTACTGTTAGCAAAATATTTTATACATACATGTAAATGTAAGAAAGTAAAGCCCATTTTCACAGTTTTTAAAAAACAAATGCAAGATAACTATCTCTGATGGAAGCCATAGAAGATCTACAACTTTTTGCTGACCTCTAACGTTTGTATATGGATGCATATCTTTTGTGTGTGTGTGTGTGTGTGTGTGTGTGTGTGAAGGATGTATCTCCCCCTTTTTTTTCTCTCTCTCTTTTTTTCTTCTTTTGTTAAGTTACCAGTGCCTTGTAAACCACACTAGAATGTTTCAAATTGTTAAATGCCATGATGTTTTGTACATTTAATTCATTATAAAAAAGAGTTCCTTCTTCATGTGGCATCATGACGACACAGGAATTTATGCATCAGGTGTGCACAGCAGGGGGCAGGGAGGAGGTGAGAACGCAGCCTCCAGGTTCTCTGCACAGAGAAGTCAGAGTGCACAGTTTGGCTGCAGACAGACTGTGCACTCTGATTTCTCGTCTAGTTTATATTTATTCTTGTGCTGAGCTGCAGCTCTGCACTCTGAGTTCTGTTATAGTTTATCTTTCCTCCTGTGACCGCGAGATGCGCACGTGCGTGCGCGCGAATGAACCGTCCGTGAGTAAATGTGGAGATGTCTGGAGTTATACTTCATGTGGACATGTCCTATCTCTGGCAATTAGTCTGTGAGCATGACTTATGTCCTTTTTTTAACACAGTGATGAGAGAGTTTGAGCAGAGAGTGAGGAACTAACAGCCTGCAGCCAGTCAGTTTTTTGTTTTTTTTGACGTGCTTGCGCGAACGAATCGTAACAGCAACTCGCTCCGTATGTGAGAGTCAAAACGCAGGGAAGATGAAGACAACACACTGGAAATTGTTTTTTCTTTATTTATTCCTTTATTGGTTCATTCTACTGGTACTTATAGTTGATAAAACTTGGATAAAGTTACTTGCACCAGTGATAGTGGAGTATAAAATTACGTGCACCGCTCGAATAATACGTGCACAAACTAACACATGCACATACTATTTCGAGCCCTGTTATTATTATTATTATTATTATTATTTTTAGAACTTTAATCTGACGTCAGTAAAGCACTCATATACATGGACAAATGGAATTTTTCAGAGTTTAATGCATGATATTTTTCTATTACCCAGAAAAGTAAAATTTCTGAATTTGTCAGGGAAAACCACAAGGGTGCCTGTCTGTTATTAAAGCAAATATCAAAAAGGTAATATATGTTTGTACAACACAGGCACAAGGATCCTGAGCTGTACTTTTTACCGTTTTGCTTTATAGTCAATCCCCGCCCAACAAAAATGTCCTCATGCTTCCCTCGAAGGAATGACTTTGAAACCTGCATACACATAAAGCCATTATTTATACAAATTTAGGAACCATTTGTGGAGATACATGAATCATATGGTTGAAAATATAATTGTGCCACTTTTTTGTACAGTTTGAATGTGAAACATTTAATTATGACCTAAACTAAAACAGGGGATCCATTAGTACACAGCTTTAATCCACTCACAAAGGAGTGAAAATAAAACACAGTCCCTGACATCAGTACACTTCATTTAATAAACCATGACTGAATGAATCTGAATTGTGTAAACCTTTTCTTTCATTTGTCTTCTTTCAGAAGTGTTCAAACAAATCTCAACAAAAATTCTCAGCAGGCAAAACTCATCATAACACCTGCTTCTGCATGGGACTCTCCACTGAAAGTAACATGTTTCAGAGCAGCATGCTCGGTCTGCCAGCCTTAGATTTAGGTGACAAAGGTACAAATGGGGAGATGATGGTCTAGTGGTTAAGGTGTTGTGCTTGAGACCAGAAGATCCTTGGTTTACATCCCCGCCTAACTGGAAAATCATTAAGGGCCCTTGGGCAAGGTCTTTAATCCGCTACTGCTCCCGGTGTGTAGTGCCTTAGGTTTAGGTGGCAAAGGTACAAACGGGGAGGTGATGGTCTAGTGGTTAAGGTGTTGGGCTTGAGACCAGAAGATCCTTGGTTCACATTCCCGCCTGACTGGAAAATCACTAAGAGCCCTTGGGCAAGGTCTTTAATCTCTTATTGCTCCCGGTGTGTAGTGAGCACCTTGTATGGCAGCACCCTGACATTGGGGTGAATGTGAGGCATAATTGTAAAGCGCTTTGAACATCTGATACAGATGGAAAAGCGGTATATAAATCCAGTCCATTTACCATTCTCGGTAACCGCATCCGTGGCCATGACTTGGATTCTTTGCGGGTCCCGCATCCGTATTGTGTTCTTCGTGCATTTATCATTTATAGGTATATGATAAAATCGTTATCAAGTTGTTTTACCAATGAATATGGCTTTATACACTTTATATACTTCTGAAGGGTGTATAAAGCCATATTCATTGGTGAACAACTTGATAACTGATAATATCTGTTCACATACGAGTACATCTTCAGGCCCCCTGCTCTGTTCTGGCACAGAGCACACCATCAACAGGTTGCACACCTCTTGCATGCAGATGAAAATAAATGCAAGCTAAAATGCCCTCAGCTGTATGAGCAGTGGTGGGCACAGTTCTGCTAATCCACTAACCGCTAATTATGGAAAGTAATATTTTCATTATCGGATTAGCTTTTCAGATAACTTTAAAAACCATCATCAGATAAATTATCTTCCGATAATTTAGTCCAATAATTTTTAGACCGCTAACATATTATTGCATGCTTGGTGAATAAATCTTTAACAGTTAGCAAAGTTTTTAAAGTCAGATATCAAAGATTTTAACGCCTACCTGTTAAATGTTTTGTAGTAGACATACAGTTCTATCCTCTACAAACAGAGAAGAGCTTGTTTCAAGAGAAACCATACTATCCTCTGCAACCAGAGGAGAATCACAGACCACAAACAAAATGAGATCATTTCTTTTGACACCCTACTAACCAGCCAACAATATCACCCAAGTCATCCAGAGGCATACAGTTTTAACTTATGGTTAAAATTTTAACCAAACTAATTTTGGGCAAGTTATTTAAATTAACATCACTTCTGAAGTTTTATAAAATGAAAATATCAGCTATATGTTTTAGTTTTAAAGTATTGCACTAATTTTAATGGTTTTAGTGTGGACATGGTGTGTGCGCAGTGCATTATGGGTACTGTAAAAGTTCACCACAGGAGAAATGCATTTGAGACGCTCTGATCAGGCTCCACACGGACAACAGCATTAAACTCTTGGTATATTCTGCCTAAAACTCTTATAGACGTTGTTGTGTTTGTTTTATGTAAAAAATGCCAGAATAAGCTCAGGTTTGTTCTCCATTATTTTCAATTGGAATCGCTGTGAGTTGGAATCGCTTCCTGTTTGCTATATAATGTCCTTTACAACACTGTTTATCGTCTTTGTTCCAGAGTAATATATAAGATGTCTGAAATTTGGTTTGTGTTTATTAAATTCAGTGCAGGTTAAATGTAGCAGACACGGATTATTTGGAATAGTTGTTATGGCAAGTTTTCATGGTCTCTACTGCCATCTACTGGCCAGGAGTGTTCATGGCAGTATTATCAGGTTATATCAGATGGTTGTCTAATCACAGCTTGACTTTTGACTTTTGTAAATGGCTTGTTTTACATATGAAAAATGGCATATTTTACAAAAGCACATTTATATGTAAACCAACACACACGTCACATTAACATGTTTGTTTTTACATAAAATGAATGAGTCAACCAGTCAGTGTTAGTGGAGGCTATTTTACACATAATCCCTTTGGCATCTTGTGTGTGTTTGTTACAAAACTTCAGAATTAATGCATTATTTAAAATTAAAACATATGTGTTCTATTCTAACTTTGTACAAATAACAGAACTGTCATTAATGTAGTTATTCTATGCAAAATAATTTGATTAATAATTCAAAACCATAAGTCAAAACCGCTTTATTTTCTAAGACCTCTGCCTCACGGTGGAACAGCTGTATGTGGTTAAGGAATAATGTTGTTTTTTGTGACAACCTGGTGATCAGGCTCCTCTTGCTGTGGTAGAGTAAAATACGTCATAAACAGGAGCTTCCAGCAGGGGGCACAAAGACAGAAGTCGTGATTCATTGTTTGGGTTTGTGATTGTGGTGTTAAAACTCAATTTTGAAAGTTATCAGTTAGCTGTAGCTTACTATAAATTTTTGGTTGGTTTAACGGTTTAGCTTTATAAAAGATAACTCTTCAGTTAGCTGATTAGCTGTTATCGAAGCTAACGTTTTGGTCAGCTGTGCCCACCACTGCGTATGAGCATAAAAATAAGAAACAGACTGTGACCTTTTAACCTCTTAAAATAGGTCAAGGTTGGCCATCTTTGAACTTGTCCGAGGTCTGCGTCACAAGAATGGTCCTTGTAAATTTGAAGACCCTGGCAGCAATGGGACTGGACTTATGCTGAGCACGGACGGATGGACGGCCTTCGCAATATCCAATGTCATATTTTGACCTCGGGTAAAAATGAAACCCAAAGTCAGGGGGATAGACCATGTTTATTTTGTGCTTTATGAGAGGTGTTCAGGTGACTTGTGGCTTGGCACACTGATTGAACACCACTGTACACAGCCCAAACATCAGGGAAAACGAGAACCTGACAGACACTATAACTACACAGAAGCTAGACAGTGAAAAGTGACTGTAGAAATGAAGCCATTCTGTTCAGTCTCCTAATATTTTTAATTTAATTTAAATTATCCCAGTTAGTCCCATTAAGATCAAGACCTCTTTTGCAAGGGAGACCTGGAGAATTATAAAGTTTCCAATTCACCAAACCTGCATCAAATGTGGAAGAGAACTGGAACACCCAGAGGAAACCCACGCAAACATGCAAACTCCACACAGAAAGGCCACAGGTGGGAATCAAATCCATGATCTTCTTGCTGTGAGGCAACAGTGCTAACCACTAAGTAACCATGCTGCTAGTATTCTTCCAAATTTTCTTATGCCATGCAAATTGACTGTCAATATTATAGACATTCCTCCATCTCCCCTTATAAAATGAATCCCATCTGCATCTTCCTTTGCTGTAAGCTTGGGCATATATTGTGGCATTTCAGGATTACCTTTTACTGCTATGCTGATAATACTCAAGTGTACATGCCGATAACTGCTGGTAATCTGATCAACATAAAATCCTTAGAAGATCGCCTTGCATCAGTGAGAAGGTGGATGTCTAGTAACTTCCTACTTTTAAACTCTGATAAGACTGAATTGATGGTTCTTGGTCCAGTGGGACATCTACGTCAAATTAACCAGCTAACGCTTAGCCTAGGCTCGTGTGTCATACATCATTAGCAGTGTTGCCACAGTTACTTTGAAAAAGTAATCCAATTACTGATTACTGATTACTCCTTGAAAAAGTAACTTAGTTACTTTACTGATTACTCAATTGGAAAAGTAACTAAGTTAGATTACTAGTTACTTTCCCCAGCTGCCGACAACAACCCTCTGCCACCTCAACATGACAATAGTTGTTTTGCCAAAACTCACTTTATAGTCACCCTTTCTTGACTTCAATGAAAATAAATACTTGTTTTATAAAAAGTAAAATAAAGACCTCTTTCTTGACCTCATATTTAACTGTTGACAGCACTGTAACAGTAAAACTTGTAACCTACTTTCTTTATAAATGTAACTATTAAATTAAAAATTAAACATATTAAACATTTTTCTAACATTTAAATTCTCTCTAAACATTTTACTTGTCAAAATTATTATTATTTTAAGTAGTATTAGTAGTTGTAGTAAAAAAACGGCTTCAAAACTGGACCTTTAATCTAGGGGTGCTTTGGGGGGGGCAGATCCTTTCCCCACGCCTCCATTACATCTAGATTCGCCCCTGCTTTGGTGTTTGAGCACAAAGAATGGATAACATTTATTTATGCAGAAAACTTGACCAGATTTACAGGTAAGAAAGTTTTATTGCGTTTTCACATCATGTGGTCCTCAGAAAGAGAGTTTAGGTGCATTTGAGTGGAAAATTGTGTTAGTTGTTGACGCGTCGCAGAGGATCAGCTGTTTTTAGCAGCAGATACGGAGCGGCTCAGCTCAGAATTCTAAATAAAGGAGAAAAAAAAGCATAAAAATGTCTTTGTAAAGCTCAGTGCAGGTGTGCTGTTGTCACCTCGCTTTAAGAGGTGAGGATGAGTCGTAGCTGCTACAAAAAAAATGCGGATGAAAAGCTCACAGCTCGCTTAAAGTGGGCAGTTCAGTCAAACCCCAACCTCCTGCCCACGGACCAAGTTTAATATTGCTATTGACCCACAATGCAAAAATAATAGTAACGCACAGTGACTTGGAGAAGTAACTTTAATCTGATTACTGATTTGGAAAGATTAACACGTTAGATTACTCGTTACTAAAAAAAAAAAAAAAAAATGGTTCGATTAGAGTAACTCGTTACTAAGTAACGCATTACCGGCATCACTGATCATTAAGGGTGTAACGATACATGTATTTGTATTGAACCATTTCAGTACGGGACGTTCGGTTCAGTACAGGGCTGTTCACAGGTGAGTTCGTGTTGCGTGTGTTTACATTCAGTGTTGCTAACGTGGCAACTTTCTTGCTAAATCTGGTGACTTTCCAAACACTCTTGACAACTTATTTTCTTAAAAGCGACTAGAAACAAATCTAGCTATTTTTCCTGGTGTTACTGGATACTTTTCTGATGTTTGGTGACTGAAAGTGAAAGTCTCTGTTGTCACTGAGCGGCAGCGGGTCTCTCCCTTCTCTGCTTCCTGCAGCAGCCTGTAAAGCGTTGAGCGGAGGGATATCTTTGCTCACAAACCTCACTCGGACTCGCTCAGCCTACTGACCTTGTTTGCTGCGCTGTGATTTAAATAGTCCCCAGACTTTGAGAAGCCCTGGCCTTGAGAGGTTACAACTGTATTTCATTTTAATTAAGTGATGGCCAATTTTAATGGCAAAAAAAAAAAACAATCTAAGAATCAAGTTTATTTGTGGGTCAAAATATTTTTAAGGTGATTTTATTCACTTTTTTGCCTCTCCCACAATGTTTTTGTTTTCAAAACTTTATTTAACATTAAATGAACAGTTAAGGCCACAATAACACTAATTATAACAGTATTATTATATATAGAAAGAGATAGAAAATAATATAAATTGTACAAAGGAAAGAGATTCTTTAACATTAATCCTCTTTAAAAAATTCCTGATAGAGTGTGACAGTTTTGGACAAGTTAATTTTTCTGGCAAAAAATATGAAGGTTGTAGTGTTCTAGCTAGCGCAGACTTGCGTTACGGCCCATTGCACTATAATTTTGAACCATTACACTTATTTTCAATACAGCATAACGGGTCTGTAATCAACCGTGTCTGCAGCACGACTCCAGTTTGAAGCGTGAATCAGTGAAGCAATGCTTTGATTCAATGGCTCATGGCTCTTTGAGTCGCTGTTCTTCAGAAGCGGTAAGTCTGTTTCTTAACCCATCTCAAAGCCATTAAAATACACACAAAAGTCACTTTTGTGTGGATTAAAGTCACTAACTGGGACTCTTGTCTTGTTGCAGTCAAGAAATGAGAATCATCCTCCGTTCCGTTGGCACAGCTCCAAACACTGCACGGCTCTCTGCTGAGACAGAGTCCGGTCAGAATTAATAACTTCAAAACGAATTGCCGCTTTAAATAAAATGACACTTACAAACGTTGCAATACAGACAATAAACTACAATCGACTAAAACGTTTTTTCCTCCCAAAATGAGATGTACTGCATTCTTTATGAACCTGACATGGAGCGCAGCCAGATGCAAGAGCTCAGCTCATAGGTATGGAAAGACTTCATGCCAATAATAATGTCTGAAAGGAAATGCTTTTGACAAAAACTAATAGATTTTATTTCTGTTTATGTCCAGAGATCAAGGATCCGCCATGTAGAGTTTATTATGTCCAGAGTTTAAGGATCCAGTAACCAATTTCATAATTATTTACTTTAAGACTCAATAAAATGTTCAATTTCAATTTAATCAGCTTATAAAGCGCCAAATTACAACAAAAGCCGTCTCAAGGTGCCTCACACAGAACAGTTCAACATCAAAAAATTAAAATAAATAAATAAAAATAAAAAAATTCAAATACCTAATTAAAAACAGAAGCAAAAGAATTTCTGTGGAGACTTTCAGGTGCAGACTTAAGACGCACTTATTTCCCCTTTTGTATGGCAAGCATACTGGCATATTGTGTTGCTATCCTTTTTGCTTTTTTACTCTTTTACTTTGCTTTTGTTAATCTTTTAATTAATTAATTAATTTTTTTTTATTGTTTTGTGTGAAGCGCCTTGAGGTGACTCTGTTGTGATTTGGCGCTGTATAAAATAAATAAATTGAAATTGAAATTGAATTGTGAGACTTTCATTGATCTAAAGGGACAACTGGATGCATCACATTTTTGTGTCAAATGAACTGTAAGATCATATAAGTTTTATATGTTGCAAGTAACTTGGACAGGTCAAGGGGACATCCACATGTCACCTGGCTGCAGCAGATTCACATCTACTTTTGTGGGTTGGGGGTGGACTACTTGTCTGCTTGGGTGTTTGCTATCCAGGAAATGAGATGCACATGCTCCCTAACCTGACCTAAGGATCAAAAATTAGGATTCACTGTTCATGTTGTCTACGGTATGCAGCTGCAAGAGGAAGAGTTTCTTTCATTTCTGTTGTGTACATGTGCCAAATCATTGCATATGAAGTATCCTGAAATGTCTTGTCTGTCCTTGCGTATGTAGACCTCCAGTTGAAGGCTGATGAGTTAAACCAGACTTTCTCAAAGAGAGATGGAACACAAGACAAAAGCCTGACAGAGATGAAGAAGGAGATACAGGTCATGCTAGCTGAGATGAGGAAGCGACACCTGGGAGGGAAAAGGATCATTGCTGAGGAGGAAATGGAGTATGTTCACATACACATGTATTAAATATTCTTTCTTTCTTTCTTTTTCTTTCTTTCCCAAAGACATGATAGAATTAGTCCTTTGAATCTGTCCTCCCCTCTGTCTTTCAGCAGTGAATGCCAACATGGTTAATGAGTTAATTAAAAGTATTGCCATGTGGTGGTGGTGGGTGGGGGGTAAGTTTCTGAGAAAGAGAAGGGGGTACAATTAACAGATGGCTGGAGAAGACCATGGGGAAAAAAGACAAATTGCCAAAGGATGACATGTCAGTAAGTCTATTGTTGCTTATTTGATTGAACCCTGAGGGGACAGTTCAACCAGAAGGGCAAAGGTACAAACATTGATGGAAAAGACAGTCTTTTACACAGAGTATGCAGTGAGGAGTACAATGAACTCTACTTTGGAGAAAGAAAACAGCCACCCAAGAAACAAATGGCTCAACACAGGTGGGCCAGTGCCTCAGGGCAAGTTTTCAGTTGTCAACCAACATCTGAAGGAGAAAGGACACACCTTTGAAGATAATAATGTTCACAATTTAAGGAGGGAAGATGATTTGTTTGAAAGAAGCATCATCTTTGTCCAGCTGAGGAAACCATCTCTAAACAGTCAGTTCGTGGGCTGACATGACCTTTCTCCCACCTATTATTCTCTCCTTTTGACAATACCATAGAGACTCAAAGATTGGCCTCACCAATGCGAAAATTAGACCCCGTTCAGACTGGAGCTGGCAATCCCACTCAACACAGATTCAATCTGGATTGCTTTCTTGCCAGATAGTGTTCAGACCTGTTTTACATATTATGGTCATAATGTCTCAAATGTGTCGTGTCCACTGGTGGGCACAGTTTCGCTAATCCACTAACCACTAATTATCAAAGATAATGTTTTCATTATCAGATTAGCGTTTCAGATAACTTTGAAAACCATCATCGGACCAATTATCTTCCAATAAGTTTTGGTCCGATAATTTTTAGGCCGCTATGATATTTTTGCAGATGTGGTAAACAAAGCTTAATAGTTACAAACATTTATGAAATGTAAAATCAGTTGAGTACTTACCTGTTAAATGTTTTGTAGTAGATGTGGAGTTCTATCCTCTGCAAAGAGAAGAGAGCTGGTTCTAGGAAAAAAAAAACAAAAAAACGATCTATCATCTGCAGGCAAAGGACAGCTAGTCACAGAAAAGAAAAACAAAAAAAGCTTTTTTTTTTTTTTTTTGACCCCATGGGGGCTGGGCAATGATCTTGACTCGACCAAGTGGGGCTGGGTACTCCACAAAGGCCAGAATGCTGAGAAGCTCAAGCCAGTAAAAATGCAGAAAGAAGCTGCTCCAACCTCCTTGGTGAAGCTTGTGAAATGCAACTGCCATGGCAAATGTGTCAAAAACCCCTGCTCCTGTCACAAGAATGAACTGTTGTGCAGCTTGGCTTGTGGTCACTGGAAGGGAATCACCTGCACCAACACTGCAGTGAACCCTGAAGAAGAGCCCCTGGGTTACTAGCCTGTTTGACTATAAGACTTACTCTAGGTGTAAGATGTTTAAAGTTTAGCTGGATAATATTGAGTTTAATTTGTCTGTCTTATTCAGTACGATCACACGCTGCAAAACCTCCATTTGTGGTGTAGTTGACGCAATTTTAGTAAGTATGTCCCTTCGACTGCCCCCTCATTTTTTCTCGGGGTAACCACAGCAGATCCAAGGGAGATCTGCATGTTGATTTGGCACAAGGTTTACTCCGGATGCCCTTCCTGCCGAAACTCTGTTACATGGAGAAAATGTGGTGACATAATCTTAGCTAATCTTATTTTTATGTGTTGTTAGAGATATATACTTTAATTTGAACTTGTTTGAATGAGCTGCCGGCTGTTCGATTTATGCTTTGCCAATGTGAATGTTTGTAAAGTAACTGTTCAAAAAGGTGAAAGTGTTTTTAGAAAGTGTAAGTCTTTTAATAATTCTTGTAAAACAACTGTTTATTCTGTAGGTTTATGATATCCTCATCTGAAACATTCTTCACAATTGTGTTCATAATAAAATAAATCACTTCCTAGGTGATCCATTTGCAGATGAAAAGTGACAGATATTTATTATCATACTTCAGATATTATATGTCTAGTACGTGTATTGTCAGTCTAGCCAACATGGATGACTTTGAAAATACCTGAGAAAAAGTTAACACACATTTATTGTAGTCAAATAAATGTGTGATGGAAGAGGTCCCGGCTCATTCGTCCACTTTTTCGCGAAGATTTGTGACTTTGGGACTTTTTTCCTTCGTTCAGCAAAGGCTGTGTGCTGTGTGACCGGGCCCTTAGGTAAGCTGAAGAAGTGGAACTGTAATGTATTGTTTTGCCACTGGTACAGCTGTCAATTTAAGAAGCCAGTTATAATGTTGTGAACTTTGGCATTACTTCTTACTTGATGTATGTGCATAGTAGTCACATTAATAAAGTAGTGACGTGCTGCCTACGCACTCACATCTATTAGCTCTCAGTATCTTACAGTTAATTTGAGTCAGTTTTAAGGTCTTGCTGCTGACTTATAAGGCTCTAAATGGTTTGCGACCTATGCATCTTGCAGAACATGTTAAGCCTTATTTGCCTTCTCATCATCAATCACATGATGCAGATTTTCTCTGTGTTCCCAGGGTTAAAATGTCAACAGGTTTTAGAGCCATACACACTGTGGAACAGCTTACCTGTTAACATTAGGTAGTACAGTTCAGCTGAATCTTTTTAAGGCAAACCTTAAAACATATTTATTTTCTTCAGTTTGTCATGAGTCTTGTTTTTGGTCTGAATTATATCTGCTGTTTTTAATTTTTATTTCTACTTGATATTTTATATGAACTGTTTTTCATCTTGTTTTTTATGTTAAGCACTGAAATTCATTTTTTTCTCTCAAAATTCTACACACAATGCCCCATAATGAAAATGTGAAAAAAAAGGTTTTTGAGGGTTTTGCAAATTTATAACAATTTAAAAAAAAACTGAAGAAATCACATGTAGGTAAGTATTCACAACCTTTGCCATTAAGCTCAAAATTGAGCTCAGGTGCCTCCTGTTTCCACTACATATAAGGTCCCACAGTTGACAGTGCATGTCAGAGCACAAACCATGATGTCAAAAGTATTGTCTGTAGACAGGATTGTCTCAAGGCACAAATCTGGGGAAGGGAACAGAAACATTTCTGCTGCTTTAAATGGTAAATGGACTGCATTTATATAATGGCCTGTATGGTAAAGTGGCCAGATGGAAGCCACTCCTTAGTAAAAGTCACATGGAAGCCCACCTGGACTTTAGTAGTAACAGTAGTAGTAGTTTATTTGTCATCTCGACCATGCACAGCAATATACAGTACACACTGAAGCAAAACAACATTTCTCTAGGACAAAGGTGCCACATTAAAAACAACAAAAATACCAACAAGAGCACGCCTGCAGCAGCATACACGCTGATGCAAGGCAACCCACAGCAGACACAAGTATGATCACCAAATACACAAGGTCAACAAGCATGACAAGCACACAAGTCCACTACAAACAACCAACTGCCATATGCAAACAGATTTAAAATCACAAAAAATGTTGCAATATATACAGTTATTCAGACCAGACTGATTATTGAGGAGTCTAATAGCTTGGGGAAAGAAACTTACAACCCCAATTCCAATGAAGTTGGGATGTTGTGTAAAATGTAAATAAAAACAGAATACAATTATTTGCAAATCCTCTTCAACCTATATTCAGTTGAATACACCACAAAGACAAGATATTTAATGTTCAAACCAATAGACTTTGTTGTTTTTGTGCAAATATTTGCTCATTTTGAAATGGATGCCTGCAACACATTTCAAAAAAGTTGGGACAGGGCAACAAAAGAATGGGAAAGTTGATGAATGCTCAAAGAACACCTAATTGGAAACCGGTGAGTATTATGAATGGGTATAAAGGGAGCATCCGCCAAAGGCTCAGCCATTCACAAGCACGATGGGGCGAAGATTACTAGTTTGTGAAAAACTATGTGAAAAAAAATGGTCCAACAGTTTAAGAACAATGTTTCTCAACATTCAATTGCAAGGAATTTAGGGATTCCATTATCTACAGTCCATAATATCAGAAGATTCAGAGAATCTGGAGAGCCGAAAACCAACATTGAATGCCCGTGACCTTCGATCCCTCAGGCTGCACTGCATTACAAACCAACATTATTGTGTAAAAGATCTTACCGTGTGGGCTCAAGAACACTTCAGAAAACCATTTTCTGTTAACACAGTAGTACATTGCTACATCTACAAATGCAAGTTAAAACTCTGCCATGTGTTGTGAAAGCCATACATCAACAACATCCAGAAATGCCGCCGCATTCTCTGGGCCTGAGCTCATTTGAAATGGACAGACGCCAAGTGGAAAAGTGTGCTGTGGTCTGATGAGTCCACATTTCAAATTGTTTTTGGAAATCATGGTTGTCGTGTCCTCCGGACAAAAGAGGAAAAAGACCATCCAGATTGTTACCAGCGCAAAGTTCAAAAGCCAACATCTGTGATGGTATGGGGGTGTGTTAGTGCCCATGGCATGGACAACTTACACATCTGTGATGGCACCATCAATGCTGAAAGGTACATCCAGGTTTTGGAGCAACACATGCTGCCATCCAAGCAATGTCTTTTTCAGGGACGTCCCTGCTTATTTTAGCAAGAAAATGCCAAGCCACATTCTGCACGTGTTACAACAGAGTGGCTTCGTAGTAAAAGAGTGCGGGTACTAAACTGGCCTGCTTGCATTCCAGACCTGTCGCCCATTGAAAATGTGTGGCGCATTATGAAGCGCAAAATATGACAACGGAGACCCCAGACTGTTGAACAACTGAAGTCGTACATCAAGCAAGAATGGGAAAGAATTCCACCTACAAAGCTTCAACAATTGGTGTCTTCAGTTCCCAAACACTCATTGAGTGAGGTCATGTACCACAGTGGTAAACATACCACTGTCCCAACTTTTTTGAAACGTGTTTCAGGCATCCATTTCAAAATAAGTAAATATTTGCACAAAAACAATATAGTTTATCAGTTTGAACATTAAATATCTTGTCTTCGTGGTGTATTCAATTGAATATAGGTTGAAGAGGATTTGCAAATCACTGTATTCTGTTTTTATTCATATTTTACACAACGTCCGTCCCAACTTCATTGGAATTGGGGTTGTACATAGTCTGGATGTGCAGGTCTGAATTCTCCGGTACCTTTTTCCAGGAGGTAGAAGAGTGAAGAGTGTGTGAGGGGTGTGTGTGATCATCCACAATGCTAGTTGCTTTGTGGATACAACTTGTAGTGTTTGCCAAAAGGCACCTGAAGGACTCTCACACCATGAGAAACAAAATTGTCTGGTCTGATGAGACAAAGATTGAATTCTTTGGCGTAAATTATGTTTGGAGGAAATCAGGCACCGTCTCTACAGTGAAGCATGGTGGTGGCAGCATCATGCTGTGGGGATGTTTTTTCAGCGACAGGAACTGGGAGACTAGTCAGGATTGAGGGAAAGATGAATACAGCAATGTACAGAGACATCCTGGATGAAAACCTGCTCCAGAGCGCTCTTGACCTCAGCGAGGGGCAACAGTTCATCTTTCAACAGGACAATGACCCTAAGCACACAGCCAAGATTTTAAAACTGTGAATAGTTATGTACATGCGAATTTGTTTGTTTTTTTATTTTTAATAATTTTGCAAAAAAAAAAAAAAAAAAATATATATATATATATATATATATATATATATATATATATATATATATATATATATATAAACTTTTTATGGTGTCACTGTGGGGTGTTGTGAGTAGAATTTTGAGGGAAAAAAATGACTACAACAGAACAAAATGTGGAAAAACTGAAGCACTGTGAATACTTTCCAGATGCACCGTACATAAAAAATGTTATTATTATTATTATTATTATTATTATTCAGGGGTTGAAATACTCTTTTTAACCTACTTGCACTGGTGCTAGTCACAAAAAAATTACTTGCACCAAAAAAAAGTTACTTGCACAACTAAAAGTTACTTTAGTCACTTTCACACCGGGCCCATTTCAAGTTGCTTCTGAAATGGGATGATATTGTTTTTGGTATCTCTTCAAGAGACATTGAAACAAGAATTGTGCACACGAATGAACCGTCCGTGAGTAAATGTGGAGATGTCTGGAGTTATACTTCATGTGGACATGTCCTATCTCTGGCAATCAGTCTGTGAGCACGACTTATGTCCTTTTTTTAACACAGTGATGAGAGAGTTTGAGCGGAGAGTGAGGAGCTAATAGCCTGCAGCCAGTCAGTTTTTTTTTTTTTTTTTTTTTTGACGTGCTTGCGCGAACGAATCGTCACAGCAACTCGCTACATATATGAGAGTCAAAACGCAGGGAAGACAAAGACAACACACTGGAAATAGTTTTTTCCTTATTTATTCCTTTATTGGTTCATTCTACTGGTGCTTATAGTTGATAAAACCTGGATAAAGTTACTTGCACCAGTGATAGTGGAGTATAAAATTACATGCACCGCTTGAATAATACGTGCACAAAATAGCACATGCACGTACTATTTCGAGCCCTGTTATTATTATTATTATTTTATTTTTAGAATTCTAATCTGACATCAGTAAAGCACTCATATACATGGACAAATGGAATTTTTCAGAGTTTAATGCATGATATTTTTCTATTACCCAGAAAAGTAAAATTTCTGAATTTGTCAGGGAAAACCACAAGGGTGCCTGCCTGTTATTAAAGCAAATATCAAAAAGGTAATATATGTTTGTACAACACAGGCACAAGGATCCTGAGCTGTACTTTTTACCGTTTTGCTTTATATTCAATCCCCGCCCAACAAAAATGTCCTCATGCTTCCCTCGAAGGAATGACTTTGAAACCTGCATACACATAAAGACATTATTTATACAAATTTAGGCACCATTTGTGGAGATACATGAATCATATGGTTGAAAATATAATTGTGCCACTTTCTGAATCCCACTTCACAATCTGAATTGTGTAAACCTTTTCTTTCATTTGTCTTCTTTCAGAAGTGTTCAAACAAATCTCAACAAAAATTCTCAGCAGGCAAAACTCATAACACCTGCTTCTGCATGGGACTCTCCACTGAAAGTAACATGTTTCAGAGCAGCATGCTCGGTGTGCCAGCCTTAGATTTAGGTGGCAAAGGTACAAATGGGGAGGTGATGGTCTAGTGGTTAAGGTGTTGGGCTTGAGACCAGAAGATCCTTTGTTCACATCCCCGCTTGACTGGAAAATCACTAAGAGCCCTTCGGCAAGGTCTTTAATCCAGGCACAAAACCCCGTAAACGCCACGCCCACAGAAAATGAGATAACCATTGCAAGTGAAAGTTTACCAAGGCTCGTATCCGACAACAAAATCAATTCTGCTGCAACACCCCATAAATGCTATGGTAAATGTAAGTCAAGATTCGGTTTGTATGCAGAACCTCGTAAACGCCATCCCAGTTTGTGTGCAAAACCACATAGTGAACAGTGCACCACTCACTGGCATGTACCTCGGTCATGTGACGCAAAGATTGCGGTGCCCACAAGAGCTTCTCTGATGCTGCTTTTACACATAACGACGGCACGTCAAGACTGCCATGAAGTATGCAACCCCTGGCAAAAATTATGGAATCACCGGCCTCGGTGGATGTTCATTCAGATGTTTAATTTTGTAGAAAAAAAGCAGATCACAGACATGACACAAAACTAAAGTCATTTCAAATGGCAACTTTCTGGCTTTAAGAAACTCTATAAGAAATCAGGAAAAAAAATTGTGGCAGTCAGTAATGGTTTTTTTTAGACCAAGCAGAGGGAAAAAAATATGGAATCACTCAATTCTGAGGAAAAAATTATGGAATCATGAAAAACAAAAGAACGCTCGAACACATCACTAGTATTTTGTTGCACCACCAAAATATCAACGTAAACTTGTGCATTTATTGATGATGTAATGACAGCCATCTCCCCACTGCCTTTATCTAACATGCAGCCCCATATCTTCAATTACTGTGGAAATTTACATGTTCTCTTCAGGCAGTCATCTTTATAAATCTCATTGGAACGGCACCAAACAAAAGTTCCAGCATCATCACCTTGCCCAATGCAGATTCAAGATTCATCACTGAATATGACTTTCATCCAGTCATCCACAGTCCACGATTGCTTTTCCTTAGCCCATTGTAACCTTGTTTTTTTCTGTTTAGGTGTTGATGGCTTTCGTTTAGCTTTTCTGTATGTAAATCCCATTTCCTTTAGGCGGTTTCTTACAGTTCGGTCACAGACGTTGACTCCAGTTTCCTCCCATTCATTCCTCATTTGTTTTGTTGTGCATTTTCAATTTTTGAGACATATTGCTTTAAGTTTTCTGTCTTGACGCTTTGTCTTCCTTGGTCTATCATTATGTTTGCCTTTAACAACCTTCCCATGTTGTTTGTATTTGGTCCAGAGTTTAGACACAGCTGACTGTGAACAACCAACATATTTTTGCAACATTGCGTGATGATTTACCCTCTTTTAAGAGTTTGATAATCCTCTCCTTTGTTTCAATTGACATCTCTCGTGTTGGAGCCATGATTCATGTCAGTCCACTTGGCGCAACAGCTCTCCAAGGTGTGATCACTCCTTTTTAGATGCAGACTAACGAGCAGATGTGATTTGATGCAGGTGTTAGTTTTGGGGATGAAAATTTACAGGGTGATTCCATAATTTATTCCTCAGAATTGAGTGAGTCCATATTTTTTTCCCTCTGCTTGGTCTAAAAAGTAATCGTTACTGACTGGCACAATTATTTTTCCTGATTTCTTACGAGGTCTCTTAGATGATAAACCGACCCTTTTATTTTTATTTTTTTAACTATGTGGATTTGAATGACGTGCGATTACACCAATCATGCTTGAACCCTCATGCGCATGCGTGAGTTTTTTCACGCGTGTCGGTGACGTCATTTCCCTGTGGGCAGGCCTTGAGTGAGATGTGGTCCCGCCCTCTGCTGAATTCCTTTGTTTCACACGCTGCTTGAGACGGCGCGCGTTGCTTTATCAAAAATTTTTCTGGACCTGTGAGTAATATCCGAGTGGACACTATTCGAGAAATTTAACTGGTTTTTGGTGAAAAGTTTAATGGCTGATGAGAGATTATGGGGTGTTTCTGTCGCTGTAAGGACTTCCCATGGAGCGGGACGTCCTGCAGCGCTTCCAGGCGCCGTCGTCGGCTTTTGATGGCTTTCAACAAGTGAGTAACTGATAAATTGTTTAACAGCTTGGGCATGTTCCAACTTGCCCGTTAAGGTTTCCAACGGAGGTGTTTTTCCTGTCGCGACCCCCCGCGGTCGGGTCCGGCCTGACATGCGACATGTTCTTTCATTACAAAATGTCCGTTAACAATAGAATGTCCGAATAAACTCCTCATGCCGACTTCTTCTGAAAGTTCTCTGTTCTCTGACGACTTACTGGGTCAACAGAGCCTGAAATGTGGAAGTTTTCAACTTGAAATGGCGAGACGCTGCCGCCTCGAAGAGCAGATCGCCGTCAGGCGCCATGGGCCGTCCTTACGGCGACACTACCAGACCAAAATCTCTCATCAGCCGTTAAAATTTTTACCAAAAACCAGCTGAATTTATCGAATGGTGTCCACTCAGTTGTGCCTTACAGTTTTGAAAAAATTTTGATCAAACAAAGCAGCAGTCTCTGAGCCATTCCTAAACAATTAAAAAATCGAGGAGAGGGTGGGCGACTCCTCACTCAAAGACTGCCCACAGGCGAATGACGTAACCGACAGGCGTGAAAAAACTCACATGCCCACAAGGGTTCAAGCATGTCTGATGTAATCACACGTGATTCAAATCCATATGGTTTTTGAAAAAAATAAGGTCGGATACTTTTCTAATAGACCTCGTATAGTGTTTCTTAAAGCCAGAAAGTTGCCATTTGAAATGACTTTAGTTTTGTGTCATGTCTGTGATCTGCTTTTTTTCTTTAAAATTAAACAACTGAATGAACATCCTCCGAGGCCGGTGATTCCATAATTATTGCCAGGGGTTGTACATTCTTGGCTGCTGATCATGTATGTGATGATTTGAGGCAGAGGTGTCAAGTGTCCTCAGGAACTGCTGCAACCTGTTACCACGTGTTATGATAAAGTAACGTTTTGCTGGAGAATTATCAGGAACCATTATGCACGGTCAAGAATGATTCATGGAGATGTACAACTTCCATCAGGTAAATATCCTTATTTAAAACAAGAGTGGTCTGGTGGAGATACAGGGTTTTGTGCCTGAACTATATATATACGAGGGCTGTCCATTAAAAAAAATCTCCTTTAACAGTGGAATATACGGATAAAATGCTGAAACCGACTTCTTCTGAAACTTCTCTGTTCTCTCACGACGTCCTGGATCAATAGAGCCTGAAATGTGGAGGTTTTCAGCTTGAAACAGGCTGACGACGGCGCCTGGGAGCGCTGCACGACGTCTCGCTCCGTGGAAAGTCCTTAAAGCGACAGTATCACCTCAAAATCTCTCATCAGCTGTTAAAACTTTCACCGAAAACCAGCTTAATTTTTCGAACCGTGTCCATTTCGATGTGTCTCACAGGTTTAGAAAAAAATTTGATCAAACAAAACCCTAGTCTCTCAGCATCTTCTCAGACAAAGGAATTCCGACGAGGGGCTGGACGACTCCTCCCACAAGGAGTGCTCACAGGCGAATGACGTCACCGACAGGCGTGGAAAAACTCACGCATGCGCACGAGGGTTCAAGCATGTCTGACGTAAAAACATATGAATGAAATCCATATAGTTTTTGAAAAAAATAAAAAGGACCTATACTTTATGGACAGCCCTCGTGTATATATATATATATATATATATATATATATATATATATATATATATATATTTGCTTTTACAAAAATGTGCTGCTGCAGTAAGCAGGCAGTTAGTATATATTCCACATGTGAAAAAACGTATTCATGTGATTATACTTAAAGTGTTTTACATTTGCTCCAATTTAATCAACAGAAACATAAGGTCATCGAATACATTAATCTGCACAAGCAAGGGCTCTTCTTGCGTTCTCTTGTTTCTTTGAAGTACTGTGTTTACCGATACAACTGTTCCATCTTTTGTAAGACTCTTTGCAAAATTGCAGGTGTTAATAATGTATATGCAAAGATTATAATCTTTCTATTTTTCACTGTAGCCTAGCTGAGGAGATTCATCAAAAGGTGAAGAGATTGTTTGGAGATCCCCATCAGGCAACTGAAGATCTGAAAGCAGAGGTAACACAGACAAAGTTGTTTTCAGGAAATTGTTTAAATTCCTCTTTTGTAAAATAACGTTTTCCGTCTTCTTCACAAGATTAAAGTGAAGATGTCAGATCATGAGGGGAAGCTCCAGGAGGCCCAGCAACTACTCTATAATGCCCAGGGAAATATGAGACAGACTGGTTTACTGGCTGCACAAAACCAGGCTAATCTCACTTTCCTAGAGGTAAAAACTCAGGGTCTGTAAAATAATTTTGGCTACAAACGGGATATCTGGAATTTGGTTCAGATCCTGTCTTGTGTATTTTCACCCTGGTCATACGGTTTCATACGTATAGACGATGGATGATACATATGGAAATATATTGAAAACAACCAAAAATGAAAGTAAATCAGATTACCACCTGAGTTCTGACATACTGCTCAGTTAGGCAGTTAAAAGTTTCTTGTACATATCCTGCACCACCCTCACATGGTACTTCTTTGCCATTCCAGATTTCCTCATGCAGTATCACAACTATTCTCTCTGCACCATAAGATTTCTCTTGCTCCATAAACACACAATACATCTCCTTGTTCATCTGCACTCCTATTTTCTGAGCCGATAGATAGATAGATCGATCGATCGATTCCACATATCTCTCCTGATCCTCAGTTGTGTTTCTGTAGAGGAAGCATTCTGCTGTGAGTAGGATGACACAGGATGTTCAGGAAATTCTTGGAAAAGGAGAACATCTACTGGCTGTTGCAAACCAACTTTCTGACAACATCAACAAGGAAATAGAGGTATTAAAATGAACCAAATAGAAAGTTTCTGTTGCTACTAAAACTTTAAAAGAGAAATTGTTTCCAGTGACCTGCGCAACTGACTTGCTCTTAGTTTCACAACACCAATCATCTTGTTTTTATCTGTAGGACCTGGAGGAGATGGGGCAGCAACTGGGTTCTCTTCACAACCAGCTGGACAGTAAAGTCAGCCATCTCATCAGTGGTTTGGGTGATGGCAGTCTGGCTCGTCATGTGCATGATGCAGAGGCTCATGCTGATCAACTGAATGAATCTGCTGCTATTTTGGATAGGTACTCATAAACACATATACAACTGCAAATTCACATCCAAGGCCAAATGATACATAAAGAAAATTAAGACTTAAACGGTTACTTGAGTACGTTGTATTTGTTAGTTAATAAAAAAACTAAATCAATCATAGGTTTGTTGTTCAAGTAATCATGCTCGTCATTCATTTGCCAATACTTGTGTTTTTCCAAATATCACAAAATTACTTTTTCCACTGTAAATTGTACATTTGGGATTTTGTTCATTCATCTTCAGGATATTGAGGAAACTGCATGTTTGGTCTGACGACTGCAGAATGTTTTTTTTTGTTTTGTTTTTAATTTGTCATGCCTACATATAGTAAGTGTTGGCTTCTATTTCCACATTTTACTCTGTCTCACTGTTTCACAATTATTCATGTCCTACACTACAAGTGGTATCTGCTACTGTGACATTGCATATTTCTCCATAATAAAGGAATCGCTTGCCATTTTTTATGTTCTTATCAGGTCATCAGTAGTATAAACAAAATGTAATAAAATGTTTAATCTACTTACTGAAAGAGACATCCATTTCTTTCTGTCTTTATTTTGACAGTATTTTGGCTGAAGCAAAGAATCTCTCCTTTAATGCAACAGCTGCATTCAAAGCCTACAGTAACATCAAGGCCAATATTGACGCAGCAGAGAAAGAGGCAAAGGGGGCTAAAGAGATGGCAGCTGAGGCACTCACACTGGTAAAAGTGCACACACACACACATAGACACACACACAAAAACACACACATACACACACTCTTATTGTCTTAAACCCTATTCGGACTGGATTAGTCCAGAGAGCTGGAGTAATGCAATCATTACTGGAGATTTTCAGTGATTTTATTCCAGTCCAAATATGCTATACGAGGTCTGTCCATAAAGTATTGTACCTTTTTATTTATTTTTTTAAACTATATGGATTTGATTCATATGTTTTCACGTCAGACAAGCTTGAACCCTTGTGCGCATGCGTGAGTTTTTCCACGCCTGTCGGTGACGTCATTCGCCTGTGAGCACGCCTTGTGGAAGGAGTGGTCCCGCCCCATCATCGGATTTTCATTGTCTGGAAATAGCAGAATGATTTGGGGTTTTTTTCCATCAGAATTTTTTCAGAAGCTGTTAGAGACTGGCACCTGGAAACTATTCGAAAAATGTATCTGGCTTTTGGTGAAAATTTTACGGGCTTCACAGAGAATAAGGTCTGGTAGTACAGCTTTAAGGACCCCTTTAAGGACGCTCGGCGTGCCGCGCTGCGATGACACGGCACAAGCCACCGGACCATTTCTGAGCTGTTGGCTCTGTGAATACGAGACCGTCGTGTGCTCTTTCTTTGGTTATCACAAGAGCTGGACATCAGCCATTTTCTGACAGATTTCACTTTTAACAAGAGATTTTGTCATGGAAAGCTGCGCAGAGGCTTCGCGCGTCACGACCGATTCGCTTTGGAAGCGAGACAAAGGAACACCTCCATTTCGGCGTGCCAGAGGACAGGTTTGGACATGTCTATCTCGGCTTTCAATGCTTACCAGTCCAGTAAGTATCAGTGAAATTGTGGAGAGCTGGACATGTCCAAACTTGTCCTCTGGCACGCTGAAACGGAGGTGTTCAAGGGTTCAAGCTTGTCTGACGTGAAAACATATGAATCAAATCCATATAGTTTAAAAAAAAATAAAAAGGTACGATACTTTATGGAAAGACCTCGTATTAGTCTTTTTGCTGGACTGCTTGCTTCTGTGTCATTAAATGTTCCCGCACCTTTTGCCTTCTGTAAAATGATCCACAATAATGACCTTACATTATAATAATCCCATGTGACTAGACATGTCCAGTTGAATGGAAATTTTCCATATATTTATGTCTCAAATATGGAAGTGCTTGGAATTGGGGCTGGGTGATATCACTTAAAATTCATATTGCGGTATAAATTAAATCCTTTCATAGTAACGGTATATATATCGTGATATACACGTAAGTGTAAAAATGATAATGGAGGTGTTCCTGAATGGGTCATCTAATCACTTAGCAAAGCTAAATTGATAATAAATAAATACAATTAGAAACAACAACAACAACAAAAAAAACAAAAACAGATATAAGGAAATTTTTCAGCACCTGACTAGGGATGGGTATTGATAAGATTTTATCGATATCGATGCCATTATCGATTCTGCTTATCGATCCGATTCCTTATCGATTCCCTTATCGATACCTCTTGTGAATTTTGTACTAAAGTAGACTTTACAGGTTTTCTATGTATTTCATTGAGTCTTAAAGTAAATAAATATGAAATTGGTCACTGTATCCTTGATTTCTGGACATAAATAAAAATAAACAAAATGGTGTTTCGCTTTTAAGTTATTAATTCTGACTGGACTCTATCGTTGTAACTTGACTCGGCAGAGAGCTGTGCAGCGTTTGGAGCTGTGTGAACAGAATGGAGGACGATTCTCGTTTCTTTTTCGCAACAAGACAGGAGTCCCAGTTAGTAACTTTAATCCCCCCCAACACCACTTGCACAAAAATGTTTGAATTCTAGAAGCTCTGAAATGCAATCTGGGACTCTTCCAGACAATAAACTGCAGTGAGTGCAGCATCCATTTGGTGAGAAAAAAAACAAATTTCTTTATTCAGATTCATTCCAGTAGTATTCTGCTCTTACTCGGATGCAGTAGTTTTCTAGTTTGGCAGATAGTTCTGGAGGAAATCACTGAAGAAATTAACACATTGAAAATATGGTTTGACCGAAACAAACTGTCATTAAACTTAAATAAGACAGGGATGAAATAGAGGTGTAAGAGCCACTAGGTGTTATTACACTTATTACGCTTATTTATTTCTGTATGTATGTATGTATTTATTTATTTATGTATGTTCATTGTTATTTGGTTTTATATTTTTTCTCTTGTGCTTCTATTCAGGTTCTTTTTGTCTCTTTCTCTAAAATTGTAATTAGATTATTAATATATAAGCAAAAAAAAAATACAATTTGTAATACATTTGACTCTTTTACAACAAACGCTTGACAGCTGCAACTGCTTAATGCTAACTTTACCATTGAAAATGCCATAGACATGCTAACATGTTAGCGTCGGTCCCGTTTTTAAGTTATAAAATACATCTATCAACTGTTTCAGAAGACCATAACAGGTCGGTTTAACATAAAAAAGGTAAATAATACTCACAGCCATTTGCTCTTTAGGGTTTTAGCAGGGAAAAATTAAGATAAGCAAAAGAAAAAAATTAATCAACAAAGCAATGATCGAAGCACTGCTTCGATCTGCGAATCACTGCTTCAATTGGTTTAAGGTTCAAAGCAAAGCCGCGCTGCAGAAAAGTTGAATACAGACCCGCTGCAGGGTCTGTAATCAGTGTAGAGAAATTACAATTTTCCTGACAAACACCCGCAAAAACAACGGCCACTCTGAAGGACCGATAAGGGAATCGTTAAGTAAAAAGGTTGATTGAATCATTTCTTAACGATACCTGAAAGGAACCGGTTCTCGTTACCCATCCCTGCACCTGACTCTGACTTGTTAGACATGTAATTTTGGGCATTGGAATTATCTCATTTTGTCATTCCTGCTTCTGTCCAGTAGGAGGCAGTGTTAGTCTGCTTTTGGTGACGTTTTTTACAGAAAGTCCTCAGAGACCCCACCACGTGGGTTGTTGATCCTAATTGGCTTACGTCGTGTGCTTCCACCAATGATAAAGCGGTAGGCGTGTTTTGTTTTGTTTTTCTGTTCTCCTGCCCCAAGATGGAACTCTCAGCTCAGTTGAATGAGGAAATGAGATTGTGTACTGTGGCTTTCTGCAAATTCGCAGACCAAATATGACCATAAAAAAAAAAAACAGCAGAAATCATAATTCAGGTTATAGTAGCCCTGTTAACAGAATTTTAAAACTGGTATAGAGCTTGAAGCCCACACTTTTAAAAAGCTTTGAAATGTAGACGGAATCTGGTGAATTTAATGAGAGAACCACTTAATTCAGTCATGTGACTTTTATATGACCAAATTCAGTCAAGTGAGTCCAGAGGGATAAAATAGCTTATAATGTTACACTCTTAAGGAGAAGTTTTAATCTACTGAGATTAAGATGGAGCCTATGACCAGAGCACTGACTGCAGCCTTTTCCAATCATTCAGAGTCACTTCGGAAGATACAATGACATCATCAACAAGCATTATCGTGATTGGTCAGTGGAGTCTAAATCTCTACCGTCTACCAAATTTATACTCTGAAGTGGTTAAACCGGATATTTTATACACCCCTCCTTGGAAGCTAAACATCCTGCCAAAAGCAGAGATTTAACCTTGGCGCTTCAGTTTTATTTATATAGAATGTCTGTATTTATTCACACGTTATGGCTACAGAATCGTGATCATGTTCATGTCAGCGCCTCAACTCTGTGTGTTCCCTCACTGTACATTTTTGGAACACTGGCTCTCAAGAAACATGACACGGACATCTGGCACACTAGCTCTGGATTGGCAAACTCGAGTGGTGGTTCCCATTTTTCAAAAGGGATAGGAGAGTGTGTTGTAGTTATAGAGGAATCTCACTTCTCAATGTCCCAGGGAAGACCTGTGCCAGGGTGCAAGACAGGAGATTTGGTCCAGTAATTGAACCTTTGTTTCAGAAGGAGCAGTGCGGGTTCTGTCCTGGTTATGGAACTATGGATCGGTAGTATGCACAATCAGTTTAAACGTTTTTGGCCTTGCAAAAGGTGTATAAATGGGTTCCACAAAGTGTCTTGTGGGGTAGTTTGGACATATGGATTAGCAGTTCCACTGCAATGTACAATGCAGCCTGTATATGACCACACAAGGAGCTGTAGTTGCATTCTCTGCATTTCATAGGACTTGTCTTGGGTGGGTGTTGGACTCTGCCAGAGTTGTCCCGTGTTAACAGTCCCATTCATTATTTTCATGGGTAGCATTTCAATGTGCATTCTCAGATTGGAGATTATCCCAGTTTGGGGCTGTCTGAATGGCATCTCTGCTTTTTGCAGATCATGTGATTCTGTTGGCTTCATCAGGCAGTGACCTTCGATGTACAGGAATGATCCTCATGAACCTCTGGGTCAGGGTAGTTACAGCCTTAAGAACTGGGAACATCTCGGGATCCATCAGAAAACCTTAGAAGGCTTTGTCAGGAAAAGGAAGTGTGAAATGAGCTGCTGAATCTGGTTCCACCACAACCTGGACCCTGAGATGAAAATGAATGACTATGCATTCATGCATCAGTCAATCAAATCAAAGTTTATTTATATAGCCCTTTCCACATCTCAGAGGGTGACCAAAGTTCTTCACAGTCAGATGAAAAACGGAGAGAATAACTTAAGATAATAAGCAAATTTAAAACAGACACATCAATAAAAATATACATCCAAAATATCTGCAGATAAGAACCAAATAAAATGTCAGAGCACTGCTGGTTGTGCCAAAGCCATTCTAACAAGGAAGGTTTTTAATTTAGATTTAAAAAGACCCAGGTCAGTTGTGGTGTGGATCTCAGGGGGTGGGGGCTTATTCCACAGTCTGGGTGCGGCCACAGAGAAAGCCTGGTCTCCCCAGTGGCAGTGTCTGGACCTTTGAACCTCTAATGTGCAGTGGTTAAAAGGATGTTGGTGTTGTTGGTTTTCAGCCTTGCCCCTTATGTGTAGAAAGTTCTCCAGATTCTCTGAATCTTCTGATTATATTATCGACAGTAGATGATGTAATCCCTAAATTCCTTGCAATTGAACATTGAGAAACATTGTTCTTAAACTGTTGGACTATTTTTTTACGCAGTTGTTCACACAGTGGTGATCCTCGCCCCATCTTTGCTTGTGAATGGCTGAGCCTTTTCACCTTGTTCACCTGTGGAATGTTCCAAACAGGTGTTCTTTGAGCATACATAAACTTTCCCAGTCTTTTGTTGCCACTGTCCCAGCTTTTTGTTCAAATGTGTTGCAGGCATCCATTTCAAAATGAGCAAATATTTGCACAAAAACAATAAAGTTTGTCAGTTTGAACATTAAACAATCTCCCAACTTTACTGGAATTGGGGTTGTATATGTATATATTGTGCATACTGAGTAGAACCATTTTAGTTGTGCAAGAAATGAAAATGTTTTCTCAGCACAAGAAGTGTTACGTGTGTTGATGTGTGTGTCCTGATTGTAGTAACAGTAATGTAAGCTCCTGCTCTCCATTAGTCATAGCTGACAGATCAACAGTTTTGTCGCTTCTTTCTCCAACATTCACTTTCATTATCATGAACATGTATCTGAAATCTTTCTCTTCCTACCTATTTCCTACTTTCTTTTAATTTACTCAGCTCACTTGTACCAGTTTTTTGTGTTCTGCAATTTCATCTTTCTGGTTTTTCTCATTTTGTGCATTTTTTTGTTACTTTTTATTTCAGTGAGGTTTTCCTGATTTATTTTATTTTACTTTATTTATTTATTTATTTGCCAGAAAGAACAATAGAAAGATTGCAGTGGATAAATTTGAGCAATAATGTTCACTTGAATATTTTCAAGCATCATTTAGCATTATTTTGTTTGTTTGTTTGTTTGTTTTTGTTTGTTGTTTTTCTGCACTTTTTCTTAATTAATGGTGATGGATCCAGTTAATTCTGCATGAATTTTCTGAATTTTCTTTCTATCATATTTTCTCATTTTGTGTCCCTTTCCTTTTTATGTAGGCTTTAGGACCAGAGGTCCCAGTAAAGGAGGAAGCTGAAGGCTCACTTCAGAAGAGTCACAGATTATTAACTCAAGCTATAAAACTTCAAACTGATGTCAAAGGTAGTGTGAGTATGAAATGCATGTGTGTACACTTAGTGATCGTACATTATACAGTGCATACACTTCATATCATATGCTATGAAATACAATATATAATCATCTATCTTCAATATAGAACGTCAAATATGATGCATCCAGAAAGTATTCACAGCGCTTCACTTTTTCCACATTTTGTTATGTTACAGCCTTATTCCAAAATGGATAAAATTCTTTTTTTTTTCCTCAAAATTCTACACATAATACCCCTTAATGACAATGTGAAAAAAGTTTGTTTTTTTGTTTATTTATTATTTTTTTGCAAATTTATGAAAAATAAAAAAACTAAGAAATCACACGTACATAAGCATTCACAACCATTGCCATGAAGCTCAGAATTGAGCGCAGGTGCCTCCTGTTTCCACTGATCATCCTTGAGATGTTTCTACAACTTTCTACACCTGGGGTAAATTCAGTTGATTGGACATGAATTGAAAACTCACAGACCTATCTGTATATAAGGTCCCACAGGTGACAGTACATGTCAGAACACAAACCAAGTGTGTAGTCAAAGGAATTGTCTGTAGACCTCCAGGACAGGTTTGTCTCGAGGCACAAATCTGGGGAAGGGTACAGAAACATTTCTGCTGCTTTTGACAGTCCCAATGAGCACAGTCCACGATGTTTTGGAAATATTTCACTTTGCTGTGCTGTAGGTACCATCACATGTCACTGGATGAATAACAATATTGTGTTGAAGAAAGAAAATTGTGTTGTTCAAATTTCTGGCGATATATATGAAGCCAATCATAAAATTCTAGATTGGTCTGATTTTTTATTTCAATTTAATAGAGTAAATAATAAGATAAGACTTTACTGATCTCACAGTGGAGAAAGTCACGTTACTTCAGCTCTTAAAAAAAAGATGATTATTTACTATAAATTATTTCTACCATTGTTATTTAAATAGTTAATTGAGGGATCCGGCATTTCTCCTCTGGACATTTCCTCCCTAGGTCATCCCCACGTCCCCCCCCCCCCCCCCCCCCCACCCCCCGCGCGCGTCTTTTTCCCCTTGGCCCTCTTCTCCTCCGGTCATTTGCCCAGGAGAAACTGAGCGGCAAGGGTGCCTTTTCCACTTGGCCCAGTGTGCGTACCGTCAGATGGAGGAGGAAGGGCTCTAGGAGAGATATGCTGCTGATGCCGAGCTCTCCACTGCAACCAGGATGTTGCCTGCTCTGACCTTTGTGCCACCAGGAGATGTGATCACTTTGTTTGAGCTGGTTCAGGAGGGACTGCCTGAGGAGCTCCAGCCTGTGGTCAACTACTTTGAGGACACCTGCACTGGTCGCCCAGATGGGAGAAAGTGCAGGGGTCCAGTTTTTGACAAGAATACAGGAACGGTTGCCACGCGCAAACAACAGTGAAGAAGGGTGACATTAGCAGTCACATGGCTGCTAATGTCGACTGTCACCACCCGAACATCTGGGTGTTCATGTATATACTAAAGAAGGAATAAGCAATGAAAAAAGGTGTCAAGCAGTTGGAAGCCGGTGAGCCGGCTCCACCACAACACCAAGTGTACCGGTACACCACTCACAGAACTGAAACCATTTGTGGTCAACTACCGAGCGAGATTGCTTGGTTTTCCTCTGCAGTATTGCCCACAATTTGCAGCTATAAACAGTTAGATTAGAGATTAGTTGAGATAGAATTTTATTAATCCCTGGGAAGACCTCCTCAGGGAAACTGAGGTTTCAACAGAATTAGATAGTAGCACAAAGGGTAAGAGCACAGAGTATCCAAAGTAAATGTAAGAAACAATTTGTAAAATGTAAATATAAATACCAGAAATACTACTTGCTACTGTCTACTGGCTACTACTGCTCCTCTCCTCTTCATCCTCTGTCTTCCTGTTTCTCCTTCTCCCCCTGAGTGAGGAGTTGTACAGTCTGATGGCCTGAGGGACAAAGGAGTTTTTCAGTCTGTTGGTCCTGCTCTTGGGAAGGAGCAGTCTGTGGCTGAAGAGGCTCCTCTGGTTGCTGATGAAGGTGTGCAGAGGGTGACCTGCATTATCCATTATAATACAATAACATTCTTTTGGAGGGCGGTATGCATTTTCAGAGACCCGATGTTCATGCCCAGTCGCCCAAAATGACAGATATTCGCCCAAGTTAGAAAAGGGCGAATATCTGTCATTGCGGGTGACAGCATGGACAGAGGGACTCAGAAAATGCTTACCGCACGACAACAGCATGTTATTTGCATTATTATCACTTACTGAGATACACAACACATAACGCGTACATAAAAAGTTGGCTCACTTTAACTTTTGTCATGTCGGCTGGCGCACGCTGCTCTCCAAATTCGGCAGTGTGTCCTCATCAAGCTGGCTGCTTTAGCTGCTGTTCATTGTCGTACTATCCATGAGAAAATCATCCAGAATATCCATATTGGGACCAACATACACTTCTTGCCTTTTTATCTTTTCCTCTGTGGACAGGTTTTTTTTTTTTTTTTTTGTCCTCTAGAGACAGTTCTTGGGCTACGCACAGTATGACATTTGTTTACACACAGCGGGCGGGTATAGCCAGGTAGCGTTGACATAAATCTACGATACCGGCCTAGCAACGCCTCGGTAAAGTGATAATAATGTCCAGCAGTTTGTCCAGTGTTCTCTTCTCTTCCACCACCACCAGAGGTTCAGCTTCATGCCAACCATAGATCCAGCCCACCTGATCAGTTTGTCCAACCTGGATGTGTACTTTTTGGATGTGCTGCCCCTGCGGCACACCACGACATAAAGGAAGATGCTGGCTATGATGGACCAGTATAACATCCATTTTAGGTTCCTGCAGATGTTGAACGACAGCAGCCTCCTCAGGAAGTACAGCCAGTTATGTCCCTTCTTGTACAGGTGGTTGGTGTGGATTGTCCAGTCCAATTTGCTGTCCAGCCACAGTCCAAAGTACTTGTAGGAATTCACAGCCTCCACCTCAACTGTCTTGATCAGAATTGCTTTCTTTGGATGAAACTTCCTCAGCTGTCCTCTGACCTGGTCCACAGCGATGTACAGAGGAGGTTGCGTTGAGGTGAGGGAGGAGGAGGAGGGGGTTGCTGCTGTGATGTCTGGGTGGAGGTGTGCTGAGGAAAGAAGGAGAAATAGCTCCAGTGAGACGACAGGGTGAGAGGCATGGACTGGCTGAATCATTTGAAGAAGTCATTAGGTTTGTTCACCTTTTCCATTGTCACCCCTATGACTCTGGTCTTTGTGTTATGGCCTGTGATGGATTTCACACCTTCCCATGCCTCCCTTGTGTTGTTTTCTTTCAGCTTCTGCTTCCCCTTTCTCCTGTAGCTGTCGTTTGCTTCCCCCATGGAATGTTTTACCTCCCACTGTGCTGCCTTCATCGCCTCCATGTCTCTGCTTCTGAAGGCGGCCTCCTTCCTGTTGTGGACAGCTTTGACTTCCCGCATTACCCATGGTTTGTTATTAGGGTAACAGCGGACCATCTTGGTTGGGGACACCACGTCTGCATAGAAGTTGATGATCCTTCAGACAGTGTGTCGCCCCCTCTATGTCCTCACCATGCATGTTGATCAGCTCATCCCATACCGTGGTGTTGCAGCATTTTCTCATGGCACCTTCCATTTCACCTTCCATTTTCATTACTTAGATAGATACATAGATAGATTTATTGTCATTACAACAAGTACAACCAAATTTCTTCACACCCAATCACCTCAGACAAAAATACAATTAATCCACAATTATTACAAGTTGAATGTAATAATGGCACACATTAGAATTAAAACACCCATACATATACATTTGATTGTTTATGTACGCTAAATGTTAAGGCAGTCCATCATCCGAATTGAGGAGATGTGAGTGTGGGGGGCCGCAGCAGTGTCCCGCACAGCCGTGAGCTCGGGGGGAGCAGCAGGGTGGAGGCAACGGGGTGGGGGGGGGAGAGGAGGGGCGTGCCGTTGGACCAGGGGGTGTGTCCTGTGGCTGTAGGTGGACCAAGTTGTGGTCAGACTTCCCTAGAGGGGGGAGGGGTGTGACTCTATGTGCGTCCCTCACATTAACATACAGTAAGTCAATTGTCCTGTTGTTTCATGTTGGACAGTCCACAACCTGGTTAAAAGCAGCCAAAGTAGAGTCCAAAGTTGCATGGTTAAAATCCCCAGAAACAATCATCAGTGCATCAGGGTGCTTTGTCTGCAGCATTGCTGTTACGGAGTGAATCTTCTCAAATGCAGTGGCTGCGTCTGCTCTTGGAGGTATGTAAACACAAATGGTGTTCACGTGACTAAACTCCCTCGGTAGATAGTGTGGCCGTAGGCTAACACCTAGCAGCCCCAGGTCCCGCCAACACAAGACCGTCTTGTCAGAGATGTGTCCTGGGTTACACCAGCGGTTGTTAACGTACATTATGAGTTCCCTGCCTTTGCTTGTCCCGCACACTTCAGTGTCTCTCTCAGCTCTCACAGCAGTGAATCCCAGCAGGTGCATGTTAGCGTCCAGAATGAGTTGGATTAGCCACATCTCCGTAAAGATAAACAGGCTGCTCTCACAGTAAATCTATTGGTTTTTCAGTGCAGACAGCTAGTAGTTTTGCACCGAGTTCACATTTCCTATGATCATGGAGGGAATCGATGGTTTGTAGTGCATCCGAATGTCTGCTAGCCTAGCCTTCAGCTTAGCCAACGACCTTGCAGCCCCTGGGTCTCCTCCTCAGCTCTGCTGGGATGGTGTGTTGTATCCTGGCTTGTCACTTTGTTTTCAGAGCAAGCAGTTCATCTCTTGAATAAGTGAAAAACCCTGCTCCTGGTAGCGGTAGAAAGTTAAAAGTATCCATGGGATATGTATAAAGCACACAATGTCTTTGTGTGAAGAGCAGAAGGGTAGAAAGGAGAGGAAAAAAGAGCTAAAAAATAAGTCAAACTTGCGGACTACTGGAGAGGCAGCCATCTCCCACAGCGCCAAAAAACAATGTTCTAAAAAATTTATATTTTGCATATTTGAAAAGCCTCATTGATACAACACTTTACATGCCAAATTATCAAATAGTAATGTCAATTTTTCTTGCTTGTTTTGTAAATATTTAGTTATTACAAATAAAGTCATAATAAATTCCCCCCGGCTTTGGGAAATGACTGAGGGAGAAATGCCCTACAACCGTTCATTGATTAATTAATAGTTGATGATTATTCAAGTCAACCACTTCTGAACAGAACTAAGCCAGTAGCCCACACAATTTTATTTTGAGACCACTGTTGTACACTCACTGTCACAAAATGGTCTTAATCAGATATTACCTTACCCTTTCAGGTATTCAAAAAGTAACCCATGCAATGAGCAGGCTGAAATCATTAAAGACGGCAGCTTATTATTGCAGAGACAGGCAGTTAAGCCATTACAAGAAAAATCAGTGCATGCATGTTGTTCAGTATTTATTCATTTGCAACCATTTACTATATGTGGTATTAGTGTGATTTGTCATCAGACTTTGAGTTATGAGGAGCCTGCTATGATCGCAAATAAATTTATCTTTATTTACTTTGTGTGTGTATCTATCTGTGTGTTTTTGAGCAGACAATGCTGGTAATGTGGCCGCACTGAAGAGCAGAGTTAAAGCAGCAAGAGATAAAACCAAAGACCTGCTCAAAGCTGTCAATGGAACCATGGCAACTCTTAATGCTATTCCCAACGGTACGAATATAAGAGTAAACTGTGGGTTTGTGAGTGTGCATGTAAAAGATAAAATCATAGGGAATCAATATTAGTGCATATGGAAAGGTTGTTAGGTCCTGGGTTCCACCGAATAATGAAAGATGAATAATGAGCCACGCAGCATGTTTTCTTTGCTACGAGAGGGTTTCTTCAACTATCGTGGGACAGTGATGGCTCTTAGAGGCATTATCTTCAGTTAACAAGGCTCCTCTCTGAGCATGGCACTAATTTCAAGAAGTTCAAAATTTAGCAACAACAGTGTGGCGCAGTTTGTGTTCGAGTTACTGCGATGACTTAGAGGCATGTGCGTGGTGCTTACGAGTCTGCTAAAAGCCCATTATCTGTGCGCCTGGCAGCTACGCAGGACCTGAGAGGCTATTTTTGGAGCAACTGCCCTCTTACACACACAATTCCACCTGCTCTGTGCGCTGGACGCTGTGTATAAAATAATTATTTTGCAGCAGATTAATCATTTTCTATCAAACCTTGGATGCTGAAAACACCTCTAATCACTTCTGGAATCTCAGAGGACTGTTTCATCTGGACACTTTTTTCCTCTCTTTCCTGCTCCATGTGGAATGTATTTTGAACAGCTTCAGGTAACTAGTTTTAATGTTTTTTTATAGCTTGATAAAACAGTTCCTAGCTGTTAAGGTATGTCTATGGTTGATTTAATATCTTGTTGATGAATCACATGAGCTCCGCTGTGTCTGCACACTGAGGCAGTGACTCATCACGCTTCAAAGGAGCATTTAGGCAGAACACCAGCTCACGAAAGAGTCATTTTTCAGTCAATAGTGGATGAACACAAAGTTAAAATTTGGTTGACTGCGTGAAAGTGGATGTGTGTTTAAAGCCGTGGAAGAGCTGTGCAGCCACACAGAAGGAGAGCGCGCAGTATCAGGGTGACTTGTAAGCTGCGGAAGAATTAAAGATATATATATATATATATATATATATATATATATATATATATATGTATTTGAAAGTGATCCACAGGTGTATAAAATTAAAGTGACCACCTCATTGTGTATGCAGAACAGCACCGCGCGCAAAAGAGCAACTTTGCAGAAATAAATGGATGAACACAAAGTTAAAAATGGGATCACAGTGTGAAAATGACTGTGTGTAAAGCCAGAGAAAAAATAAAGCCAGCAAGCCACGGATGGAAAGGAAGCCAGTGAGAAGCAGCACAGAGGCGGTTGTCCAGGAATGGAGAACAGCAGCGCACGCACAGAGACAAACCGAAGAACACAAAGTTTAAAGTGGGATCATGGTGTGTGTTTAAAGCCAGGGAAAAAATAAAGCCAGCGAGCCGCGGAGCCAGCGAGGAGCACAGAGGTGGCTGTCCAGGAGCCCTTGGTTTGGTTCTAGCTGGTCAGGTGCATTACAAGTGAACAGCAACCTGGCGCACAGCGCACAACTGCAGGACTGTACTGGAGTGTCTATTTTTGGACTGAATTTAAAAAATGTGACATCTTTAAATGCTGCTGTGAATCTGAATTGAAAACCCACACTTTAAAGCAGGAGCGGCCAAGTTCAGTCCTCGAGAGCTACCTTCCTGACACTCTTAGTTGTCTCCCAGCTCCAACACACCTGAATCCAATGAAACGCTCATAAAAGTCTGCTTTCATTGGAGTCTTTCATTGGATTCAGGTGTGTTGGAGCAGGGAGACAACTAAGAGTGTCAGGAAGGTAGCTCTCGAGGACCGATCTTGGCCACCCCTGCTTTAAAGGGACCAGGTGTGGGAGGGCTGGAGGTTTGGACCAAACCCATACCTAAAAGTGTGCCAACATTGCGTTATCATGGCGCTATCACAGCACTACGTGGCTTAGTGTGGCTGATGCGAGCCATTTGAGGCTCTAATGACAGGTCGGTCGTGGCTCACTAGAGGCTGCTACGTGGCACATGCAAGGTACAGAGAGGCACCTTCATAGCGGATAGACGAAAACGTGGGTCATTCTTCAAATAATCGCTGACACACCCATATTCGGTGGGACCCAGGCTTTCCTTTGACAAGTCTTTACTCAAGAACACATTGCAGCTATAGTGAGGTTGTTGAAGTGAAACCATAACATGCTTGCTTTCTAATCAACACACTGAAAATGGTAATTGGTGCTATCACACATTATACATGGAGGAGTCCATGTGATTAATCCAAAATGTCCATGTTCCCTTAATTCCATGCAAATTTGACTTAATGCTTTACAATACCAGCAGGTCATTGTGATGCATTCTCTTAGGTGGTAAACACTCACCAGCCACTTTTTGTTTTAAGTACACCTTGCTAGTACCATATTGGACCGCCCTTTGCCTTCAGAACTGCTTTAATTCTTTATGGCATAGATTCAACAAGGTGTTGGAAACGTTCCTCAGAGATGTTGGTCCATATTGACATGGTGGCATCATGCATTCGCCCATTCAACCAATCTGACAATTCTCTGACCTCTGACATCAACAAGGCATTCTCATCCATGCTGCTGTTCTCTGGATATCATCTCTTTTTCAGACCATTCTCTGTAGACCCTAGAGATGGTTGTGTGTGAAAATCCCAGTAAATCAGCAATACTCAGACCAAGCCTGTCTGGCACAAACAGCCATGCCACGTTCAAAATCACTTAAATCCACTTTCTACGTCTTCATTGCTGCCATGTGATTGGCTAATTACTTATTTGTGTTAACAAGAAGTTGAACAGGTGTGGCTAATAAAGTGGACAGTGAGTGTAGATAGACAAATGGCAGGGGCAACAGTGAAACACCAGGGAATCCTAAGTGAAAACCCAGTTGCACCCTGCCATAGGCTCATGACAAATTGTTGCAGGGTTGTGTGTCACATTAACTCAACTTTCACAGAAAAAATGGATGTTGGCAATGTGTGGTGGGTTGAATATCAGTCACAGACTGCATCCTGAACGTGTTCAAAATATGCACAGTAAATCCTGGAACTCTACAATGTGGCTGCTGTTTTGTTTTTTTGTTTGTTTTTTTGGAGGGGGCTATTGGTGTGCAACACCAGTACCATCTCTGCTCCACAAAGGGGCGGATGTCAGTGGCTGGCAGAGTGAGGTTGCAGAGAAACCCACTGATTGTGAGGAGGAGAATGTGAAAGGAAAAAGAGATGAACAGCTCTGCTGGTGAGATTTGAAAAATGGTCCTTGTAAAAAGCATGATAATACAAATACAGGCATTTTTGGATTATTTATTTATTTATTCTTTAATCTGCATTCAGAGTTGTGGACTATTTTGCGCATAACATGGATAAGACAAAGATACAAATTGTGTATCAAGTGCATCTTTTTATAAGCCTCCATGCCAGACATAAAGAGCAGAAAAGTCCTTTTACACAGAAGCTTGTTTTCATTCAGTGTTAATATAACCTGAGGGAATTTCTGATCATTTTACAGAAAGTTAAAAGTGCAAACTTTGTGGTTGTGTGCATTCTGTGTATATCATTTTCTAATGGGATTTATGGTAATTACTTCACATCACCTGCCCCTATGAAACCATATAATGTCCGTGCTGCCAAAATAATTGATGCAATAAGGGATTTATCAATCAGTTGTACTGTATGCATGATAAGAAGCAGAAAGATTGTGCTGCTTTGGTGTGCTGGTAACCAGATTTATATTTTTCAATAAGGTGGGAAACCATACCTGTTTTTAAACAAAATGTTGCTGAATGAAATGAAGACTGTCCAATTCATAATGGCAATATTACATTAAACAGTCATGTCAGCAAAGTGTGGTCAGTGTTGTTTGCACTCAGACTTCATGTGGCCATGCCTCTGTGCCACAGACACACTCCTTTTCCAAATGTGTCAAGTAGGAAGCTGAGTATGAAACATCTTAATGACAAGTGAATGACCACTTACTCCACAGAAAACTGAACTTGTTTATTTTTTAACCTTTCCCCGCTTGGTCAGAACATCTTTGCAAATCAAGTCAGACCTCTGCCAGCAGCCCACAGTTTTGAAACTCCTTAACTGCCATACACAATTGGCCACTGAAGATTAGAGCAGTCTACAATATTACATATATAATAATGAAAAATATTTCCTCTGCTGCATCTGCATCATGCATGCAGTTTGGTTAATAAATCTGAAATGACCAGATCATTTCCAAACTGAACGCTGTGTTGATCCGGGACGTCGTCTGACTACTACAGAAATGGCAGAAGAGGTGGACATACCACTTTTTGGGCACATTCTACTGTTACAGGAGTTTTTGTCATGGAAAGAGGAGCGGAGGAATTCGCCACGGAGCCGCTAATGGCGCGGGACAAAAGCACCTCCGTGTTGGTCTCACAGGACATGCCCTGACATGCCCAGCTCTTGCACCATTTGGAAGATTCAGACGGCTTTCGGTGGCTTTTCAGTCGTGTGACTATCCGAGAAATTGTGGACGAGCTGGACATGCTACAACATGTCCTGTGAGGCTTCATCACTGCGTTGCTTTTTGTTCTGCGCCATGCGGCTCCGTCCCGACGCGCGAATTCCTCCGCACGTCTTTCGATGACAAAAACTCCTGTAACAATGGAATGTGCCGAAAAAGTGGTATGTCCACCAATTCTGCTATTTCTGTAGTAGTCAGACGACGTCCCGGATCAACACAGCGTTCAGTTTGGAAATGATCTGGTCGTTTCAGCCTGTCGATTGCCGCTCGGAGCGCGGTGCGCCCTCTGCTGCTGTGGACCGTCTTTAATCCGGTTGTAATGCTCATTAATCTGTATGATCCCCATAAGATCTTCACCGAAAGCCATCTGAATTTTCCAAATGGTTTCCAACTGGCTGTCTCTCACAGTTTCTGAAAAAATTTTGATGCAGTAAAGTGGCAGTTGCTCAGCCAATTTCCTGACAGTGAAAATCCGCCGAGGAGGCTGGACCACTCCTCCCACAAGGCGTGCTCACAGGCGAATGACGCAACCGACAGGCGTGAAAAAACTCACGCATGCGCACGAAGGTTCAAGCTTGACTGATGCAATCACATGTGATTCAAATCCATATGGTTTTTGAAAAAAATAAAAAGGTCAGAGAGAACAAGCATTCATTCACCATTTAGCACCGCAACTGTCTGCTTCTTTTCCTCTCTTTCTCACAATCGGTGTGCCCAGCACACAACATCACCAAGATATTAAAACTAATGCTGTCCCACCATGAACTTAACTTGATGCTACACTAAGTCTGTGCGTGTGTGGCTGCATCCATGGCCATGTTTGAATAATTGTAATAATAATGTAACAGTGAGTGGGATGTATTACCATCTGTAGCCAGATCAGATATCCGAGCATCACTCTTACTTGTTTGGTTTGCAAGAGAGCACAGTCTGACTAATCAATTCCAACATGTGTCTGTGCTTTGGAATGAGATAGTGATTATTTGCAGCCTCCATCAATCTGTCTGACAATGGGCACACTCAGTCCGAGTCACAGACCACAGTTGTTTGGGGACAGAGTGTCTCCCAACTGGTGACCTATGCAGTCGTGTGGTCGCTTGAAGGTTGAGGGTTGCTGTAACTACCAGCAATCAGTTGCTACCAGTAACACGATCCGCTTTATCCGGAGTCGGGTCGCAGGGGCAGCAGCTCAAGCAAAGCCGCCCAGACCTCCCGATCCACACACACCTCCCCCAGCTCTTCCGGGGGAACCCCAAGGCATTTCCAAGCCAGCCGAGAGACGTAGTCCCTTCAGCGTGTCCTGGGTCTTCCCCGGGGCCTCCTCCCGATATATATATATATATATATATATATATATATATATATATATATATATACGAGGTCTGTTAGAAAAGTATCCGACCTTTTTATTTTTTTCAAAAACCATATGGATTTGAATCACGTGTGATTGCATCAGCCAAGCTTGAACCTTCGTGCGCATGCGTGAGTTTTTTCACGCCTGTCAGTTGCGTCATTCACCTGTGAGCAGGCTTTGTGTGAGCAGTGGTCCACCCCTCTCGTTGGATTTTTATTGCGAATAAATGTCTGAACGATTTGGAGCTTTGCTGCATCAATTTTTTCCAGAAACTGTGAGAGACCTCCAGGTGGACACCATTTGGAAAATTCAAATGGCTTTCAGGGACAATTTTATGGGGATTACACAGATTAAGGAGTGCTCCAGCCGGTTTAAAGACCGCCCACAGCTGCTGAGAACGCGCCGCGCTCCGATCGCCCATCGACAGGCTCAAACCCCGCTGAAACAACCAGATCATTTCCAACGTGAAGGCTTTGTTGATGCGGGACGTCGTCTGACTTACACAAAAATGGCAGGAGACGTGGACATCAGTAGTTTTTCAGCACATTCCACTGTTACAGGAGTTTTTTTCATGGAAAGAAAAGCGGATGGATGCGCCATGGAGCCGTTCATGGCACGGCACAAAACCACCTCTGTGTTGGTCTCACAGGACAGCTTTGAGATGGCTTTCAGACGGCTGTCGGTGGGTTTTCAGTCGTGTGACTAACCGAGAAATTGTGGATGAGCCTGGACATGCCAGAACATGTCCTGTGAGGCTTCATCATGGCGTTGCTTTGCGCCATGCGGCTCCACCGTGACGCGCGGAATTCCTCCGCACGTCTGTCTCAATGTGCCGAAAAAGTGCTGATGTCCACATCTTCCGCAATTCCTGTGCTAGTCAGAGGACGTGCCAGAGAAAACACAGCGTCCAGTTTGGAAATTAACTGCACATTCCACTGTTACAGGAGTTTTTGTCATGGAAAGAGGAGCGGAGGAATTCCGCGCGTCGGGACGGAGCCGCATGGTGCAAAGCAACGCCATGATGAAGCGTCACAGGACATGTTCTGGAATGTCCAGGCTCATCCACAATTTCTCGGTTAGTCACACGACTGAAAACCCACCGACAGCTGTCTGAAAGCCATCTCAAAGCCGTCCTGTGAGACCAACACGGAGGTGGTTTTGTGCCGCGCCATGAACGGCTCCGTGGCGCATCTGTCCACTTTTCTTTCCATGAAAAAATCTCCTGTAACAGTAGAATGTGCCGAAAAAGTACTGATGTCCACGTCTCCTGCCATTTTTGTGTAAGTCAGACGATGTCCCGGATCAACAAAGCCTTCACGTTGGAAATGATCTGGTTGTTTCAGCGGGGTTTGAGCCTGTCAATCGGCGCTCGGAGCGCGGCGCGCTCTCAGCAGCTGTGGGCGATCTTTAAACCGGCTGGAGCACTCCTTAATCTGTGTAATCCCCATAAAATCGTCCCTGAAAGCCATTTGAATTTTCCGAATGGTTACCACCTGGAGATCTCTCACAGTTTCTGGAAAAAATTGATGCAGCAAAGCTCCAAATCGTTCAGACATTTATTCGCAATAAAAATCCGACGAGAGGGGTGGACCACTGCTCACACAAAGCGTCCTCACAGGCGAATGACGCAACCGACAGGCGTGAAAAAACTCACGCATGCGCACGAAGGTTCAAGCTTGGCTGATGCAATCATACGTGATTCAAATCCATATGGTTTTTGAAAAAAATAAAAAGGTCTGATACTTTTCTAACAGACCTTATATATATATATATATATATATATATATATATATATATATTTACACAGAGAAAGAGAGAGTTCTTGTCTCCTACATCTGCTATCTACTGTATTTGTCTGTTATTTTTCCTCCACTGATTTGCCACTGTGAACTCATACATGGCTCAGGATATAAAATTTCTGTAACAAACTGGTATTGTAATTGTGAATTCTATCATGCATACTTAATATAGTTATCAGAAAAATGCCAAGCACATCTGCTGTGGAAGCCCTAATAACACTACTGATTCATGAGTGTGAATTTTATGTTACTGTGTTTCTTTTCTATGTTAATTGACAGACACTGCTGTTAAATTAGTGGCCACCAAGACTGTAGCAGCTGATGCTAATGCCACTGCCACAGATGTCCTAGAGCGTCTTGGAGATTTAAACCTGCAATTACGTGTCTTGCAAAAGAACTACAGCGAGCTGGAGGGCACTGTCAGTGCAGCCAATCAGATGATCCAGGACCCAGAGAAAAACAGTAATTTGCTGCTTGTTTTGTTTGATGTTATTAAAACAAATGGGTCTGGTGCAATATTTTAATCAGTTGTAAAACATTAATCAAAAATGTTGACTTATTTTAAAAAAAATCTGATTACACAGAAATTTTGAGATGTTTTTCTGTGGCCTTGTATATTGATGAACTGTGACTGCCTTAACCTATTGTGATGTTTTCTTTCTGTTTCCCTTTTTCAATCCCAACAGCTATCAGTATGTATATTTTATTTACTTCAGTAAAAGCATTTATTATTATAAATGGTGCACCAATATCATGAAAGCTGTACTATGTAAACTAGTTTACAGGGACATTTCAGTATCTTGTGCAAATATGATAAAATGTCAAAATGTCCTGGAGCTAATCTCCAAACTGCATAATGGTCAATCACACTGACCACTGCCTTTTCCCATCTTAATTCACAGAGGTGGGAAAAGGCACAAAGTAGGAACATCTTTATAAATATTAATTATGTTGTCTACAACAGTATTGGAGCATCATTCATTAATTTTGTTGTAGTACTGTTTGGCTCTGCTACAGCATGAGAACTCTGCACAACAGCAAGCATGGGCCTTATTTTCTTTCTTTCTTTCTTCCTTTCTTTCTTTCTTTCTTTCTTTCTTTCTTTCTTTCTCAGTTTCAAGCATATACTGCGTACTCTGTGTAATACTACATCCTTTCCACATTTCTCTTTGAAAGCTGACCTACACTAATTGTTTGGCTCTCTACAGCTTTCCCATCTTTCTCTCTTCCTTCATGTTCTTCTCATTCATGCCTTTCATTAGTAGTATCAGTCATTTCCTGACCACATGGCTTACCATACTTTTTACATGCTGGTTTTCCATGCTGTAAGAGCTACCGTTTGTTATCCAGCATTCATGGAAATAACTATCCTACCAATTCTGTGTTACTGCTACATTCTCTCTCTCTCTCTCTCTCTCTCTCTCTCTCTCTCTCTCTCTCTCTCTCTCTCTCAATCTATCCATAGTTCATGCTGCAGGAGCAAGGGTGAAGGATTTAGAGGATGAAGCTGACAGGCTTTTGGAGAAGCTGCAGCCAATTAAGAAACTGCAGGATAATTTGAGACGAAATATCTCGCAAATCAAGGAGCTGATCAACCAAGCCAGGAAACAAGCTAATTCAGTATGTTGTAACCACCCGGATATGTGTAACTTTCATCTTTAATATGATTAGATATTTGTATATACTCCTTTTGCATTTTGGGGCATACTCTGTCATTACACAACTAAAAGTGATCCAGGCGAATTGCACACGAATTCCTGAGAAACAGTCTGATCTTCAAGTCTGGCTTTACTCTTGGACACTGGAAGATGACAAGTCAAACTGGATCCTCATGGAAGCCACAGCAAGTCTGTGAACACAAACTGAAACACAAATTCACAAACTGAGCCCTACAGTTTTGCAGAATTTTTCAAGTGTTTTACCTACAAGAATATGGTCGGGCTCCGTGGTGTGTTGCCATGGAGTTCACCACTGGTGTTACAATACCATGTCAGCAGTTAAAACCAGGATCCAGCAACTCAAGTCAAGCAACATACACCCCAACACACACACACACACACACACACACGCATTTATTGTTAGCACCACCAACCTCCCCCAAACAGGAGAAATCCCCCCTTCTGTATAAATTGTAACTTTTTGTCTAATGTTTGGTATTTAATGTTTGAATGGTTTGATCTTATGTTCTCTATTTCAGTTGTACTGAAAATTGGCATCCAATGTACAGTGGTCCCTCGTTTATCGCGGGAGTTACGTTCTAAAAATAACTCGTGATAAGCGAAATCCGCAAAGTAGTCAGCGCTATTTTTTGCAATTATTATAGATGTTTTAAGGCTGTAAAACCCCTCACTACGCACTTTATATACTTTTCTCAAACAGGCATTAACATTTTCTCACTTTTCTCTCTTGTGTAAACATTCTCTCTTTTCTTCTGTGCGAGAAGAAGAAGAACAGACACACGCAGAACTCTCCCTTCCCTCACTGCCTCTGAAGGTACGGATGCGTGACCCGCAAAGAATCCAACTCCTCTCTCGGTGGCCACGGAGCTCTGCGGCTGCGGTCAACATCCAGATCAAAACAGCAAGTGTAGTCTCTGGACCTGTTGCCAGATTTGGCGCAGCTCAGCACAGTAGACAGGAGGGCAGTGTGAGTGGCCCGCTGCTGCATTTACCAAGCCCGCAGAAAGCACATCGGAGGCAGTGAGAGCAATTGTGGTGATGCCGACCGGCTCACCTGATAAGGACGCAGAACACAATGCACTGTTAAAAAAAAAGACATGCAAAATTGCACAAAAAAAATCTGCGAAACTGCGAGGCTGCAAAAGGTGAACCGCGTTATAGCGAGGATCCACTGTATAAGTAATGCATATGCATAGCAAGCAACATAGCAAGAGACTAACACACATAAGACTTGTACTAATACATCAGCCCCTCTTAATACGTGCATATATTATGTACGTAGGTGTGCGAGTCTCTAGGTACCTACCACTTCAGCTCAGTTAAGTTTCAGAGGGTTGCAATTTAATTATAAAATGATTATTGGTTATCGCCATTTCTTAATTTCTTAATTCTAAAACCAGGGGCTTGCTAAAGCCTCCTTTGTTAGTGTGGGCTCACATACCTGACCCCACATTGGACAATAATCATGCCAGAAATTACAAGGTAAAATGTTTATGTGCATCTCATCATGATGCACAAACATGTGCACACTGGCTGCACTGCACTAATACACTTGGTACTTGTGTCAAAATATTTACAACATAGCGTTGACATAAATGACATTTTGTTGCACTGCTGATTTGCAGACACTCTTAAAACTACAGAAAACATGTCAAGCAACATCTATTTGTCTTGTGCATGCATAGTATGGACTGCATAGATGGACCCCCCCCCCCCCCCCCCCCCCCAACCTCCATAGTGGCTGGGGAGCATTGCCACTTTTTCTTCTTTTAGATGGTACTGTTTCTGTGAGTGTTTCCTCAGTGGGTGTCCACCAGGTGTAACAACTCAGTCAGCAGCAAGCAGAGGTGCCTGCATGAAATACAGTGCCCACATTGCACACTGTGATATCATATGTACTGAGCTGATGTTCCAATGAATGATTGAAGCCTGGTTTGTGCAGATGAAAGCCTCTTTTTCTATTTTGCACCAGCTCCAAGTTGCCACCCTGGCCATATCACCTGTATCAAGATCCACCTGTCGTGGATACAGTGTGACACTGTACCCCTAGGATCCACACACACAAAATACAGTGCGACATACGAAATTTTAAAAAAGTAAAATACATAAAAATATGATTTCACTGACTCACAAGGTACTCATCTGCCCTTTGGCAGGGCTTTTTTCATCCTGCTGGGTGTCATACTACCCTTTTCAACAATGGGAACGTGAGTGGGGTCACCAGTTTGATGCCAACTACCCATCCATGTGGCAAGTTGTACTGAGTTACAGTGTTACCAGATCAATGCCGACTCTGATCAGATTGGTTCATACTAATTTCCACCAAATTCATTCCAATTGTGGGTGAATATGCAGTGTCATGCAAAATCCTGTTACATATGTTAAAAACAGTTGACACATTTCAGTGTCTTCAATAATACTTAATAGTATATGTATGTACAAAGTAAATGCATGATATATGATGTTGAATGATGCATGTTCAAACTAATTTCCTTTTCTCCTTCTTTACAGATCAAAGTTTCAGTATCATCAGGTGGTGACTGTCTCCGTAGTTACCGGCCTGATATTCGAAAAGGGCGGTACAACACCATCGTCCTTCATGTCAAAACCACAACACCTGACAACCTGCTATTTTACCTGGGATCTGCTAAATATGTATGTATATAAATCTGTCGTGCAATATATCACATATTAAAAGGCATATACAGTCATATCAACTATTAGTTTGTGCATGGCAATATATGCATGGGCAACAGAAACATATACATACAACAACTGACTGACAGACAGCCTTGGCAATCCCATCATGGCAAGGAAGACTTGGCTTATGATCGATTCCAGGATGGGATGCTGGACCAGGAGATGACTGAACAGGCCCACTCTTGATATGCAGTGTTTTTGAGAGATGCTGCACATATACTCAACAAAAATATAAACGCAACACTTTTGGTTTTGCTCCCATTTTGTATGAGATGAACTCAAAGATCTAAAACTTTTTCCACATACACAATATCACCATTTCCCTCAAATATTGTTCACAAACCAGTCGAAATCTGTGATAGTGAGCACTTCTCCTTTGCTGAGATAATCCATCCCACCTCACAGGTGTGCCATATCAAGATGCTGATTAGACACCATGATTAGTGCACAGGTGTGCCTTAGACTGCCCACAATAAAAGGCCACTCTGAAAGGTGCAGTTTTGTTTTATTGGGGGGGGGGATACCAGTCAGTATCTGGTGTGACCACCATTTGCCTCATGCAGTGCAACACATCTCCTTCGCATCATCCGTGAAGAGAACACCTCTCCAACGTGCCAAACGCCAGCGAATGTGAGCATTTGCCCACTCAAGTCGGTTACGACGACGAACTGGAGTCAGGTCGAGACCCCGATGAGGACGATGAGCATGCAGATGAGCTTCCCTGAGATGGTTTCTGACAGTTTGTGCAGAAATTCTTTGGTTATGCAAACCGATTGTTTCAGCAGCTGTCTGAGTGGCTGGTCTCAGACGATCTTGGAGGTGAACATGCTGGATGTGGAGGTCCTGGGCTGGTGTGGTTACACGTGGTCTGCGGTTGTGAGGCTGGTTGGATGTACTGCCAAATTCTCTGAAATGCCTTTGAAGACGGCTTATGGTAGAGAAATGAACATTCAATACACGAGCAACAGCTCTGGTTGACATTCCTGCTGTCAGCATGCCAATTGCACGCACCCTAAAATCTTGCAACATCTGTGGCATTGTGCTGTGTGATAAAACTGCACCTTTCAGAGTGGTCTTTTATTGTGGGCAGTCTAAGGCACACCTGTGCACTAATCATGGTGTCTAATCAGCATCTTGATATGGCACACCTGTGAGGTGGGATGGATTATCTCAGCAAAGGAGAAGTGCTCACTATCACAGATTTAGACTGGTTTGTGAACAATATTTGAGAGAAATGGTGATAATGTGTATGTGGAAAAAGATCTTTGAGTTCATCTCATACAAAATGGGAGCAAAACCAAAAGTGTTGCGTTTATATTTTTTGTTGAGTGTAGTTACTGCAGGAAGCTTCTTGCTGATCAGAATCTTGTTCTCTCTCCTTACTCTTTCACTTCTTCTCCGCATTTTTTCAAAGGCTTACACTCCTGTGTGTATCATTGCATTAGTAGGTGGTCCAGGACTTAGATCTGTACAAATGGGTTGACATGACAGCAGCTTTAAAGACAAGGATTTTTGTCTCATGTTGAAGGTGACCAAGAACCTGATGGTCACTTTGTCAGAGTTCCAGCATTCCGCTGTGGAGAGAGGAGAACCTTCCAGAAGGACAACCATCTCTGCAGCAATCCACCAATCAGGGCCTGTATGGTAGAGTGGCCTGATGAAAGCTACTCCTTACTAAAATGTTTTCCATAGCAGCCCATCTGGAGTTTGCCAAAAAGCACCTGAAGGACTCTCAGACCAGGAGAAACTAAATTCTCTAGTCTGATGAGACAAAGATTGAACTCTTTGGGGTAAATGCCAGGTGTCATGTTTGGAGGAAACCAGGCACAATCCCTACAGTGAAGCATGGTGGTGACAGCATCATGCTGTGGGGATGTTTTTCAGTGGTGGGAACTGGGAGACTAGTCAGGATTGAGGGAAAGATGAATGCAGCAACGTACAGAGACATCCTGGATTAAAACCTGCTCCAGAGTGCTCTTGACCTCAGACTGGGGCGACGGTTCATCTTTCAGCAGGACAATGACCCTAAGCACACAGCCAAGATATCAAAGGAGTGGCTTCATGACAACTCTATGAATGTCCTTGTTTGACCCAGCCAGAGCCCAGACCTGAATCCGATTAAACATCTTTGGAGTGATCTGAAAATGGCTGTGCACCGACACTCCCTAACCTGATGGAGTTTGAGAGGTGCTGAAAAGCGGAATGAGCAAAACTGCCTAAATATAGGCACACCAAGCTTGTGGCATCATATTCAAAAAGATGTGAGGCTGTACTTGCTGCCAAAGATGCATCAACAAAGTATTGAGCAAAGGCTGTGAATACTTACGTGCACGTTATTTCTTAAAAAAAAAAAAAAGTGAAGTGCTACTATGAGTTTTTTTCAGGCAGCATGCATACATGTCAACCTATACGGATTGTCCATAAATTATACGGATTTTTCCGAGTTTCAGAGTCATACAGACGTACAAATAAAGTCTTACGGATATTCAGGGTTTGGTCTGCAGCGGGTCTGTAATCAACCATTTCTGCAGCGTGACTCCACTTTGATGCGTGAGCCACTGAAGCAGTGCTTCTAACTACTGGCTCGTGGTTCTTTGATTCGCTGCTCTTCGGCAGGTCCTCTTCTTAACTCCTCTCAAAGCCATTAAAATATCGTGAGTCGCTTTTGTGTGGATTAAAGTCACTAACTGGGACTCTTGTCATGTTGTAGTCAAGAATCGAGAATCGTCCTCCGTTCCGTTGACACAAAATTTCCGCTTTAAATAAAATGACACCTCTTTCCAAATGCTCCTTTCAGACATTCATGCCAAAATGTCTGAAAGGAAATGCTTTTGACTACAGATTTTGTTTATTCCTATTTATGTCCAGAGATCAAGGATCCACCATGTAGAGTTTATTATGTCCAAAGTTTCAGGATCCAGTGACCAATTTCATATTTATTTACTTTAAGACTCAATAAAATGTTGTTCAATTCAATTTCAATTTAATCGACTTATAAAGCGCCAAATCACAACAAAAGCCATCTCAAGGCACCTTACATAGAACAGTTCAACATAAAAAATTAAAATAAATAAATAAAAATTAAAAAAATTCAAATACATAATTAAAAACAGAAGTAAAAGAATAAAACATAAAAAATAAAAACTATTCATAAGAAAGAGAATAAAAATAGGCTTTAAGTCTTGGCTTAAAAATGTCCACAGACTCCAACTGCCTCATGGTCGCAGGAAGACTGTTCCACAGAGCGGGTGAACGATAAGCAAAAGCTCTTTGACCCGCTGACATAGAAAACCTGTAAAGCATACTTTTAGTACACACACACAAAAAAAAAAACAAGAAGTATTGATAAGAAATCGGATCGATAAGCGGAATCAATAATGGTATCGATAAAATCTTATAGATACCCATCCCTAATAAACACACGGGGCGAAGTCGAGGATCATCGACATGCCCGTCTGCAACATCGGCACTGGCGAGGCGATTTTTGATACACTTGATGAAAGTTCTGAGGTATGTTTTATTTTGTTCATTATATTTGATTTATTTTTCATGATTTTATTAATGTATTTCCACGAGTGACACACAGTTCTTGTTTCTGTAAAAAAAATAACTAAATTTAACACATTCAGTTCTATAAAATTCAGCTTGACGCATGAATACTAGATCTCTATTGTTTGAAATTCATCTGTGGAGGAAATACTAATGATCCTGACTTTAATGTCATTGTAGCAACTCATAATATGTGGACAAAAACCCAGTTACCTGATAGCGCTATGCGGTTGTGTGTACTGTAATAAAACTGATTTTGGTGCAATTTGGACGTTATAAGGATTTTGTGCTGATTTTATGGATTTTCTCACTTGGTTATACAGGTGGACCCTCAAATGGGGTTGACATGTATGAGCATGTATAGTTACCTGAAGATGTGCAGTAAGATTACCCTGTTAGCATCATGTTATGTGATGCTAGCATGTTTTTATGCTAATGTCTTCCCATTAGCATTGCGATATGTGACTGTAGTGAGTTTTTAGACAAACTACTAAATATGTCATTTTTTAAGGACATTATTAATCCTGTTGCTCACAATGGAGCTCATTCAGCTTATTCTAATGCATAGTGCCTTGGTATCATACCTAAGAGAAACTAACGCAAAGTCAATTATACAACATATGGTATTGTTGGGGTTCAAAACAGAAACTGAACCCACAACAACAAACTCCAAACAGAAGATAGTTCAAAGGGTTTATTGCTGAAGAAAAGGGGTTCCAAAAGGTGAGCAGGGAAGGACAGAAGACACTAGGCTGAGCACGGCAGGCAGGACTGGTGAGCGTGGCTGGGCTAGAGGGAAAAAAAAGAAAAACACAGGTGTCAAAAAGGTGCAACAAAAACACAGAATACTTCCAAGTATCAAAAGTTCAAGCTGACTAAGTAGTTACCACAGTGGTTACAACAATGAACTGGCACCGGGTGAAGCATGTGAAAAGGCCTAAATACAGCAGCTTAAAGGTAAAGAAAACCCACTAATGAAATAGAGCTGGGAAAATAGACTGCGCTATAAACTAATGATTGATGCGCATCAGTGAAAATAAGGAGCACTTACAACTGAAATATCTGCCTCCGAAAGTCAGCATTTCATGAGAATTCATCCATCATGGACTATTTCATAGATGCTGCAACTGACACAATTTTAACCAATCAGAAGAAACCCCCACCATCGCTTGCAGAATGCTGTGACGTAGCATGGGCACAGAAAAGCTGCACATGGCGAACACGCTGATGTAAATAATCTAATTTCTGGACTATAAGCTGCTACTTTTTTCACACTCTTTGAACACTGTGGTTTAAACATTGATGGAGCTAATTTATGGATTTTTACAGGCTTTCTCATACGAGGTCTGTCCGTAAAGTATCGTACCTTTTTATTTTTTTCAAAAACTATATGGATTTCATTCATATGTTTTTACGTCAGACATGCTTGAACCCTCGTGCGCATGCGTGAGTTTTTCCACGCCTGTCGGTGACGTCATTCGCCTGTGAGCACGCCTTGTGGAAGGAGTGGTCCCGCCCCCTCGTCGGATTTTCATTGTCTGGAAATGTCCAGCTCTCCACAAGTTCTATTATACTCACTCGACTGGTAAGCACTGAAAGCCGAGATAGACATGTCCCAACTTGTCCTCTAACGCTCCGAAACGGAGGTGTTCCTTTGTCTCGCTTCATCAGCGAATCGGTCGTGATGCGCGAGGCCTCCGCGCGGCTTTCCATGACAAAATCTCTTGTTAAAAGTGAAATCTGCCGGAAAATGGCTGATGTCCAGGTCTTGTGATAACCAGAGAAAGAGCACACGACGGTCTCGTATCCACAGAGCCATCAGCTTAGAAATGATCCAGTGGTTTGTGCCGCATCGTCGCAGCTCGCAGCGCGGCGCACCGACCGTCCTTTAAAGGGGTTCTTAAACCTGTAGTTAAAGTCCTTATTCTTTGTGAAGCCCATAAAATTTTCACTGAAAGCCAGATAAATTTTTCGAATGGTTTCCAGGTGCCAGTCTCTAACAGCTTCTGAAAAAATTCTGATGGAAAAAAAGTCCTTTTCATTCCGCCATTTCCAGACAATGAAAATCCGACGAGGGGGCGGGACCACTCCTTCCACAAGGCGTGCTCACAGGCGAATGACGTCACCGACAGGCGTGGAAAAACTCACGCATGCGCACGAGGGTTCAAGCATGTCTGACGTAAAAACATATGAATGAAATCCATATAGTTTTTGAAAAAAATAAAAAGGTACGATACTTTACGGACAGACCTCGTAAGTCGAAATGCGTCAATTGATACTGTCCGTTAATTGGCTGAAAGCTGCAGTCCTCATGCAGCGTAAATTCACACACACAATAAATATAAAGTCTTACCTGTTGTTTTAGTGGATTCATCAACACATCCTGCAGAAAACAACATCTGAAAATAATTAAACCCTTGTCGTGGATGAAGAAAAGTACCTCTGGCACTTTGCGCTGCAGTTGCGTTCCCATTAGATCAGCCGGCAAAGTCCCCCCCCCCCTCCCCCACCATCTCTCTCTCTGTGCTACAAGTTGAAAACGTCCGAGCGCCTCATTAAATTCTCATTTACCACAGACACCAGGTGATCCTGGCTGCACAAGGACATTATCTCATGAGGCACAAAAAAAGTTCAAATTCCTTCCTTCTAATATCCTCCACTCTACTCCACTTGGACGCTGAGAGTGGTGATGCAAAATGCAAAATTTGCACTGTGCACAATTTCTCCAATCACAGCCACAGAAGCTTGTAACTTCTTTTGGGTTGTCTGGGTGTCTTGGTGACTTTCCTCACTCTTCTTCTTCTAGCACAGTCACTCAGTTTTTGAGAACTGTCTACTTCATGCAGATTTACAATAGAGTGCCATACTGTTCTTCATAATTGATGTAAATAAAGTCCAAGACATATTCAGTGGCAGCTTTACCATCAGAGAGCCTCGTCCACAACTACAAAAGACTCCAAGTTGTCATTGATGTTAAAGGGGGCAACACACAGTATTAATAACAGAGGTATGTAAGCTTTTGATCAGGGTCCTTTGGGTAGTTTCTGTTGTCATTATGATTTACAAAGAGGAAACACAGCTGTTTGATAATAATTGGCTTCACCCAACCACTAACCATGAGTGAAAAAAAAAAAAAATTATCATTCATATTCTCTGAAAAAATGGCCAAAAAAACACATTATTCCAGGGTTTTTAAACTTTTAGCATAACTGCCCATTTATGCCCAATGAGTTCCATCAGAAAAACATTTCATGAAAAACACAATAAAACCAACACAATTCTACCACAATTTTGCAATCCTACATTTGAAATGAGCTGGAATGCCATTGGAATGAAATTATTATTATACGTGGCACTGCAGGTCATACCGGCAGGCTTACCATGCCAGATCTATCTCGAGGTTCCCTCGTATGCGCTGAAATTGTTTCAGATCCCATTTTGCCGCTATCGGAATATATAAATTGTGGTTAGATGGTCCTCAGATTACACATCAATGCAAATGTCGGCTCCATCCTCGGCGGGCTTCAACTTTGATGTCCCTGCAGCTGGCATCCATGGCATCAAGGAGGGTCATCTGGTCATGTGGCTGATGGTCATAAACCTTCCAACGCCACGCAGAAAAGAACTCCTCTATCGGATTGAGGAAAGGTGAATAAGGTGGAAGGAAGAGACGCAACAGTCTTGGGTGGGCTTCAAACCACGTTGTGACAGCTTGCAAGTGATGGAAAGCCACGTTGTCCCAGGTGATGAAGGTCCTCATGTTTTCACCTTCCTCCTCTGGAACCAGGCGGTGGTGCAGATCATTCAAAAAGACAAGGAGGTGCTCGGTGGTGTAGGGTCCAACCTGAGATCTATGGAGGATCAAACCAGTATTTACAATTGCTGCACACATTGTAACATTGGCCCCCCTCTGGCCTGGCACTTCAACTGTGGCCATTTTTCCTATTATGTTCCGTCCTCGCCCGGTGCCTTTTGGCAAGATTGATGAATGAATTCATGCGGGGCCTGGTTGGCCTGCAGTTCCATAATTCTCTGAAACAAAGTTTACATAAATTAGACCATAGACCATTCTGCACTGTAACTTATACTGTAATAGTATACCTATATGTATACTTGCAAAGTGTAAAGCTTATACAACTGGACATTGAATATACAGTACAATATAACTGGACATATTGTCGCCGGAGCTCCTTGACCCTCTCATTGTTCCTTTCAAATGGAACAGTGTAGAGCTGCTTCATCCGTACTCTGTGTTTGGACAGTGTGCGAGTGATAGTTGTGAGGCTGATGTTATTTATATTCATAAATATTCCATGGTCCTCCACAATCTGTGTCTTAATCTCATGTAATTTTATTGCATTGTTAGAGAGGTCTGCTCTGTTAAAAGGAAAATAAAGTTTGTGTTCAATGAGTTAATACACCTGCTCAGCCTCTGTACCACGGTTAAGACACCACCACTGTACAGGGAAAGGAATTAACATCATGTACATGCAGACGCATGCACTCCTGTAGATGCCATTAAAACATAAATATTGTTTATGATTGATTGATTGATTGATTGATAGAGGGGCTTTACTGAACATGTACAAATTGTACGTTAGACAATAAGATCTTAATAATTAATTAAACAACTGCAAATTATAATGAATACAATGCTCACACAGCCGAGGGTATTTTAGCATTGCGTTATTGTTATTATTATATTTTTAACCATTTTGTGTGTGTGTCTGTGTGTGTCTCCCAGGTTGACTTTATGGCTTTAGAGATGCGTAAAGGGAAGGTGAATTTCCTTTGGGATGTGGGTTCCGGTGTAGGGAGGGTTGAATATCCGCATCTCACCATTGATGATGGAAACTGGCAGAGAATAGAAGCATACCGGTAAGAAATGTGAACACACAATTGCAACGTGCATGCACACATACATGATTACAGTGTACGCTCAACACTGTATACAAGCTTCTTTATTGTCACACTTACTGTATGAAGTGTATCATCTCTAATATGAATGTGCTTTCATAGAAATCAGCCATAATACAAAGAATATATCTTTTTACCATCATTGTAGGTGCCATCTCATTAGTCTATGCTTTTACCTTATGTCAAGCGCTACACTTGTAAAGATCAGGTATAAATACACTGAACGCCTCATGTCATTTTTGGTGGAACGAGGTGTCTGTTACCACTGCCGGATCTGAGCAGCTGCTGGTTTGTCTCATGATTGTGGGTCCACCAGGCCCATGAGACTCATCTAAAAATGCTTGCTTTGTCTTTGGTCCAGAGCACCTTAAATCTCTGAAGTGTTGACACAAATCAGTGTCGCTGGGGTCAATCCAGACCCCAAGTGTATATCTCCGCCAAGGACGTAATAAAATCAGCAGCATTTATTTGTCTGTCTGTTATCAGGATTATGTCAAAACAACTGAGGATTTTGAAGAAATTTTCACCACAGATACATATGAGGCCATAGAAAAACCCATTAAATTTTGAAGGTGATCCAGATTCTGGATCAAGATTTACTTTATGTAGGCTTTGAAGGATTACTTCAAAACTACTTCTTGGATTCCCACCAAATGTATACCACAGATAGATATTAGGACATGGAAGACTCCACTGAATTTTGGAGGTGATCGCTATTCAGATCTGGATTCTGGATCAAGATTTCCCTTTATATAGGCTGTAAAGGATTACTTCAAAACTACTTCATGGATTCTCACCACAATTGCACCAGATAGATATTAGGGCATGGAGGTCTCCACTGAATTTTGGCGGTGATCCGGATCCAGATTGGCAGACGTCAAAAATCTCTTGTTTGGTATATTTTCTGAACTGTTATATTTGTTAAGATTCAGTTTTATGTAATTGATAACTATGTACGTGAATTCATTTTAATTTAAGTCAATGTACAGGCTGTCCCAAAAAAAGTCGCCCAAAACATAAAAGCCATCTATAATCTTTACACTTTTGGATACTGATATATGTCATATGTCATCTTGAAGCATATCTCATATTTCTAATTTCACCTCAGTTTGTAAGAGTTTTGGCATTCACAAGATGTGCTCAGTATGTGCACCACTTTGGCCAAATCTCCCTTTGTGAACATTGTGAACAGTTCTATCAGTTTGAAACTTCTTTATTATCCTCCATATTGTCTTTCTCTCTGGAGCTTTTCTAACTGTAAAATGACATTGATAATTGTGTTTGGGTTTGCACGATCGACTTGGTCTCAAAGTAGAATTCCACCAGTTTCCCTTTTTGCTAAATTGTAAGCAGCATCTTCATTGGTTCAATCTCAGATTACATCAGAAGAAATTCCTCACATATATCTTGATGTCTGGAGAAGAAAAGAACAGAATTCAAATTAGCCATTGCAGAATTAGTGTCTAATGATTTTGTGGCACTTTTTTGGGACACCGTGTAATTATTTATATAGCACCAAATTGTAAGTCAACGCAAGATATTTCACAAGGGTAAGGTCTAACCTTACCAATCCCCTGAGCAAACATACAGGCAACAGTGGCCAGGAAAAACTCTCCAGGAAAGGCTTGAGGAAGAAACCCCAGACTCAGGGGGACAACCAACTGCTTAGGCCATACTAACAATGACAAAGTTCAACAAAGAATATTCAAACATGCAAAAAAAAAAAAAAAAAAGAACAGAAAGGTGCAGTCATGTTATATAGTCCTTGAGCATTTGCCATCCAAAAATCATTCTCAGGCAGGCTGCACCCTCAGACGGGGCTTCTGTCTAATGCAGGGGTGGGCAATCATGTGCCATGAAGGGCCGAGATACTGCAGGTTTTCTTTGCTACCATTCACCTCAGCAGGTGATTTCAATGATGATCAGGTGTTTATGTTCAGGGGAGAAGCTCATCAGCAACCCACCTGCTGAGGTGATTGGTTGCAAGGAAAACCTGCAATGTCTCGGCCCTCGATGCCCACCCCTGGTCTAATGCAGCCATCTGCAAAAGGACAGTGGTACCTCAAACTGAACGAAAGAGCAGAATCAGTCAGCCAGAACTAACAACACTGAAGCCCCCGTCACACATAGCAAGAATGTGGAGGAGTCATTCCGACACGGCAGATATTTTCATAATCCAACACAGTCGGGAGAAAAAAAGGCGTGGCCAGCCGTGGTCCGAACGCATCCAGACTGCCTCGTGCACACCTGCAGGATGTAGCCCAAACATATTTCAGACAACAGTCAGATGACACAGACTGATGTCAGACAACCCTGACATTTCACCTGTCACTCACCCACTTACTCACCCACGCAATCAAATCTCTGCTTGTCCTCACATTCCCAGCACTAAACTGGCCTCTTATCAGTGTGTGTCTCACATGACAGAGTATGCGTGTGTACGTGAGTAGAACAGGCAATCTGAGTGATGAGTAAGTCTCCACTCTGTGTGCAAACGTGCGCCCCACATGCACACACAAGCACTGGAGGTGTCCATCTGGCCACACAAAAAGGCTGACAGCTGTCAGTGATCGCCTGCTGTTGTACAGTCCAGTGAAAAATCTCTTTAGATGTTTGATCAGTACACAGGAAACTTTGCTGAGTTTGCAGATTTTGACCAACTGTGTCGACTTCCGCAGATGGCTGTCAGAAGGTTTTGGTACTGAAATCTGCAACCTTTCGGATGTGCACCAATTCATAAGTCCGACACCACTCTGTGTGATTCTGGCTATGTGTGACGTGGGTATTACAACGCTATTTCTCGGCAGCAAAATAACAGAATCACAGGCAGGATACTAACATGGTTATGTAGTAATGAAAAATAATCCCAAAACATCACAATATCTGACCAAGAGATGTTATATAGTGAGAGAATAATAAAGGGCCAAATACAGACCCGTGCAGTGTTCAGTATTTTACTGGAACAATATTTGAAGTAACATTGTTATACAAAACATACTGAGAGCATCTAGATATGTAAAATGTCAACCATTGTTAGTTGACATTAATTAATTATCTGTCACTAGGCACATGAATAATTCTCATGTGCCTTGGCACCATGCCAAGGCACACAAGAACGACTGCCTGATCAGGTCAGTGAAATTGCATTAATTGAATAAAATTTTAATTTAACCTTTATTTAACCAGGTTTGTTCCATTGAGATTAAAACCTCTTTTGCAAGGGAGACCTGGACACTTACAAAGTTTCCAGTTCACCTAACCTGCATGTCTTTAAATGTGGGAGGAACCAGAGCACCCAGATGAAACCCATACAAACACGGGGAGAACATGCAAACTACACACAGAAAGGCAACAGGTAGGGAATCAAACCCATGACGTTCTTGCTGTGAGGCAACAGTGCTAACCACTAAGCCACTGTTCTTGTCAAAAATGGATTGTTACAAAATAGAAAAGAATCTGCATTGTATTTTTAGCCTTTAATTTTACCCTGGCATCAAAGTGAGTGCTCAGCCAAATCCATATTCAAGCAGAAACAATTTATTTCAAGATCAGTACTCACTCACTCACTCATGTTCAACCGCTTAGTCCATTCAAGGGTTGCAGGGGGCTAGAGCCTATCCCAGCAGTCATAGAGCGTGAGGTGGGGTACACCCAGAACAGGACGCCAGTCTGTCGCAAGGCCACAAACAGACAAACAAACACATTCACACCCGCTTGCACACCTACGGACAATTAAAAGATTCCAACCCACCTAACCCGCATGTCTTTAGATGTGGGAGGAAACTGGAGCACCCAGAGGAAACCCACGCAAACATGGGGAGAACATGCAAACTCCACACAGAAAGGCCACAGGTGGGGATTGAACCCATGACTTTCTCACTGTGAGGCAACAGTGCTAACCACTAAGCCACCGTGCTGCAAGATGCAGTAATGAAATAAAAAAAAATAAAGCTCTCTGTAAAATTAAACTGAAAGATGCATATTACCCCCTATCTGCGCAAATTAAATACAATTATGCAGTTTTGTGGTTCACAGTGTGTCACAATATCACAATTTTCTAGAAATCAGCAGTGGGAGATCAGCTTCAATGCTTAATGTCAAATGATTCGTAAAAACTCAGTATTTTCTTTCACTGTGTTTGCTTTTTACCTAATTTACCAAGAACAACAATTAGCAACAAGAAACCAGCTTGCAACCAGTTAGTAAACCACAGGGTGTTATTCTGCTCACACTGCCATAGAAAACATGTACAGCTTCACATGGGAAATCATGATGTGGCAGTCTTGCCAGCATTTGACACATCATTACAGAACTACAGTGTAATGTCGCAGATCTAGTTATTTTCAGTGAAAGGTGGTGCTATGTACAGACATGAGACCCTCATCAGCCGTGTATTCCATCCTACAGATTTCCCAAAGGTTTTTTTGAAGGTATGATTCAAACACTCGGTCTTAAAATTGTTCCCCTGTTTTATACAAAAAATGGTGTTTCTGCTGTAAAAACATATTTAAGTGCAGGAGAATATGTTCACTGTAAAGCTCTGATATCCCGCTGCTACAAATCTGTTTCACAACATAATTCTGCCATTAATCTTTAGTTCATAAAAACTAGTTCCAAGTGGCACTAGCACATTCAGTCATAGCAAATGTCTCTCAAGGAACACAGAAAGCAGAACACCACCAGCAGAATACACTCTTTGTAACACCTTGCTTCTCTTCTCTTTCTCCACAGTAATGGGCTGAATGGTACTATATCAGTATACCCTTTAGAAGGGTCAATGGCAGCAATAATGCCAACTCCAGCCAGTGCCACATCACCCACAACCTACACTATCTTGGACGTTGACCAAAATGCCTATCTCTTTGTTGGAGGAATACTCGGCAATGTCAAGGTATCTGTCGATCCTTTCTGTCCCTAAACATCAAAATAGCAGCTGTGTTCTGTTACTTTTCTTTTTGTATCTTTTAGAAAGCTGAATCTGTGAGGACAAGTACATTCACAGGCTGCATGGGGGAGGTATTCTTGGATAATAAACCTATCGGACTGTGGAACTACAGAGAGAGACAAGGAGATTGTAAAGGATGTGTTGTCAGGTGTGCACTGTATTTTACATTTGAGAAAGAGGTGCAGTATTTTCATTACCTTCAGTTCCTGCTGCCACTTTATGCTACTGAATGATCATGAATGTGGGAAGCACCATCCACTTAATACCACAAATTGGCAGATCCAAAAACCTGAAAATATATACTTTACATCTATATCTGTTAAGGTATGAATTCATTTCTACAAGGCTAACAAATTTAATTAAGGGCAAGTTGAAGGCAAATCATCAGGAAAGGTCAGGTATTTTGCAGAGTGACACGGTGTAGGTCAGGTCTGGGATCATACAGTAGCACCACACGTCACCTCATCCACAAGCCCGAGTCCTGATTGGCAACCATCCGGGAGGATCAAACTCAAGACAATGACGACAACAACAACAACAACAAAAAAAAACATTGTAGTGTTTAGTAGCTACAACTGTAAGAGCAATCTTGTGTGAACACAAGATCATCTGGCAAGGAATGAGGCTTTGCTTATGTAAAAGTGATTAGACAAATTCGAGACAAGACAAGTGTTTGTGTGTGTGTGCGTGTGTGTGTGTGTGTGGGGGGGGGGTACTGGGTCCACTGCAGTGTGTCATCTGGTTTCTGTGTGACTAAAGTAACTTTGTTCACATTTTCAGCATTTCAACAGAACTGTTTCCATTGGGTGTTGGACTCCACCAGGGCAGCCCCTTGTCACCAGTCTTGTTTATTATTTTCATGGAGTGGATTTCAATGTCAAGGATTGCAGGGTGTCTATTTGGTGACCTCAGAATTGCATCTCTGCTTTTTGCAGATGATGCCATTCTGTTGGCTTTATCAGACATTGAACTCTGTTGCACACAAGCGCAGGTTGGACACCAAGTGTGAATTGACAAGTTTGAGGATCAGCACCTCCACATCTGAGACCATGGCCCTCTGTCAAAAACGAGTGGATCATCCACTCTGGATCGGGGGGAGTTACAACTCCAAGTGGAGGCTTTGAAGTACCTCTGGGTCTTGTTCCTGAGTAGAGATAAGATGGCGCATGAGATTGATAAATTGATGCGGCCTCTGAGGTCATGTGGATGCTGTATCAAACCTTGGTGAAGAAAGACAGTTAGCAGTCGATTTATGCTTCTATCATTACCTATGATCATGAGCTCTGACAAGTGACCAAAAGAACAAGGTACAAGCTGCAAAAATGCTGCAGAAATGAGAAGCTTATTGCGGAGGGACTTGGGGTAGAACTGCTGCTCCTTTGCATCAAAAGAACAAACTGAGGTCATTCAGGCATCTGGGAAGGATGTCCCCGATTGTCTGTCTAGGGACGTCTTCTAGGCATGTCCAACTGGGAGGAGGCCCCAAGGAAAACCCAGGACATGCCTGAAAAATTACATCTCCTAGCTGGCTTTGGAGTGCCTTGACATCCCTCAGGAACAGGTGGAGGACTTGGCCAATGATGGGAAAGTGTGGGATAAGCTGCTTAGTCTGCTGCCACAGTGAGCCAGACCTGGATGAGTGGCGGAAAGTAACTGACTGAATGAATAAAGGACAGATTGCATCAATTTCTTTCTATTTACACAAGGACAAAATTATTAGTCCCCCTTTTCCTTAAAAATTTCCCAGGTGCTTTTTATGCCAGCATGTCCGTCAGTCCATCCATTCCTTATGCTTTTTAGTGTGATATCTCAAGAACCAGTTGACCAATTTCATTCATATTTAGCATAAGGGTGTACTTGGGTGATCCCCCACCACTTTGTATTACTGATTTGTGGAGACCTGGGGGATATGTCATCTCTTGATGACTGTTGTTTAACAGAGCAAGAGCTTTTCAAGACAGAATTTCTAAACATTATGTATTCTGGAAGTGTGTCCTTTGGTCAGATGAGATGAAAGTTGCATTTTGGTATAGAGAAAGAAGGGAGAGGCACACAACCCAAAGAACACCCACAGTGAAACATAGTGGGGGGAGTATTAATTTCTTCAAGGTGGAAGGAATCACGAAGAAGAAAACCTCAAACTTAAGTCAGCAGCAACATTGGGTCTGGGGCATCGCTTTGCCTTCCAACACAATAACAACCAAAAATATGTGTTACTCCTGGTGGAGAACTACCTAAAGAAGACCAAAGTGAATGTTACTGACTGGCCTGTGCAAAACCCTGACTTGCACAGGCTAGTCACCCCCCAGGGATCTGTGGGGTGAACTGAAGACCAAGGTCCATGCCAGAAGACCAGCAAATCTAGAGGGGCTTGAGAGAATTACCAAAGAACTATAAGAAAAAATTGCAGGCTGTTATCCATCAAAAAGGATGCATACTTTTCTATTAGCATTGGGGGGTGTAGAGAGCTAATAATTTTGACCCTGGCAGTTTTTGGTTTTTGTGAAACAATTTGGTTTCTCTTTCCAAAGTAAAATAATGTAAGCATCCAAAATAAAACCAGGATGTTGAGAAATGATGTGTTAAAACTTCCCTGCTCTGTTAAAAAAGCACTTTTTTACAGAAAACATTGAATTTCATACGGGCGTTGATAATTTCATATAATCCACAATAATATAATTTAACAAATATATCATCAGTAATTATGATTTTAAAAACTTTGCCCATAGTTGTATGGACAGGGAGGAGGTAACGCAGTGGATAAGCAGCTAGCATAACAGGAGTCACACAGGCACACTGTATGTACTTTGACGGACAGGGATCTAGGATGCAGAGCCCCAGGGGAACAAGAAGAACCAGGACAGCAGAAGGGCCCAGGAGTCAGGAAGGGCACCCATCAGGGCCACCGGAGCAGTCTGACAAACAACTGGGGGAGCAGCCTAGGCGCAACCCAGACCTACCCCCCACCACCACCACCACCACCACCACCACCATGGAGGCACAGGAAACACCCCCGCACACAAGGGGAAGCGCAGGGTTCTGGCACTGCCCCACACAACAGAGGCACATTGGCACCACACAAGGGCCACAACTCCACAGGGGAGGAGCAAACATGGGGGTTGAGAACCAAGGAACCAGCACACCCAATCCTCAATCCACATCCAATCCCCAGACTAGGGACAGAACAAACACGCCCAGAGCCGGGCCGCAGGTGGCAGACCCCCACCCGAGAATCCCTCAATACAGCCAGCAGGACTCCCCCAGCAACCCCACCCTCTCTTGGCCCCCCACGCACACCCCAAAAGCCAAGGTCAGGAGACCACCCAGGTGAGTGAGGGACAGCATCCCTCAGCTGAAACCACGGCCCCCAACACCCCAACAGCAGTCCATCCCCCTAATGATATCACAAGCGCCCCAATGCAACACCGCCACCCCACCAGGCCACAGTGCCCTTGGCCCCACAATCTCCAGGATAGGACCATGAGACCACAATGGGACAGGATAAACGGTCTCCACCCTACACCAATGCCATCGATGTCCCCAGCCACCAGGGGTGGCCCCACATGTCACACTGACCCTAAGTGACAAACCCACCCTTGGTATTATAATTATTCTCCCTTGGTGTGTGTGTGTGTGTGTGTGTGTGTGTGTGTGTGTGTGTGTGTGTGTGTGTGTGTGTGTGTGTGTGTGTGTGTGTGTGTGTGTGCGCTCCCCCATAAGTAAGCAAGAATAGAGTGTTGCATTAAAAGCAGGGCAGGAGGGGCAGGTGGCAGACTGCCATGGCAGGCCGTGGCACACTGCTGCCACAGCCTGCCTGCAAACCGACCACTGCCTAGTGACCCCAGAATCTAAATTGATCCCTAAAGTTGTTAACTAAAAGTGTAGAAATAAAGTGTATGCATTAAAATGGCACGGCAGGAGCGGCAGATAGTAGGAATAGAGGAATTATCGTGCCCCTGTTCTGTGGAATGATCTTCCTGCGTCAATAAAAGAGTCAGATTCTGTGGAGATTTTCAAGTCCAGACTTAAGACGCACTTCTTTTCCCTTTCATATGGCTAGCATACTGGTACAGTTTTGTTTTACGCTTTTTACTCTTTTAATTCATGATATTATTAATTGGAGCGGGCTGCGGCCTCAACTTTACCTAAATTCTGGTCTTTTAGTGAAGCTTGGGGCTAGCGGCCGGTGATCACATTAGTATTTCATCTGTTTTTGTTGTTGATTAATGCTGGCAAATTATATAGTATTTCTTGTCTTTCTGATGCCTGATTCTGTTTTTTCTCTGTTTAAGGTGCAGCTCCATCCAGAGATGGGAGTTGTGTTTGTGTTGGCGATCCTCCTGTCCTGTGCACCAACAGCAATTCTTGTATATTCGTCCGTGAATTGTTCTGTGAATTATTTCTGTAATTTATGTTTGTAGCATGGCCCAAGCAGAGGGTCACCCCTTTGAGTTTGGTCTGCTTGAGGTTTCTCAGAGGGAGTTTTTCCTTACCACTGTTGCTCTGGGGGATGGTAAGGTTAAACCTTACCTGTGTGAAGCACCTTGAGGCAACTCTGTTGTGATTTGGTGCTATATAAAGGAAATAAATTGAAATTGATAGAGCTTTGGAAAGGTGAAATTAATTCTCCTCAATTGTCACATTCAGGAGGCATGGTATATCACATTTATTGACACACTGCTAAGTTGCATCTTATTATTCTGGCTTTTCAAGCATTTTCAATTAATGGATCAGTAGTAGAGTAGTAAATTTAAATATTTATTGTTCGTCTTCATTAGCCCCCAGCGATCAAATGGTGAGGGGATTGTGCAGCTGGATGGTGAGGGATACGCTGCAGTTGGACGACCCACCAGGTGGAACCCAAATGTTTCAACTGTCACCTTCAAGTTCCGCACATTCTCTTCTGATGCTCTCCTCATGTACCTGGCTACTGAAAATATGGTATGTATAGAAGTGTGTATGAAACTCAAACCATTATTTTATATATTCTGAACCGCTAGACAAGTCAGGAAATACGTGTGAGCATTGTGTAATAAGCCAGTAATAAGCACCAGTTAACATTAGTGATGACTTTTTGGCCATGTGGCAAGCTGCTCTGGCCATAATTCAACATGTAGCGGACACCAGCATCTCACCTGGCTGCAGCATTCAGATGGCTATTTTAGAGAGGTGTAGATGAACCAGATGTCTGGCTGGATGGTTGCCATCCAGGATCCAAGGTGGGTTGATAGTGTGGTGGATTTTAACTGCTTTTTACCAATTTATGCTTTTAGACCTAAGTCAAATATTCAGACTAAAAAAAATCAATGGTGAACAGAAAGATGAAACACTGGTTGTTGCTGCAGAAGCCATATTTTGTAATGAATTTCTTTTGGCTGCATCCGATTATGCTCAGGATTATCACAGTATGGATCCAGAAAGAGGGGTTTTCACCATTTACCATCAAAACATGAAAATTTCCCTTTATTAACCTTTGAAAAAAAATCAGGCTTTATTTTTAACATCCAGTTGATGCAGAGCCTTGTTTTGGTGGCTATCAGAAAATCCAGCCTCACACGTGTGTGAGTTGTAGTGGCAGCAACGTCTTTAGTCATGTATCATTTTTTTAACTCAATAGTGCAGCGGATAAGAGAATATTTAGAGGGGAATCCTGCAAATAGTGATAAAAGAATCAAATTAGGCAGAAATACTTCTCAGACAATCCTCTTTTGAAAACGATTGGGCACTTGAATTTTCAATCCGTGGTCAGGTAGGGGTCAATTGAAGAATTACACAGAGGTCAAAATTAAAAGATGCTCCAATCATATTGAAAAATATTCCACATTATTTGCCTGATCATAAAGATTCCAAAAAGGTATAGTTTGGACTATGTGTGACTAAATTCTATGGAGTTACGGGATGGTGACAAAGTTCAGTGTCGGTTTGTACAGGGGTCAAAAGTTAAAGTTGCTCCAATTTTGGTAAAAAGTGATGCAAATTACTAGTTGAGTTACATGGTTTTAAAAAGGAATAGTTTGGACCATGTATCATCCTTACTTATCACGTTGAGGAAATATATGTCACATGTCATAGAATCCAATAGACGTAGACCTTGTTTGAACTTTACTTTGGAGACCAAGCATTCAACACTATTCCATTTATTAATCCTATTAGCTCAACCAATAATTTATGGAGTTATGGATGTTGCTGGAGAGTGTGGAAATGCTCAGACAGATCATTTCCATGTTTTCTGGGGCTGCCCCATTATAAGATCCTACTGATGGGATGTAGTGGAGGGACTTCAGTCAATAGTAGGCTTTGAGATTAAACAGGATTTTTGCACAATTTATCTTGGTAATATCCCCAACACCCCCCCACCCGGATAAATGTTACGGATAAATATTTTATTAAAATTATGTTAGCAGCCAGTAAGAACACTATTACAAGACGATGGCAAACAAAGGAGTCCCCATCAAAAGAGGAGTGGATTGGAACTGTGAAAGAAATATATGACACGGAAAAACTGTCTTTCCTTGAATCTGTGCATGGACAAATTCACTGCAGAGTGGACGAAATGGCCAGGTCACCTTGAACAAGGATTATGTAACTAATTGTGTTTTATTTATTTATTTATTTTTCTTGAGTAAAATGCCCCTTAACACCCTGATCAATGTACATGCTCAGTGCTTATTGTACATCTATATGAGAAAGCTTCTTTATCGTTGTGGAGGAAAAAATATTGTCATTATGATTAATCTTTTCCTTGCTTATTTTTTCATGCCCATGTGGGCCTTACTGTGTGTGTGTGTGTGTGTGTGTGTGTGTGTGTGTGTGTGTGTGTGTGTGTGTGTGTGTGTGTGTGTGTGTGTGTGTGTGTGTGTGCGCAGGTGTACACACACACACACACACACACACACACAGAGAAAGAGAGCAGCATCTGCTCCAAAGGAGACTTGTTACTGAATATGATGATGATGATGATAGTAATAATGACGATGGGGATCCCAGGGCAGATGTAACAACATCTGAATTGCTATTTAAATATTGTAAAATCTCTGTGCTCAACCTTAGATCAAGCTTTGCTTTCTTATGGCACAATCGCTTTCATTTGTCTCATGACCACTCCTCATTTTTACACAGGCACACCCACAACTGCACAAATGAGAGCCATTATTCTTGCTATTTATATGACAGGGGTAGTCGGCATGAAAATGACAACTGTGTCGTTGTATACTGGCAATGACACTTGTGTGTTGTGTTGGGTGAAGGATTGAGCCTGCAGCATCTGATGTATTTCAGCTCTCCACAATTTCAGTATCAGACAGCTTTTATAAACGAGCTCAGCATCACCAGTACACATGCGCGGCGCGCGCTTCCGGCTATCGGGACAAACATCGGGACATGTGCGCAGCTGTCAGTGAGTTCACTCTAAATACACAGGTTTGTGGGACATCGTACAGCTGGTGCTTCCTCATCACAAGTGGGGCAGGCATCTACGAGGTCACCTACTCTATAACATTTATTATGCTTACTTTTGATAAGAAAATGCCATTTACTGCACGCAATAGTTTATTGTGCGTCTGCCGTCAAGCACGTGCATTTGTTTGTCCCGATGCCTTCCCATCAGCCCCCGCACGCCCGAGATGCTGAAAACAGTTACTTGCCAAGGATCCACAAGAACACAAAGAATTTGACTTTGGTTTGAGCTGCACTCTCTCTGTACAGCATGTATAAATAAACACTAAACACTGAATAATTCACAACAAAAAAAAAATGTGCAAATGAAATGTGCAAGTAAAATAAAATGTGCAGTAAGAGAAAAAATGTGTGAAACAGGCAAAAAGATTGAACTTGTACATGAGTGAGTGTTAGAGAATGAGAATTAGTGAGTGGTTTGTCAGGTTAAATGATACTCTTATGAGAATGTGCCAATTCTAATTGTATTAATTCATAATTCTTAAACATTGTGCAAAATATTTTTTTCCTGAATGTCAATGTCACACTATGTTCTCTTTGTCTGATTGTGTTTTTTGTTTTATAGAAAGATTTTATGTCCCTGGAGCTGTCAGAAGGCAGGATTAAAGTGAGCTTTGACCTTGGATCAGGGGTCGGCAGTGCCATTTCAGGTAGCCGCCATAATGATGGACACTGGAAATCTCTCACCATGTCACGGAACAAAAACCAAGGTATGCACAACAACCAGCAAATGGGCAAATACAAATGCCTTTGTAAATACATAATGCAGTGGTGTTCAGAAATATTAAATTACATTTCAGTGATTACTTGTTGTTAATGGATCACATTCCAAAGAACTGCCGTATTTTCCGGTCTATAAGTCACAGTGTTATTTTTTCTGGTTTGGGAGGTCCTGCCACTTATATTCAAAAGCAACTTATATATGAAAAAATACTGTCCTGCTTGTGCGATCATCGATGGCCACAAAACACACTGCCTACACATGAGATATACACTCCACTGCAAAAGGTGGTGGTAACGCACTAAGGTACAACCCCAATTCCAATGAGTTGGGAAGTTGTGTAAAATGTAAATAAAAACAGAATACAGTGATTTGCAAATCCTCTTCAACCTGTGTTCAATTGAATACACCCAGTGGTGGGCACAGTTCCGATAACCCGATAACCAATCATCTAGTTTGCGTACCCGGATGATCCTAGGATCTATGTTGTCGGCGGCTTTGTGCTCCCTGTAGGGTCTCCCAAGGCAAACAGGTCCTAGGTGACGGGTCAGACTAAGGGCAGCTCAGAACCTCCATGACCAGTGAAAGATCAAGGACCGAGATGTCACCCGGTATGGCGGAGCCGGGGTCCCACCCTGGAGCCAGGCGTGGGGTTGGGGCTCGCGCGCGAGCGCCTGGTGGTCGGGCCTTAGCCCATGGGGCCCGGCCGGGCTCAGCCCGAAGGAGCAACGTGGGCCCGCCCTCCTGTGGGTTCACCACCTGCAGAGGGGGCCATGGGGGTCGGGTGCAGAGAGGATTGGGTGGCGGTCGAGTGCGGGTGGCCCGGTCCATGCTCACAGCCCCTGGCTGTTGGGACGTGGAATGTCACCTCGCTGGGGGGCAAGGAGCCTGAGCTTGTGTAGGAGGTTGAGAGATACCGACTAGAGATAGTCGGGCTCACCTCCACGCACAGCATGGGCTCTGGTACCCAACTCCTGGAGAGGGGCTGGACGCTTCATTTTTCTGGCGTTGCCCACGGGGAGAGGCGGAGAGCTGGGGTTGCATTGCTTATTGCTCCCCAGCTCAGTCGCCATGCGTTGGAGTTCACTCCGGTGAACGAGAGGGTCGCGTCCCTACGCCTTCGGGTCGGGGACAGGTCTCTCACCGTTGTCTCGGCCTACGGGCCGAGCAGCAGTGCAGAGTACCCGACCTTCCTGGAGTCCCTGGGAGGGGTACTAGATAGCGCTCCGACTGGGGACTCCATTGTTCTCCTGGGGGATTTCAACGCCCACGTGGGCGGCGACAGTGAGACCTGGAGGGGGTGATCGGGAAGCACGGCCTCCCTGATCTGAACCCGAGTGGTGTTCAGTTGTTGGACTTCTGTGCTAGTCACAGTTTGTCCATCACGAACACCATGTTCCAGCACAAGGGTGTCCATAAGTGCACGTGGCACCAGGACACCCTGAGCTGGAGGTCAATGATCGACTTTGTAGTCGTATCATCTGACCTTCGGCCACGTGTCTCGGACACTTGAGTAAAGAGAGGGGCAGAGCTGTCGACCGATCACCACCTGGTGGTGAGTTGGATCCGCTGGGAGGGGAGGAAGCCGGTCAGACCTGGCAGGCCCAAACGTATCGTGAGGGGCTGCTGGGAACGACTGGTGGAACCCTCTGTCAGGGAGGTCTTCAACTCCCACCTCCGGGAGAGCTTCTCCCAGATCTCGGGGGAAGTTGGAGACATGGAGTCCGAGTGGACCATGTTCTCCACCTCCATTGCTGATGCGGCCGCTCGTAGCGGTGGTCGCAAGGTCTCTGGTGCCTGTCGCGGCGGCAATCCCCGAACCCGTTGGTGGACACCGGAAGTAAGGGATGCCGTCAAGCTGAAGAAGGAGTCCTACTTATCTTTGTTGGTAGGTGGGACCCCAGAGGCAGCTGACAGGTACCGGCAGGCCAAGCGTGCCGCAGGCCGTGCGGTAGCAGAGGCAAAAACGGCTATGGAAGAGGACTATCGGTCTGCCTCGAAGAGATTCTGGCAAACCATCCGACGCCTCAGGAGGTGGAAGCAGCTCTCCACCGGCACTGTTTACGGTGCGGGTGGGGAGCTGTTGACTCTGACTGGGGATGTTGTTGGGCGGTGGAAGGAGTACTTCGAGGATCTCCTCAATGCCATCGTCACGTCTTCCGAAGAGGAGGCGGACTCATCCATTACCCAGGCAGAAGTCACCGAGGTGGTTGGAAAGCTCCTCAGTGGCAAGGCTCCTGGGGTGGATGAAATCCGTCCTGAGTACCTTAAGTCTCTGGATGTTGTGGGACTATCTTGGCTGACACGCCTCTGCAACATCGCGTGGCGATCAGGGACAGTGCCTCTGGATTGGCAGACCGGGGTGGTGGTCACTCTGTTTAAGAAGGGGGACCGGAGGGTGTGTTCCAACTATAGGGGGATCACACTCCTCAGCCTCCCCGCTAAGGTCTATTCCAGAGTACTGGAGAGGAGAATTTGACCGATGGTCGAACCTCGGATTCAGGAGGAGCAGTGTGGTTTTCGTCCTGGTCGCAGCACACTGGACCAGCTCTACACGCTCCATCGGGTGCTCGAGGGTTCATGGGAGTTCGCCCAACCAGTCCACATGTGTTTTGTGGATCTGGAGAAGGCATTCAACCGTGTCCCTAGGGGCACCCTGTGGGGAGTGCTCCGGGAGTACGGGGTCCGGGGTCCTTTGCTAAGAACTATCCGGTCCGTGTACGACCGCAGCAGGAGCTTGGTTCGCATTGCCGGTAGTAAGTCAAACCTGTTTCCAGTGCACGTTGGCCTCCGCCAGGGCTGCCCTTTGTCACCGGTTCTGTTCATTATTTTTATGGACAGAATTTCTAGGTAGAGGGGGTTTGGTTTGGGAACCACAGAATCTCGTCTCTGCTGTTTGCGGACGATGTGGTTCTGTTGGCTTCGTCAAATCAGGACCTTCAGCGTGCACTGGGGCGGTTTGCAGCCGAGTGTGAGGCGTCCGGGATGAAAATCAGCACCTCCAAATCCGAGGCCATGGTTCTCGACCGGAAAAAGGTGCTTTGCCCTCTTCAGGTTGGTGGAGTGTCCTTGCCTCAAGTGGAGGAGTTTAAGTATCTCGGGGTCTTATTCACGAGTGAGGGACGGATGGAGCGTGAGATCGATAGACGGATCGGTGCAGCGTCTGCAGTGATGCAGTCGCTGTATCGGACCGTCATGGTTAAGAGAGAGCAAAGTTCTTGATTTACCGATCGATCTACGTTCCGATCCTCACCTATGGTCATGAGATTTGGCTCATGACCGAAAGAACGAGATCGCGGGTACAAGCGGCCGAGATGAGTTTCCTCCGCAGGGTGGCTGGGCGCTCCCTTAGAGATAGGGTGAGGAGCTCGGTCACTTGGGAGGAGCTCGGAGTCGAGCCGCTGCTCCTCCACGTCGAAAGGAGTCAGTTGAGGTGGCTCGGGCATCTTTTCCGGATGCCCCCTGGACGCCTCGCTGGAAAGGTGTTCCGGGCACGTCCCATTGGGAGGAGGCCCCGGGGAAGACCCAGGACACACTGGAAGGATTACATCTCTCGGCTGGCTTGGGAACGCCTTGGGGTTCCCCCCGGAGGAGCTGGGGGAGGTGTGTGTGGATTGTGAGGTCTGGGCGGCTTTGCTTGAGCTGCTGCCCCTGCGACCCGACTCCGGATAAAGCGGAAGAAAATGGATGGATTATCTTTTTAGATAACTTTAAAAACCATTATTGGACTAATTATCTTGTGATAAATTTTTGTCTGACAATTTTTAGACCGATAACGTGGTAAATAGAGCTGAACAGCTACAAATATTTATAAAACTTAAAATCAGTTGAGCACCTACTTTTTAAATTATTCATAGCTGATGTGTAGTTCTACCCTCTGCAAAACAGAGAAGAGCTGCTTTAAGAAGAAACCGCCCTATTGTCTGCAGGCAAAGAAGAACTGGTCCCCCCCCAAAAAAACTAATTTCTTTTAACCCCATACTGATACGCGGGCAATATCACCCAAGTCATCCAGAGGCATACATTTTTAACTTATAGTTCAAATTTTAACCACACTAATTTCAGACAAGTTATTTAAATTAATGTCATGTCTGAAGTTTTATAAAGTGAAAATATCAGATATATGTTTTAGTTTTAAAGTAATGCGCTAATTTTTAAGGTTTTAGTGTGGATATATGCTATGCCCAACAGTGCATTATGGGTAGGACAGGGTAATCTCAGTACGTTCACGACATGAGAAATGCATTTGAAATACTCTGATCAGGCTTTATGGACAACAGCATTAAACTCTAGTGCCTAAAACTCTTGTGAATATATTCTTTGGGTTTCTAGACGTTGTTATTGTGTCTGCATTTATTAAATTCCACGCATCTTAAATGTAGCAGACATGGATTATCTGGAATTTTGTTTTGGCAGGTTTTCAAAGTCTCTACTGCCATCTGCTGGCCAGTCGTGTTCATCCGCCCTATTGACGTATCCCATAATCCCTTGCGTGCCAGAGAGTTGCTGCAGTCAAACAACAAGGTTTGCAGAAAGGTCAGCCAAGTTATAGATGGTGCTGGAGAGTGTGGAAACGCTCAGGCAGATAGATCATTTCCACGTTTTCTGGCGCTGCCCAATTATAAGATCCTAGTGATGGGATGTAGTGGAGGAACTTCAATCAATAGTAGGCTTTGAGATTAAACAGGTTTTTTGCACAGTTTATCTTATCTATAGAGAATCAACACGATGAGAGTTGTAAATGAATATTATACTACAAAAATGTATTTTTTTTATGCTTTTCGTCACGTTAATAAGAGACTGCATGCGTGATACCCTGAAAACTTGCTAAAACAATTATAACAAATAATCAGTGTCTGCTACGTTTAATCTGCGTGGAATTTCATAAATGCAAACTGAATTTTAGACATATAGTCTGGAACAAAGAGGACAAACAGTGTTGTAAAGGACAATAATCGTTAAAGAGCAAACTTCACTTTCCCCCAGAACGACCTGATCAGGAAGCGAGCGTAGCTCACAGCAGCTCCCATTGAAAATAATGGAGAGACAGACTGTGATTCTCGCATGTTTACATAAAACAAACGCAATAACAATGTCTATAAACCCAGAGAATATATTCACGAGAGTTTTAGGCACAATATAAAAATAGTTTTATGTTGCGATGTTAATGGTGGTGTCTGTGTGCAGCGGTTAAAGTGCAGCGCGATCAGAGCATCTCAATGCAGTTCTCAATGTTACTGAGCTCTCGCAGCGTGGTGACCTCTCCCGAGACTTTGCGGGATTTGAAACGTCAATAGGGCGAATAGCCAACATTTATGTGTCAAGACAATATTGAGTGCACGTTTTACAGTATAATAAAACATGCGCACAACATCATAAAACATGCGCCCAATATAATAAAAACGTGCGCACAATATAATAAAATGAGCGCACTTTCTCTCCACATGCAAAACATTTTGTGATGACACTTCCAGGGCTCCGTAAAAATGCCTGTTTTTACAAATAAAAAATGGAATATTTTACAAAAGCACATTTATCTGTAAACACCAACACACGTCACATTAACGTGTTGGTTTACATAATGAATGACTCAACCAATCAGTGTTTAGCAGAAGAGGCACATTTTACCCAGAATCCTTTGCGACCTGTCTGTGTTTGTTACAAAACTTCAGAATTAGTGCATTATTCAGCATTAAAAGATATATGTTATATTTTAACTTTGTACAAATGACAGAATTGAAATTAATGGAGTTATTCTATCAGTATTCATTTTATTTATACACCAAACCATAACTCAGCGTTGCTTTATTTTCCAAGCCCTCGGCCTGATCGGAGCATTGTGATTGGGTAGAGAGCTGAGCTTTGCAGCTGTTGTCAGCTTGCTTCTGTGCTGGAAGTCATGTAGTAAACAAGAGCTTCCAACAGGGGGCAGGATGTTCAAAACAGAAGTGCAGGCTCATTGTTTGGGTCTGTTGTCGCTTTTGATGCTACCAGAAGCAATTGTGGTGTTAAAACTCAAATTCAGTTTGTTAGTAGTTGCAAGTGTACCAGAGACAATATTGGAATTTATCGGTTATCTGTAACTTCCGATACAATTTTGGGTGGTTTATCGTTTTATCTTTATCAAAGATAACTTTTCAGTTATCTGATTATCTGTTATCAAAGTTAATTTTTTGGTTATCTGTGCCCATCACAGAATACACCACAAAGACCAGTGTTGTATAGTAACGAAGTAAAAATACTTCACTACTGTACTTAAGTACGTTTTGAGAGACTTTGTACTTTACTTGAGTTTTTTAAATTCAGCTTACTTTCACTTTTACTTCACTACATTTCCGACATTAATTGCATACTTCTATGCGCCATGCCGTTACTCATTACAAAAAAAAAAAACACACACACACACGATAAAAGTTGTGTTGTCACCCAGAGACACCACTGATTACTAGTGACTGTAACGAAGTCAAGCCGATTTTTCATGATGCATGGCCAGTAACCTTTTTTTGCAGTTGTGCACTTGTGGGGTGTTTGTCAGGAAAATGATCATTTCTCTACACTGATTACAGACCTGCAGTGGGTCTGTAATCAACTTTTCTGTAGCGCGGCTTTGCTTTGAACCTTGAACCAATCGAACCAGTGATTTGCAGGTTGAAGCAGTGCTTCGATCTACGCTTTATCCTAATTTTTTTCCCGCTAAAACCCTGAAGAGCATATGTCTGTGAGTAATATTTAATATTTTTATGTTAAACCGACCTGTTATGGTCTTCTGAAACAGTTGATAGATGTATTTTATAACTTAAAAACAGGACCGATGCTAACACGTTAGCAGGTCTATAGCATTTTCAATGTTAAAGGTAGCATTAGCACATTTGTGTTGATTTGTGTTCGTTGTCGTAAAAGAGTCAAATTGTAATTTTTAATTTATTTTTATTCATATATTATAGCAACAACAATAATAGTCTAAATAATAGACAATAATAGTCAATAATAATAGACTAATAATGTTACAATACAATTTTAGAGAAAGAGATGAACCTAATGAAACAAAACACAACAGAAAAGATAAAACCATGTAACAATGAAAATAAATAAATATATATAGAAATAAATAACTGTTTCCTGTGAACACCTAGTGAGTAGCCTACTCTCGTTTAGGTTTTGAAACATTGTTTCTGATGTGTTTTTGTGTGATGTTCACAATTTTCAGTATTTTGACTAATACTACCAGTCATTTACAAGCCTAGATAAACTTTTATAAAAAAAAAATAAATCAGTCCATTTTTCATTATTAACATTTACTTGTACTTTTACTTTCAGTACTTGAGTACATTTAGTTGTACATTACTTGTCATACTTAAGTACAATAAATACTAGATACTTTAAGACTTTTACTTGAGTAGCATTTCAATCGGTTACTTGAACTTCTACCAAAGTCATTTTTTTTAAGTGTATCTGTACTGTTACTTAAGTGTGATTTTCCGGTACTTTATACAACACTGACAAAGACAAGAAATTTAATGTTCAAACTGATAAAATGTATTGTTTTTGTGAAAATATTTGCTCATTTTGAAATGGATGCCTGCAACACATTTCAAAAACGTTGGGACAGTGGTATGTTTATCACTGTTTTACATCACCTGTCCTTCTAACAACACTCAGTAAGCGTTTGGGAACTGAGGACACTAATTGCTGAAGCTTTGCAGGTGGAATTCTTTCCTATTTTTACTTGATGTGCGACTTCAGTGGTTCAACAGTCCGGGTTCTCCGTTGTCGTATTTTGCATTTCATAATGGGTCACCCATTTTCAATGGGCGACAGGTCTGGACTGCAGGCAACCAAGTCTAGTTCCTGCACTCTTTTATGAAAAAAAACATGCTGTTGTAACACAGAATGTGGCTTGGCATTGTCTTGCTGAAATAAACAGGGACGTCCCTGAAAAAGACGTTGCTCGGATGGCAGCATGTGTTGCTCCAAAATCTGGATGTACCTTTCAGCATTGATGGTGCCATCACAGATGTGTAAGTTGCCCATGCCATGGGCGCTAACACACCCCCATAAGCCCGTCCATGATTTCCAAAAACAATTTGAAATGTGGACTCATCAGACAACAACACACTTTTCCACTTTGCGTCTGTCCATTTTAGTTTCATCTCAGGCCCAGAGAAGGCGGCGGCATTTCTGGATGTTGTGATGTATTGCTTTTGCGTTGGATGGTAGAGTTTTAACTTGCACTTGTAGGTGTAGCAACGAACTGTGATAACTGACAATGGTTTTCTGAAGTGTTCCTGAGCCCACATGGTAAGATCCTTTACACAGTGATGTTGGTTTTTAATGCAGTGCCGCCTGAGGGATCGAAGGTCACGGACATTCAGTGTTGGTTTTCAGCCTTGCCTCTTATGTACGAGATCTGTCCAAAAAGTATTGTACCTTTTTATTTTTTTCAAAAACTATATAGATTTGAATCACGTGTGATTACATCAGCCAAGCTTGAACCTTCGTGCGCATGCGTGAGTTTTTCCACGCCTGTCGGTTGCGTCATTCGCCTGTGGGCAGGCTTTGAGTGAGTACTGGTCCACCCCTCCCGTCGGATTTCTTTTGTCTGAGAACTTGCTGAGAGACTGCCGCTTTGCTCCATGAAATTTTTTTCAGAAACTGTTAGAGACAGGCAGTTGGAAACCATTCCAAAGATTCAGATGGATTTTGGTGAAGATTCTGTCGGCGTCACGCGGATTATGGACTGTTAAAACCTTTTTAAAAACGGCCCACAGTGGTGGAGGGCGCGCGCGCCGAGCGGCCATTCGACAGGCAGGATCGACCAGATCATTTCTAAACTGAACGCTGTGTTGATCCGGGACATCATGTGACTACCACAGAAATGGCAACAGAGCTGGACTTAGCACTTTTGCGGCACATTCCACTGTTACAGGACATTTTGTAATGAAAGACGTGCGGAGGATTTCGCGCGTCGGCACGGAGCAGCTCAGGACGCGCAGCAAAAAAAAAACACCTCCGTGTTGGAAACCATTCAGAAGATTCAGATGGCTTTCGATGGCTTTCAGTCGAGTGAGTATCTGAGAAATTGTGTAACAGCTGGACATGCCCCAACATGTCCTGTGAGACTTCCAAGACGGAGGTGTTTTTTTGCTGCGTGTCCTGAGTTGCTTCGTGCCGACGCGCGAAATCCTCTGCATGTCTTTCATTACTAAATCTCCTGTAACAGTGGAATGTGCCGCAAAAGTGCTATGTCCAGCTCTGTTGCCATTTCTGTGGTAGTCACATGATGTCCCAGATCAACACAGCGTTAAGTTTAGAAATGATCTGGTCGATCCTGCCTGTCGAATGGCCGCTCGGCGCGCCGTGCGCCCTCCGCCACTGTGGGCCGTCTTTAAAAAGGTTTTAACAGTCCATAATCCGCGTGACGCCGACAGAATCTTCACCGATATCCAACTGAATCTATCGAATGGTTTCCAACTGCCTGTCTCAAACAGTTTCTGAAAAAAATTTCATGGCGCAAAGCGACAGTCTCTCAGCAAGTTCTCAGACAAAAGAAATCCAACGGGAGGGTTGGACCAGTGCTCACTCAAAGCCTGCCCACAGGCGAATGACGCAGCCGACAGGCGTGGAAAAACTCATGCATGCGCACGAAGGTTCAAGCTTGGCTGATGTAATCACACATGATTCAAATCCATATAGTTTTTGAAAAAAATAAAAAGGTATGATACTTTTTGGACAGACCTCGGATAGAAAGGTCTCCAGATTCTCTGAATCTTCTGATTATATTATGGACTGTAGATGATGGAATCCCTAAATTCCTTGCAACTGAATGTTGAGAAACATTATTCTTAAACTGTTTCACTCAGTTGTTCACAAAGTGGTGATCCTCGCCCCATCTTTGCTTGTGAATGGATGAGCCTTTTAGGGATGCTCTTTTATACCCAGTCATGACACTCACAATTAATGTCCTCAGTTCCCAAACACTTATTGTGTTGTTAGAAGGAAAGGTGATGTAACACATACCACTGTCCCAGCCTTTTTGAAACATGTTGCAGGCATCCATTTCAAAATGAGCAAATATTTGCACAAAACAATAAAGTTTATCAGTTTGAACATTAAATATCTTGTTTTTGTGGTGTATTCAGTTGAATATAGGTTGAAGAGGATTTGAAAATCATTGTATTCTGTTTTTATTTACATTTTACACAGTGTCCCAACTTCACTGGAAACAGGGTTGTAGATGTTAAAGCCCCCATTACACATAGCAAGAATGTGCAGGAACCAGGCCGACACAGCAAATATGGTCGTAATCCAAACACAGTTGGGAGGGAAAGAGGTCTGGTCACCTGTGTCAGAACGCAGCCAGGCTGCCTCATGCACACCTGGAGGATGCAGCCCAAATATATTTTAGACAACAGTCAGATGACACAGACTGCTGTCAGACACCACCAACATTGGAGCTGTCACTCACCCCCTCACTCACCCACGCAATCAAATCTTCGCTCATCCTCACATTCCCAGCACTAAACTGACCTCTCATAAAGGAGAGGGTGCGCTGGCAAGAGTGTGTGTCTCTCACATGATGGAGTGCACACGTGTATGTGTGTAGAACAAGTGATCCAACCAGTGTGCGAGTGTGTGGCCAGATGAAATGGCCACTCAGCTGCACGTGTGTGTTCATAACGACTGAACAAGCTGCTACACGCGTGTGCCTGCATGCGGAGAACAGGTGATCAAACCAGCAAGCGAGTGTTTGGCCGAAATGTTCGCTCACTGCGTATATGTGTTTATAATGCCTGTACGATGAATGTTTAAAAAAAACTAATTTAAACGGTTCTTTTGTGATTCATGTTTGTTTAAGCTAAGGTAACCATTGTGGACATTGACAGCAATGAAGAGGAGAAGATAACAGCTGAATCTCCAAGTTCAGCTGCCGGTCTGAACCTCAAAGAAAATCAGAAGCTGTATTTTGGAGGCATCCCTACCATCGGAAGCTACAGGTATATACACTTTCTTCTGTGGCAGATTCATTTTGAAGGCTGGGCTATGTTAGCTCAGAAAATATGACAGACACATTCAGTAGTGACTTACGCCTAGTGTCCACATGTTCCTGTCAGTTTCCAGGTGGGCTCCAGATAGAAATTGGGAAGCAAATGACATCCAAAGCCGCAAAAATGGGGTAGAGCTGAACCTGGCAATGACCTTGCCACTGGTGATGCATTTTCACGGGATGGAATATTTCGCCACCTGCTTGCTGCGGTGAGCTTTAGGAAAACAGACTGGGTACAGATCTGCATCAGTGTTTGGTACAAATCCAATGCCATCAGCTTGGAGCAGGGTACCTGGGACATTGCAGACAACTGGTTAAGTTGCCGCGGGCTTGCCAGTAACCTGGTAGGGTTTCCGATGATTTCTGTTGGCGTCAAAATTTTGAACAGCCCAAATATTGTTCCCAATGATCCTGACAGCACACATGGTGGGGGATGACCACGTATGCTTGCAGATCGACTGCGACGGGATTAGTAATTATCCCGTGAGTTTGTCTTTTTTGCCATTTTTGTATCAGGAAGCCATTCACAACCTAACAGGATGCATGTGGACAGAGGGTTTAAATACATGACTTATCCAAAATCAAGCCTTGAAAGTGACTCCACATTAACTTTGTGTAATATGCACACACAGTGTGTCAAACAAGCATGGACGAGGACAAAATTATCTCCCCCCCCCCAATGAAATTTAACTGTTTAAAAATTTTCCCAAGTGCTTTTTTTTAACAGAGCAAGGTCGGTTCAGCACAGCATTACTAAACATCCTGGTTTTATTTTGAATGCTTGCTTTATTTTACTTTGCAGACAAACACAAGGATATTTCACAAAAAACAAAAACCTACTAGGCCCCTGTTGCTAATAGTCAACCGTGCATTTTTTTTTTTTTTTTTTTTTTTTTTTTTTTTTACTGGCTAACAGCCTGCAGTCGTTTGTTGTAGTTTCAACAAGTCTCAGATGTGTCAAGAGGAACCCCAGTCCATTTTTTTTTTTTTTTTTTTTTTTTTTTTTTGGTGAATCTCTCAAGTTCCTAAAGATTTTTTGGTGTTCTGGCATGGAGCTTGGTCTTCAGTTCACCCCCCAGATTTTCAAATTGGGATTCAAATTGGGGCTTTGTGCAGGCCAGTGATGTATGCTTTGGATTGTTGTACTGGTGGAAGACAAAGTGATGACCTAGACCCAGTTTTGCTGTTGACTGCTTGAGGTTTTCTTTCAAAATCTTCACATGCCTTGCTTTTTTCATGATTCCTTCCACCTTGAGGAGATTCCCAGTTCCAGGCACACTGAAGCATCCCCAGAGCATAATACTCCCACCACCATATTTCACTGTGGGAACAGTGTTCTTTAAGTTAGATGTCTTGCCTGTCTTTCTCATGAACATGAGCAGTGTTTCCATGGTGAAAGTGATCTAATTTTATCTCATCTGACCGAGGGACACACTTCCAGTATACATAATCTTTTTCTACATTGTCCTCAGCATGCTTCTGTCTGGCTTGAAGGTGTCTTTCTGCAGAAGTGGAGTTTTTCTGCAGCCTTGCTGTCCATACCTGTCCAGGGCTCTAGTGATTGTCTTCTTTGAGACTAAACTTCCCAACTTGTCATTCACTAGTGTCTTGGCAGTTGTTCTGGGGTCTTTAGACACATATCTCACTCATTTCTTTCCACAGTCTTTCAAATGTTTCACTTCCTACCTCTGCCAGGCTTATTCTCTCTGTGTGGCTCGCTTTGAATTTCTTGATGATACTTCTACCTCCAGTTCTTGACACTTGGAAACACTGTGATAACTTTGTATATTCATCTCCTGCTTTGTGAGCATCAATATATTTTTTCTCAAGTCCAAAATGTCAATAAATGGTAAATGGACTGCATTTGTATAATGTTTTTCCATCTGCATCAGAAGCTCAAAGTGCTTTACAAGTATGCCTCACATTCACAGACACACTCACATACCGATGTCAGGGTGCTGCCGTGCAAGGCGCTCATTACACACTGGGAGCAACTAGGGCAGGGGTATTCAACTCATTCCAGAAAGGGTTTTCTTTTCAACCACCCACTCCACCGGGTGATTTCACTGGTTAACATTACTTTGAGCTGGTGGAATCAGTTAAGTTTTTGAAATAATTTAAAATAAGTTTTCTTCTGTGTAAAATAATGTAAGCAACCAAATATAACTAGGTTGTTTTGAAATGCTGTATTGAAAATTCCTTGTTCTGTTAAAAAAGCACTTGGGAAAATTTCAAAGAAAATGTTATAATCATTTTGTCCTCAGGCGGTTACAGCTTTTAATATACATTGTAGTCTCCCTCCAGGAAAGTGTGATGTCTCGATCACAACAGTTCAAGCAAATTCAATCAAATTCTCTGTGAATTCTGCACAACCTTGCAATGTTGAACAATTACCACAAATTTTCTGCAAACTTGACCAATCATTTGTTGTTTCCTGTTAAACATATCATCCATATTTCACTGAGCACTTTCGCTGGACCCCTTCTATGGCTCCTTTCTTCAGGAGCTCTAAAATTTCCTGCCTGAGAACAAGAGACCTCTCTGGGTCTGTAACAACCATAACTTTTACGCTACTGAACTCTGGGGGGACGACAATTGAACTGAATACTGTAGCCCCTGACTAATGTGGAAATCACCCATGAGTAGGGATGGGTATCGAGAACCGGTTGCTTTCAGGTATCGTTAAGAAATGATTCGATCCACACATCATTTCTCTACATTGATTACAGACCCTGCAGTGGGTCCGTAATCAACTTTTCTGCAGCGCGGCTTTGCCTTGAACCTTGAACCAATTGAAGCAGTGGTTCACAGATTGAAGCAGTGCTTCGATCTGTTGCTTCGCTTATTCATTTTTTTTCTTTCGCTGTACCTTCATTTTCCCCGCTAAAACCCTAAAGAGCATACGTCTGTGACTATTATTTACCTTTTCTATGTTAAACAGATCTATTATGGTCTTCTGAAACAGTTGATAGATGTATTTTATAACAAAAACGGGAGCGATGCTAATGTGTTAGCATGTCTATGGCATTTTCAATGTTAAAATTAGCATTAAGCAGTTGCAGCTGTCATCACGTTCGGGTGCATTTTTCCGTATAATAAGTGTTTGTTGTCGTAAAAGAGTCAAATGTATTATAAATTGTATTTTTTAAATTTATTTTTGTTTATATATTAATAATCTAATGATTAGTTATTATATACAGTTTTAGAGAAAGAGACAAAAAGAGCCTGAATAGAAACACAACAGAAAATATAAAACCAACTAACAATGAACATACATAAATAAATATGTACATACATACATACAGAAATAAATGTTTCCCGTGAACACCTAGTGACTCTTACACCTCCACTTCATCCCTGTCTTATTTAAGTTTAATGACAGTTTATTTGTCCAGAGATCAAGGATACAGTGACCAATTTCATATTTATTTACTTTAAGACTCAATGAAATACATAGAAAACCTCTAAAGCCTACTTTTAGTACAAAATTAACAAGGGGTATCGATAAGGGAATCGATAAGGAATTGGCTCGATAAGCAGAATCGATAATGGCATTGATATCGATAAAATCTTATCAATACTCATCCCTACCCATGAGTCTGAGATCAAGGCCTGTCACTGGTCGAGCTGCGTCTGGGAAAAATGTCCAGTGATCTCATACTTGGTGTCAAACCCAACTGCTGCCATCCATTGATATTTCGAGTGGTGAGCATGCTGGTGGGTCTATGTGTAGATGGGCGCAACGTGGACTGCTGGTGTGAGGGCTGACAAAGCAGACCCCAATCCCAGAAAGCACATTTCTTCCCATGGTAGAAGCCACCTGCGTACTTAGGTTGGCGCCTGGGACTTTGCTGCAATTCGGCAAATTGCTGGCGAGACCTATTTGCCTGAACAACACGCTCCAGGGTCTGTTGGGCCACAGACCCAAAACCCTGGCCTAGGACAGCACCTCTGTAGCACTTGGACACTTACCTCAAAAAATGGGTGGGACACTGAACACTAGCTTCTGAGTGACCCTGAAAAAGGCATTTGAAGGAGCAGTGTAAGTGGTAGGAGCATCAACACCAAGCCAAGTGAATGGCCTGCTTAACAATGGGCAGGCCAGACTCAGATGCTTGAGGAGAGTCCATGTCTAAGGTGTGGGAGTCCGTTATGGAAGGAAGAGGGGAACGGTCCCCCTGTTCTTGGCCTTCAAACTGACCTGCCTGGCACTAAAAATGACTCAGATGCTGCAATAGACATAGCATCCTCATCATGATGGCTGGTAGTGGGGTGGCGTGGGGGGGGGGGGGTCAGCTCCTCCTCACTATATTCACAGGAAGGCGCTAATTTCTATGTGAGAGGAATAGCAGAAGGCTGCAGACAAAGGAGCAGTGACTTCACCTAAGCAAATTCAGAGGCTTGCGTGTCGACCTTATCAAACAAGATCAGGTCATAGCTACTCTCCGAGATGTTATCCAATTTGCGTCTGAGTTCAAGGGTTAACGCAGTCTGAGAATGCATCGCTTTGCACAACTCATTAATCATGACGGACAAGTATTTTGGGTTTATCGGTTAAATGCTACAAAAGATAACTTTTCAGTTAGCTGATTAGCGGTTATTGAAGCTAACTTTTTGATTTTTGCCGACCACTGGGTAGTACAGACAAATGTCAGATTACCCCTTTTGAGGGTTGTGAAATGTGACTCTGTGTCTGTGTACATGGCACCCTGGCTTGACTACTGCGGTGTTTTAGTTATTTAATTGAGAATTTACAGAGCTGTGAGACAGAGAAGTTTTATTGTTCTGGTGTGTAAACTACTTTTTAATGTAATTTAAACATATCTACAGGTCAGAGGTTACTCAGAAGCGTTATGCAGGCTGCCTTCAAGAGATTGAAGTCTCCAGAACTCCTTTTAACCTCCTCAGTAGTTCTGATTATACTGGCATTACTAAAGGTTGTAACATAGAGGTAAGTGTTAACTTGTACCTTTGCAGCTGCACATGGTATGAAAATGCAAAACTTTCACCTTCCATTGCATCTTTAAAGGATTTAAGGCTAAATTAATACTGTTTCAACATACACTCTGTTTCACTTACAATTCCTATTTTTGGCACTCAAGGTGACATATTTTGTACAGTCTTTTCCTCACACTGAACTGCACACTGCACATATCTTTGGTATTTTTCTGCAAGTGTAGTGTGAATGGTAGCTTGGGTTTAGTTCACACTAGGTTTTCCAAGACTATATATTATCCTGTTTTTCAACAAGCTAATACAGGTCACTGGAGGCCTTATTAGTTGGTTATAAGGGCTTTATTTAGGGATGAAAATTTATTGAAATAATTACATTTTGGGACCTTTATCGTGTGTTATTTTATTCTTGGTGGTATTTACCATATTTACTCTATTAAACGCCCTGGGAGCCTGCAATTTTTGTGAAGAGGGGCATTTATTGATGATTGTTCACATGTGCATGCTTACATGCATGCTTACGGTATGTACAGACATGTGTACTGCATGCAAAAGAAAGCGCAGACTCTAAACGGATGTTTTTCTGCATGCAGTAGCTGCTACACAATTACATAAATTGGCTCCACACAAACGTTGCTACTCTGCAGCATTCAAGCTAAAACTTGTGAAAGAAGCAGAAGAGAAAGGGAAGCACCATGCTACTCGGATTTTCTTAGTCCGGGAGTGGTGTAGGAACAAGGATTAGCTTGCAACCCTGGCCAAAACAGCAAAATGGCTGCCTGGTGGGTGGGGGGACTGCGTTGTCAGGAGAAGAGGAGCTGGTAAAATGGTTCCACGACAGGAGAACAGGAGGTGTTCGTGTGACAAGGAGGGTCTGAAATATGAGGCAGTATGGATGGCTGCCTCACACTATTCTCTCTCTTACTTTGTGCATTTTCTTTTTTTTTTTCTTTTTTGTTTGGACTCTGCTCACCACCTCTGGTCTCTTACTCCAGAGGAGAGCTCATAAAAATCAGACTGTCAGATGTATTGGAACTTTTTTGCCAGTTTTCACAGAATCAGGGAGTTTCACAGACATTTTGGTCAGAGGAGCAGCAGCCCTGCTTGGAGCTTACAGGAGACACCGGAGGGGAAACGAGCGGTCGTGAAGCTGAAACAATGGGGGTTCTGCACAGCCCTCCCGTCTATCCACTTCGCCAACATACATGCTCTGTCGAACACAACGGATGAATTATTGCTTCTCCTCACCAGGAAAAACTCAGACTTCAGGAGATCAGCCTCACTGTGTTTCACTGAAACCTGGCTCAGTGAACACATCCCCGACAGCACTCTACACCTTCCCAGCTTCCAGCTGCCATGCACAGACCATGTAACAGAGTTCTCTAAGAATACGAGAGGAGGCGGAACATGCTTTTATATAACAAAAGGTGGTGCACAGATGTCACGGTGTTGAAGAGGACGTGCAGCCCTCAGCTGCAAACTTTTTTCAAAAACTGTAAATACAGACAGCACATCACATGTCCCACCAGGGAAGTAAACATTCTTGGACACCACAATAAAGGACGCCTACTGCCCTGCCGCCGTGCAGCTTTTGAACTCTCTGATCACTGTCTGATCCACCTCATTTACACTTACAGGCAGATTTTAAAATCTGCAAAGCCTGTAGTGAAGACGGTAAAGAAGTGGACAGATCAATCAAGGCAGAATCTACAGACCTGCTTTGACTACATAAACTTGGAGCGGCTTTGAAGCTGCATCTACAGACATTCATGAACTTTGTGACACTGTGACATCTTACATCAGTTTTTGTGAGGACCTGTGTGTGCAGACACAAACCTGCAAATGCAACAACAACAACAAACTTTGATTTACTGGGAAACTCCGGCAGCTCCACCAGGCCAAGGAGGAGGCTAATAGAATTGGAAACAAGCTACTGTAAAAGCAGGTCAGAAACAGGTTGACAAAGGAGATCAGAATAGCTGAGTGGAGCTACTCTGATGAACTGAAAAGTAATTCTCAGCCAACAACCCTGCAGCAGTGTGGAGAGGACTTCAGCATGCCACAAACTACAGGAGCCCATCCCCCCCACCCTGTGGAGAACCCTGACTAGCTGAGGAGTTGAACATGTTTTACTCGAGGTTTGAAAGGGCCCCTATCATATCCCTCACTCACCCCAACAACAATAGCTTCCTGCTCCCCTAGTCACATCTGAACCCCTCCCCTCTGCAACACCACCCACACCATCTGGAAAGAGGAGGTGTGCCAGCACTTTCGCAAACAAAAGATCAAAAATGCGCCAGGACCTGACAGTGTCTCACCCTCATATCTGAGAGCCTGTGCTGACCAGCTGGCCCCCATCTGCACCCAGATTTTCCACATATCTCTGGAGCTGTGTGTGGTCCTTTCCTGGTTCAAAGGCAATCATTCATATACTCATCTTCAACCGCATATCCGGGATCATGTCGTGGATCAGCCTCCGGGTCTGAGTGTCCAGAATGTGCGGCCTCAGATCAGATGATACGATTACAAAATCGATCATCAATCTTCGGCCTAGGGTACTCTGGTGTTCTCGACCCTCTCATCTACCAGGGTAAACTCCAAAGTAGTGGTGCTCAGCCAGGGACTTGTGAGTATCCCCACACCCACCCGGCGCCTCACACCCTGGGCAACTCCGGAGAAGACTAAGGTCCAACCCCTATCAAGGAGAATGGTTCCAGAGCCAAGGCTGTGAGTGGAGGCGAGTCCCACCAGATCTAACTGGTATTGCTCCACCTCCCACACAAGCTCCGGCTAATTCCCCCACAGTGAGGTGACATTCCACACCCCCAGAGCTGGCACCTGCTACCCAGGTCTGGTCTGCCGAGGCCCTCAACTTTCACTGCCACCCATGGGACAGCACATATGAAACCAGCGGCTCCCCCTGCAGATGGTGAGCCCACAGAATGGAGATGGAAGGTCCATGTTACCTTTTCGGTCTGTGCCTGACTGGGCTCCATGGCAAGCCCAGTCACCAGCTGCTCGCTGGCGGACCCTCCAGGCCTGGCTCCAGACAGGGGCCCCTGGCTTCCTCCGGGCCGAGTCACATTTCCTCTACCTTGTTTTTTCATGGTGTTTTGTGGACCAATCTTAGCCTGGCCATCACAGGACACCACAGGATGCCTGCTGGACCCCCTGCAGTTTGCCTACCAGGCAAACAGGTCAGTTCAGGATGCAGTCAACATGGGTCTGCATTACATCTTGCAGCACATGGACTCTGCAGAGACATATGCAAGGTTCCTGTTGGTGGACTTCAGCTCAGCGTTCAACATCATCATCCCCGACATTCTCCACCAAAAACTCCCACCTGTTAGGGGATTTCCAATTTCCTGACGGACAGGACACAGCAGGTGAGGCTGGGGAGCGTCACATCCATCAGGCGGACAATCAGCACTGGCACCCCTCAGTGGTGTGTGCTCTCCCCACTGCTCTTCTCTCTCTATACAAATGACTGCACCTCAGGGAACTCCTCTGTTGAACTCCTGAAGTTTGCGGATGACACCACCATCATTGGACTCATCAAGGATGGTGATGAGGCTGCATACAGACAGGAGGTGGAACAGTTGGTCCTCTGGTGTGGTCAGAACAACCTGGAGCTGAACCCACTCAAGACTGTGGAGATTATAGTAGACTTCAGGAGGAACTCACACCCCCCCATCCTCAACAACACTGTGCCTTCTGTGGACACTTTCAGGTTCCTGGGACCCACCATCTCCCAAGATCTGAAGTGGACCTCCCATATAGACTCCATCAGGAAAAAGGCACAGCAGAGGATGTACTTCCTCAGACAGCTCAGGAAGTTCAACCTACCACAGGAACGGCTCATCATCTTCTACACAGCTATCATCCAGTTTGTCCTGTGCATCTCCATCTCTGTTTGGTTTCCCTCTGCCTCCAAACATGACAGGCACAGACTCCAAAGGACTGTCAAGTCTGCAGAAAAAAATCATTGGAGCCAACCTGCCCTCCATCCAGGACTTATACTGGTCCAGGACCAGGAAGCGAGCTGGTAACATCTCTGGAGATTCCTCACACGCTGGACACACAGTGTTTAAACTCCTCCCCTCTGGTTGACATTACAGAGCTCTGTACATTAAAACAACCAGACACAGGAACAGTTTCTTTCCACAGGCCATCACACTGATGACCAACTTAACCTGTGAAAAAACTCACTAATTCATCTATCTCATGTTCAGTTTATCTTCAATCTATTGTCTATCACATATCCTTTTCTTTTTCTCTTATTGCACATTTTATTTTTCTTGCACACTTCATTTGCAAATTTTATTTTTCTTGCACATTTTATTTTCACATTTTATTACTGTGAATTATTCAGTGTTTAGTGTATATTTATACATGCCATACAGAGATTGTGCAGCTCAAACCAAAGTCAAATTCCTTGTATTCTATGGATACTTGGCCAATAAAAGCTATTCTGATTCTGATTCTGGAAACCAGAACAGATTTGATAAGATTTCGTGGCAATGAGGTAGGGCTATTACATTTTCAGTTTACTCTGTTTGCTCAGGAATTCACAGTTTCACTACGTGCAGTGTGCTGAAAAAAATCAGGTGGGGGTGAAGGGGGGCATTTGAGCCCTTTGTCACAAAACATCATACATCATTTAATATACTTATTTGCCTCATATCTTCACAGCAGTTGCTCGGCTTACCAGGTTTTGGTAGCAATGTTATTATTGCAGCTGTCATTGATTTTGGTAGATTTCCATGATTAAATGCTTCTAACAGCAAATCCAGGAATGTTTTGAGCAATTTAGATTTTAATTTTTGGTTTAAATTGGAAGCCCATCAGGGCCTGGGGTTTTGCCCACCCTCATATCATCAATGGATGCTCTGATTTCCCCTTCTTTCAAATCTGCATCAAGCGTTTCCTCAAAATGATTTGGAATTTTGGAACTTTCCAATCTATCCCCCCCCAAAAAAAAAAAAAAAAAAAAAAATTGCATTGCATCTGAGTCATGCTGTATTTGTGAATCATATAATTTCTCATGACAATTTCTAAATTCTTTGTTTTGTTTTACAGTATCAGTTATTACTTCCCCATTACCCTTAATGAACAATAGGTTTTACAGTATATGGTGGTCCAGAAGTTTGTACATTCATTTTCATCCAAGCAGTTTTGTAAACTCATTCTGACTTCCTATCTAAACAGATGTTATCCACTGAGCTACCAACTCTACCAAAGGAGCTGGCCTGTATCAGGCCCGGCAGGTGTCAGGCACCCAAAGTGTTTGGACCCAAAATGCAAACTCTCAGAATAGGCTTGGATGTAGAAGAAATCATGGTCTTTAATTCAGGCTCTGGTTCGGTACACAGGTGATTAGTCGGCGAGGCAAAAGCACAAACAGGGTCAGGCAATCAAAAAACACAAAGCAGGATCTGGATACACGGTAAAAACAGGACTAGACAAAGCGCTGGTTAGTGTACAAGGACATCAAACGAGCAAGGGTGTGATGGCTGGGTGGAGATTAAATAAGACAGGAGTTAACAAGGTGCAAGTGAGGAACAATCAAGAAGGGGGCGTGGCTAGTGAACAAAGATACTACATTGTGCAAGACAGTGAGGGAGGACAACACAAGGTGGAGTGAAGAAAAGACAAAGATACGTGAACAGGTGCACAGAGTGTGAGTGAGAGAAGAACACAAAGCAGACAGAGTTAAAGAAAGAGAAAAACATGACAGGTGCAGGACGTGAACATAAATAACTGGGCGTGAGATGAGGACATGAAAGCAGGTGCTGGATGTGGAGTGGGAACAAGAGGCAAAAACAAAACTGAGCTACAACAGGAATCAGACATGAACATGAGAACTAAACTAAACATGAACTGGTGAGACAGACTTAACAGGACAGAAAAGCAGACCGGAGATAAACTAGATAAATCTGCTCAGAGAATACGTAATAAGAAATTAAACACCATGACAGAACTAAACTGGAACAAGCAGACATAAGCTCTAAGAAGAAAAGAAACAAAACCTGACCAGGTGCAAACAGAAAAGAGAACAGCAAAAATAGGCAAACGATAACTAAATGATCAACCATGAAAACACAGATTAATTAATAGAATGGAACTGAGACATGGTCAGAATATAAAAGTAACAAGGAAAGAAAGTGACAAAGCAAAATGAGAACGTAGAATAAACACATGATGACAGTAACAAAAGAAAACAAAGTGACAAATCAAAACAGAACTGAGAATAACCATATGATGAAAATAATATAACTAGTGAATCATAACAAGAACAAAGTGACAAGAAAAACATGGCAGAATAAAACATGATGAAAATAATTACTAATAAATCAAGGCCTCAGCAGACGGGAGACCATGAAAAGGGGAAAAACAAGGGCTCAGCGCCCTGACCTGGCTCAGTCCCTGACAGCCTGCCAGTTTATAGACCTGGGTTTGAATCAAACTCATGCTATCTATGCCCTTTGACAAGACACTGTTACTTTATGAGAGTTACGTGTAATCTGGTATCACTGATTTTCTAACACCGACACTAGTTAAGAGTATTATTAACACTACTCAGTGTTAATCTTTTAACACTGACAGTTTTGAAATAACTCTGGGTGAGTGTTAAACAACACTTTCAAAAATGTTAATTTCTTGCTGAAAAGGATACACATATAAAAACTTGCATATAGACAGTTATACAACCCCAGTTCCAATGAAGTTGGGACATTGTGTAAAATGGAAATAAAAACAGAATACAATGATTAGCAAATTCTCTTCAACCTAAATTCAATTGAATATATCACAATGACAAGATATTTAATGTTCATACTGATAAACTTTATTGTTTTTGTGCAAATATTTGCTCATTTTGAAATGGATGTCTGAAACACATTTCAAAAAATCTGGGACAGTTTATGGACTGCATTTATATCACACTTTTTCATCTGGATCAGACGCTCAAGGAGCTTTACAAATTTGCCCTTAGTGATTTTTAGTCAGGCTGGGATTTGAACCGAAGATCTTCTGGTCTCAAGCCCAGTGCCTTAACCACTAGACCGTCACCTCTTTGCACTGGTAATAATGTGGATGGTCTTTTTCCTCTTTTGTCTGAAGGACATGATGTCTATGATTTCCAAAAACAATTTGAAATGTGGACTCATCAGACCCCACAGCACACTTATCCACTTTGCGTCTCTCCATTTCAAATGAGCTCGGGCCCATAGAAGGCGGCGGCATTTCTGGATGTTGTTGATGGATTGCAAGTTAAAACTCTACCATTGCTTTGCATGGTAGAGTTTTAACTTGCACTTGTAGATGTAGCGACGAACTGTGTTAACTGATATTGGTTTTCTGAAGTGTTCCTGAGCCCACGTAGTAAGATCCTTTACACAATGATGTTGGTTTTTAATGCAGTGCCGCCTGAGGGATCGAAGGTCACTGGCATTCAGTGTTGGTTTTCGGCCTTGCCGCTTATGTGTAGAAAGTTCTCCAGATTCTCTGAATCTTCTGATTATATTATGGACTGTAGATGATGGAATCCTTAAATTCCTTGCAACTGAACATTGAGAAACATTGTTCTTAAACTGTTGGACTATTTTTTCACTCAGTTGTTTACAAAGTCGTGATCCTCGCCCCATCTTTGCTTGTGAACAGCTAAGCCTTTTGGGGATGCTCCTTTTATACCCAATCATGACACTCACCTGCTTCCAATTAACCTGTTCACCTGTGGAATGTTCCAAACAGGTGTTCTTTGAGCATTCAACTTTCCCAGTCTTTGTTGCCACTGTCCCAGCTTTTTTGAAATGTGTTGCAGGCATCCATTTCAAAATGAGCAAATATTTACACAAAAACAAAAAAGTCTATCAGTTCGAACATGAAATATCTTGTCTTTGTGGTGTATTCAATTGAATGTAGGTTGAAGAAGATTTGCAAATCATTGTATTTGTTTTTATTTACATTTCACACAACATCCCAACTTCATTGGAATTGGGGTTGTAGACATACATACAAACACTTCATCACTGTGTCAATACTTGGTGTGTCAATACAAACTGAACACCTTTTTAGTGCCATAGAGGCTGTAATTTTAGATTTCGTATGGTATTTCTTTCCATCATCCAGATGAAACTGGATCTACTACACCTAGCCTTCTGAGAAGAAAATGTACACTTTTGTGGCCCTATGAGCGTGAACTGTTAGTTCATCAAAGCTTTTATCGGCATTCTCCTCTAAATATCGCATTATTGTTCCAAGTGTCACATCTGGATATCCATAATTTCACTCCTGTCAGTGTAGCCTAAGCAGAGAATACATGTCAAATATGAAATATGCATATGAGCCAGACAATACAGCATTGGTCTAATGTCTTTGATTTAAAGGCATTATTAGCAAAGACAAAACTGAGTGAGATTAAAGGCCACTTTAATCCTCCTCAGTGAACTTTGAAATTGACTGATCAATACATTAGGAGCAAATGTTTGCAAATGTTTGACAATGCAGACAGAAAAGGAAGTAACTAAGGAATAAAGGTCCGTAAGTATTTGGATATTACGGATACACTCAGGTTGTACTTCGTCCATACAACTTACATGTTACTTTACAGTACATATTACATATTATGTTATAGGTGGACGGCTTAACATACATATCCACATCTGACTTTTTTTTATATAAGAACGCACAGACCAAGTGCAAACACCTCAATTTGAAAGTAAAAAAAAAAAAGAAGTGAGAAGTGCACAGTCCCCTGAACATAGAGATAACTCATGAATATAGTCAACACTGCCGTTTTAAATTTAATCATGGCTTGTGTTCTCACTCACATAAAAAGTTCTACATAAGTGTATAAATGTAAATGAGTGAATAGTTATCTGCTCGTTGTGTCAAGCTGTCCAATGTGAACGTTGCCTCTTAATCATTGTACACTGACATAACATTCAGCCTCCTCTCAACTGTTGTGTGTTGGGGGGGGTTGGCTGGACAAGGTTGGGTTGTTTTGTGTTTATTTTCCTTCCCAGGTGATTTGGGGCTGTTCTCTGAGGAAAATGTGCTGCAGAAGAGTCTCTCTCCTCTGTTACAATGATTGGCTGCACCTGTTGCATTCTCGTGCGGATCTCTATTAGGACAATCCACGACACCTGTGATGTTCACGTGCAGATCTGAGGACTTCCAGCTGGTACCAATGTAGTGATGAAGAACTACATTTAAACCAGCAGTGAGTTGGATAAGATTGCCGGAGAATACGACCTTGTGACGACCGTGTGGGGACGCTGAGGGCCGTTTCAGAGTCTGACATCGCGCCTGTGAAGGAGGACGAGGGTGAGAGGCAAACGTTGTCAGCACACGACAGAGGTGAATATTCTGAAAGGTTTATCCGTGAATGTAAATTGGCGTTTATACGCAGCTATAAGTAATTATTGGTGGAAATTGTTTGGCGTGCTCCTCACGGCAGTGGCGTGCGGATTAATTATCCTCCACTAGCTGTGAGCAGCAGCCTCTTTGAACTAAGTTTGAAACCAGACCTAAACGTGTAGCTGATAAGTTTGCCTCTAAACAATATTTCGTAGTAATAAGTGTTGAATAATCTCATCTCTGTTCCTCCTTCGCAGAGTACAGTCTGGGAAAGTCACCTGGGGGGGGGGGTGTTGGTGGAACTCCTGAGTCCTGAACGTTCGGACTCCGACTGTTGAGACGCTGAGAGAGCGCGCCGCCTTTTCACCTCACCAGAACTATAATTATTTAGTATTTCATGTATAGCACAAAGGGAGAAAAATAAATGTGTTTTCATGCGCACGAAGGTTCAAGCTTGGCTGATGCAATCACACGTGATTCAAATCTATATGGTTTTTTAAAAAAATAAAAAGGTCCGATACTTTTCTAACAGACCTCGTATGTGATTATGCACAATGTGTGAGATGCTAATGATAGCACATATATTGTGATTTTTTTGGTGGGTGCCAGGACCCAAAATTCAATTCTAAAAAACTTCATAACACAGTATTCTAACTTGTGATTGCTGGGCTCACCAAGGTAGGTTTTCAGGCATCTACGATGAAAACTGAAAAAAATGCAAGGTTTTTTTTAAGAAAATGTCTTATTTTTTTCACACATTTGCATTTCGCAGTAGGTGGAGTCACTATTTGGACTCCAGCTTTTACAAAACTGGGGATACAGCACTTCCCAGTGGCTTATCTGCTTGATCTTGTTTTGTTGATTGAAATGGTATGTAACACATGCATGTCAGTACCAGACTTAGTTATTAGAAATAAAAGTAAATCTTACATTTACATTACATTTATACATTGGAGAACTCATCGCCACTTTTGTTACCAGACTTTATGAGACACCAGGTCATGTAGAACCCAGAAAGTAGAGGAATCCTTAAAAACTAGATACCATGCTAAACAAGATCTTATACACAATAGGTTAAAACCTTAAAATACATCCCTGTTTTTATGCTGTGTGATACAGACCTCCTGACATCATGAAGTGCAAAACCTTTTTGTCACCAAAAAATGCAATTTTTTGCTTGTTTTTTTAAATAAATTGTTAATTAATGAGTACACAAATGCATCACACATACTTTTGGAAAGAAGACAATTTTTTTGCTCTAGATAGACATATTGATTATTAGTTTTGTCTATTTATATCACGCTGAGAATTTTTTTCACACTTGTGGTAGTAACTTGTAAGTCAGAACTTGAACCATGTCTTATGGGCTTCTGTAGCTGTGACTGAAGAAATTGTGCAGAGTGCAAGTTTTGCATTTTACATCACCACTCATAGTGGAGTAAAGCAGAGCAGGATGTTCTTTCAGCGAAACAGATAAAATCGAGGCTTTCATATCCGATGTGCCTTCTGACAAGCCTTCTTTTTAAGAAAATATATTCCACTTCATCATGAGGCTGTACAACTGGTGATGCAAAATTCAAAACTTACACTGTGCACAGTTTCTCCAGTCGGAGCCACGCAAGACTTTCTTTCTTGCCTTGGTGTGTTGGTGGCTTTGCTCAGTCACTTAGTTTTTGAAAGCTGCTTCCTCCAGACAGATTTACCATAGAGGACCATACTGTTTCTGTTTCTTAAAGACATAACTCAGTGACTTGCAGCCAGTCTGCTCTGTGTAAGTTTGATCCCATCACTTCTCAGAAGCTAAGCAGAGTGGGTCTTGATTAGTACTTGGATGGGGAACCTTCTTAGGTAAACCAGGTGCTGTGTCTGTTTCTCCAAGTGAAACTGGAGTTGCAGTCATCATGTGTAGAACTTGTCATATCCCAATGTGTTACTGTGCTGAATCCACTCTGACAACCCTGAACAAATGAGAGCAGCCAAAAGACAAACAACAACATATTCAGTGACTTGAAAATGTTCATGTATCCATCCTCTGACCTATCTAAAGATAGCTGGAAAAATAAAACTTTACTACTGTATGTGTGTTATATCAAAGGGGACCATTACTTATGTAACCCATCATCTTGGCTTTGATACTTTTATTTAATTTATATCAAGATGCAGAGATTTGCTTTCAGTTGGTCTTGAAGATGGGTAATTTTAAAATTTAATATAAAGACTTTTGCAAGGGGCTCTGTGACTTTGCTTTGCTGGTTTTTGTAAAAAAAAGTGCATGAAAGGTCTTGTGTGAGTAAAGTCTTCAGGAAGTCTGCACTGATTAAATAAATTCAAGCTGTGGAAGACCTCCTGTGTGGTCCCGGTTCCCAAAACACCGCACATGAAGACCATGGAACGGCACGTCCTGTCTCACCTCCGCACCGTGGTGAGCGACATCCTGGACCCACTGCAGTTCGCCTACAGGCCCAACATCAGGGTAGATGACAGCGAGTGTTCACCCACCTGGAGACCGGCGGGAGCACTGTGAGAGTCATGTTCTTTGATTTCTCCACCGCTTTCAACACCATCAGACTGGCGCTGCTGCGGGGGAAGCTGGAGGACGCACGTGCGGATGGACATATTGCCGACTGGACCATCGACTACCTCACTGACCATTTAAACACTTCTTTTAGTCAGACAGGGAGGATTGTTTTACAAAACAATCTTCCCTGTCTGACTAAAAGAACTGTTTAAATAGTTAACTTAAGAAGACAGTATGAAATTTCACAAACGAATACCTCACTGACCGCCCACAGTACATGCGGCTGCGCGGCTGTCAGTCTGAGGTGGTAAGGTGCAGCACCGGGGCCCCCCAGGGCACCGTCCTCTCACCTTTCCTCTTCACCCTCTACACCTCGGACTTCACTTACAACACGGACAGCTGCCATCTCCAGAGGTTCTCTGATGACTCCGCCATTGTGGGTCGTGTGTCTGAGGGGAACGAGCTGGAGTACCGGTCAGTCATCACAGACGTCGTGGACTGGTGTGAGCGCAACCACTTGTGTCTCAACACCAGTAAGACGAAGGAGATGATCGACTTCAGGAGGAAACCACCTCCTCACCCACCAGTGAACATCCAGGGGGAGGACATAGAGACTGTGGACAGTTTCAGATACCTGGGTGTTCACCTCAACAACAAACTGGACTGGACTCACAACACTGACACCCTGTACAAGAAAGGACAGAGACGCCTCCACCTCCTGAGGCGATTGAGATCCTTTGGAGTGAGCAGGCCTCTGCTTAAGTCCTTCTATGACTCTGTTGTAGCCTCTGCTCTCTTCTATGCTGTCATCTGTTGGGCCCCGGGCAGCAGCGAGAAAGAGACTGAATAACCTGGTCAGGAAGTCCAGCTCTGTCCTGGGCTGTCCTCTGGACTCTCTGGAGGAGGTGGCTGAGAGGAGGGTGTCAGGCAAATCCATCATGGACAACTCCTCTCACCCTCTGCACCGGACTGTAGTGGAGCTGAGCAGCTCGTTCAGTGACAGGCTGAGGCACCCTCAGTGCAAGAAGGAATGATACCGCAGGTCATTCCTCCCTGCTGCTGTCAGACTGTACAATAACATTGTGAAATAACCACATGCAGTAATATGTCCACAAATCACGTGCAATATTAATATGTCCACAAATCATGTGCAATAACAACTCATTTACAAATCCCTACACTAATGTCACCTTATCACATCTAAATTCCACTTCACATATTGTAAATAAGATGCTCCTGTCTCTTTTTCAATCCCATTCATGCTTTTATATATATATATATGTGTGTGTGTGTGTGTGTGTGTATACATACATATTATATTTCTACCACATTTTCTTATTTTATTGTACTGTTACTGTTATTATTGCTTATCCTTGCACACGCTGTTTGATGAACATTTGCCTCTACTCGCACCCATCTTGTGTGTTTTTTAAGAGCTGATGTAACGTGAATTCTCTGTGAGATCAGTAAAGTCTTATCTTATCTCTTTTTGTTATTGTAGTTGTTCTGAGCTACATTTTTTTTCTATCTACAGTTGATTTGTGCAATTTAAAACAAGCATTTTCCTTGATATGTCATAAAACACACACAAACTGATTCATCTTTGTTTTTAGAACCTGTACACAGTCAGTTTCTCAAAGCCTGGCTACATGGAGCTGGCTGGCCTGTCACTGGCAGTTGCCACAGAGGTCAGTTTGTCCTTCAGCACTCTGGCAGACACCGGGACCATTCTTCTGGCAGTCAGCGGATCTTCAGCAACAAACCAGCAGGTAAGGTTTCAATGATTCTCTCATATCTGAAAAAAATGTGCAAGTCACAACAGAAAATTTGTAATGCTAGCTGTAATCTGTAACCCCAAATATGAAAAAGTTGGGACGACATTTATTTTCTATACCCTCTTATTCCAGTTAAGGCTTACGGGGAAGCTAGAGCCAAGTCCAGCAGTTGGGATGACATGGGACATACCAAAAATAAAAGCAGTGATCCAATTAATTTGTTAATATACATCCATTCCTACATCTTAGGTCTGCAACACATTACAAAAACAAGTTTGGACACTAAAGCATTTGCAACTTTGTAAGGTTGCCATTGCTTCTCACAACACTTAACCCTTTCGAACCTGAAGGGCATTTTCTCTATTTTGCCATACCTTCAGTGAGTTCCTTCTTAAGGTACTTGCATAATAGTATAATAGTCATATGTTGCATTACAAAAAATATTCAGAACAAACTCAACCTTCTGAATGTGAGACATATATTTGTCAGCAACAGTGTCAAGATTTGGCTCTAATTCTGAAAATATGAAGTACGTTTCTTGAAATTCTTCAGATGTTTATTGAAAATGCACCTTTATTCATGTGCATGAGCTGTTTTGGTGTTAGAAATGGGTTTACCAATGTCTTTGGGTCACATTTATAGTGTAGGAAAAAAATATTAATTGGTGGATAATCAATGTCCAAAATAAAATATGTAATTTCACACACTGACTGAACATGCTGTTAGCCCACTTTATACGGACGCCTGCGGTGGCGGACACCTGTATAAATTCCGGCCCAATCTAAACCGGCGGGAAGGAGCTAAAGAGGAAGGTCACATCCAAACTTTGAATCGCCCAGAATCATCCACACTAAGTCCTCATTGCTGACCTGCAGCAGCAGCATGAAGAAGATTAACATGATGATTGCATCATAGACTATAATCTTCATGCTGGTTTGAATATCATTGTTGCAGAATATTCACTTGCTGAGCTTGTTAAAGCTGTCATGGCTGCACTGATGCAACTTTGAATTTCTGCATCCAGGCAGGCATTGTTGGAGACAGTACTTCCCAGATATTTAAAGTGCCTAACCACGTTGAGTTTTTCACCATTGATTTGATAAAAGAGAATCTGCTGGCGACATGATCTCAGCCTTGCTGATATTGAGAGAAAGGCCTGATCTACTACAAGCGGTTTTAAAAGCATCAACAGTCCTTTGTATGCCATCCTCGGAGCAGGAGCAGACAGCAGAGTCATCTGCATACTGAACTACTGAACTCTACAATGGTTGTGAAGGAAACTTGTGTTTTGGCTCGAAGCCTCTGAAGATTGAAAATGTTGCCATTGAGTTGGTACTGGATGTCAGCATCATCCTTGAGGAAAGGTCCAGCAAGCTGCGGAACAGCCCCCATCAATAGTTGGGGGGGGGGGGCATAACCAGGCCTTGTTTGACTCCGCCTTTGACTGGAAAGGGCTTTCTGCGTGATAGGAAACTATCATGCAGGATGGTAGCGTTCATGTCATCATGCAAGAGTCAAATCCTTTTAACAAGCTTCTCTGGACATTCATATTTAATGAGAATGTGCCAGCGAGTTTACCGATGAACACTGTCAAAGGATTTTGGAAGGTCCGTGTAAGAAGAGGTGACCATTGTTCTCGACACTTTTCCTGTATCTGGGAAAAGATCATGTCAGCAGAACTACATGAGGGCTGAAACCCACACTGACTTCCTGGCAGCGGTGGGCACAGCTAACCAAAACGTTAGCTTCAATAACAGCTAATCAGCTAACTGAAAATTTATCTTTTATGAAGCTAAACCGATAAACCACCCAAAAAACTATCGGAAGCTACAGATAACTGATAACTTTCAAAATTGAGTTTTAACACCACGATCACAAACCCCAACAATGAATCACCACTTCTGTCTTTGTAGGGGAGTTGATGGTCTAGTGGTTAAGGTGTTGGGCTTGAGTCCAGAAGATCATGGGTTCAAATCCCCACCTGACTGGAAAATCACTAAGGGCCCTTGGGCAAGGCCTTTAATCCCCTATTGCTCCCGGTGTGTAGTGAGCGCCTTGTATGGCAGCACCCTGACATCGGGGTGAATGTGAGGCATAATTGTAAAGTGCTTTGAGCGTCTGATGCAGATGGAAAAGCACTATATAAATGCAGTCCATTTATGCTGTGCCCCCTGCTGGAAGCTCCTGTTTACTAAGTATTTTGCAGCAGTAAAGCAATTGAGAGGCGTTAAGCTCAACTCTACCTCAGTAAAACTCACTACTTTCTGGTAGTACCTCTTCCACAGGTCATATGGTTAACCAAGGTCTATACAAAAAGCTTATCACCTGCTGAAAGAAGTGAGAAGTATAAGTCCATAAGAAGACGTCTGTGGATCACGGACATTTCAGCGTAAATCCACAGCTCTGTGCCATCCATCCACATGGACAATAAAAAAAATCCTTTCCCTTTTATGAAAAACTAAATAAAAAATGCATTTTCCAGTTGTTGACTAGGGTATTTTTTTGATTTTCTAAAGTCCCCATCACACATAGCAAGAATGTGCAGGAACCAGGCTAAAACAGCAAACATTGCCATAATCGGACGTAGTCGGGAGGCAAAGAGGCGTGGTCAACCATGTCAGAATCCATCCAGATTTCCACATCCACTCCTGCATGATTGCATCCAAAGCATATGTAGACAACAGGTAGATGACACAGACTGCCTTCAGAGGGCTTCTGTCATGAAAAAAACTCAGAATAACACATCCTGTATTACACAGACATACTGTGCTTCACTCTGACAGTCACTCTGCCCAAGCAGATTATGTGACCTTCTCTGACTCTAGGAATGGCTGTGAGTGAAAGATTGTGTCCAAGATTGTCTGCACACTCTTGGTGAGAACTTATACTTCCAGTAAATGATTGAATAAAGTCTTTGTGACATACCATCATTGATCAATTAATAGACACATGAGCAAAAGTTGATCATGGTGTGTGTGTGTGTGTGTGTGTGTGTGTGTGTGTGTGTGTGTGTGTGCGCGTGTGTGTGTGTGTGTGTGTGTCAGGGTGAGCATCTTTTGGATTCAAAAGGTTACAATGTGTTGACATTGACATTCAGTGAGTTAATGTCCATCCACGTACAGCATCTACCTGTGCATGGAAAACAGGTGAATTTATTGATTAGCTCATCTACTTGCCAGCAGAGTTGAAGTAAATAGAATCAGTGGGTGTATGGAACATATACAGTGGATCATATGGATCATGGATCATATACGGTGGTCCCTCGTTTATTGCGGGAGTTAAGTTCTAAAAATAACCCGCGATAGGCGAAATCCGCGAAGTAGTCAGCAGTCAGTAGTCAGTAGTCAGTCAGTAGTCTATTATTATAGATGTTTTAAGGCTGTAAAACCCCTCACTACACACTTTATACACTTTTCTCAAACAGGCATTAGCATTTTCTCACTTTTCTCTCCTGTGTAAACACTCAAAGTTCAAACCTTAGTAGAAAAAAAAGAATGTTTTCCTATAAATAATTCTGATGGCTTTTAGAACTAACAAATTTAATTTTAACAATCAACCTACGAGGTTGAACACGTAAGAAATTATTCATAGTGACTCACCAGTATTTCATAGTTCCTCTGACCGCGCCTCTTCGTCGTGGCGCTGCTCCTCTGTCCGGTTTGGCTGATTACCAAGGCGACATTCATTTTGTGGGTTTTACTTGGGTGGTATGAAAAATATTACCCATCCGCAAAAAATATCACAAGGGTGTATTGCTATTTATTGTTTAGTGTTTTATCCAATCATATTGGCATATCATTTATAGGTATATGATAATGTATTATATTAACAAATGAAGTGAAGTTGACCACACAAAACATAAAATATCTTGGGTTCCTGCTGTCTGGAAATAGAAGTCAAAGTTAATGTAATAATCACTGCATTTTCTTTGTTGCTTTATTTATTTATTTTTGCATTTTCCATGTCATCCCAGCTTTTTATGATTTGGAGTTGCATGTCTCCTAAATGAAGCATCAACCCAGAATCATAAAACAATGGATTTTTCTGAGGTTTTCTGTGGTGCGTTTACACATAGGCAGGACGCATTACAAGTGTCATATTTGCGTCATTCTTGGCACATTCCTGACATTCTTAACGTGACTTAACGCATCTGAATAGGTTTTTTAATAGTGAGTGTTGGTGTGTGATATTCATGATTTTTGTGGAGCATTTATTTGGCTGTCAAAAAATCTTCCACGAATTTCACGCACCACCCTCATTTCGCCTCATGTTGTGGAGGTCGCAACTGAGCGTGTTGATCCGTCTCGATTAGTGGTGATCCTTAATAGAGCATGACAGCGTTCTTCTCTGACATGCGCACAATTAAACCCTGCTGCACCGCATTCAGTTTCATTACTGCAGTATGCTGAAGGAGGACAGTGATGCCAAGTTGACTGAAAGTTTCATTCCAGTGCTCTTCAGCACACTCCTGCAGGTGTTTCACCTGCTGCATGTGCCTGATGTTTGGGAAAACGAGCGAGACAAGAGCCGTGTGGAGCCACACATCTGGCTTTCCGTGTCCTCCTCCTCTCTGCGCCACTCCATGGCACAGAGTCCAACTAAGCATGCTGTCACAAAGTTCTTCTGCTGTGGAGCAAACTGTAGTGATCTGAATTGCTCAGCAGCTGATGGATGAATATGGGTGGTGTATGGAGACAATTCGCCTCATTCACAACATGACAGAACTTAATGATGCGCTGTTATCCGCTATCGCACATAACAATTCAATTCAATTCAATTTTATTTATATAGCGCCAAATCACAACAACAGTTGCCCCAAGGGGCCTCATATTGCAAGGCAAAAGCCATACAATAATTACAGAAAAACCCCAACGGTCAAAACGACCCCCTATGAGCAAGCACTTGGCGACAGTGGGAAGGAAAAACTCCCTTTTAACAGGAAGAAACCTCCAGCAGAACCAGGCTCAGGGAGGGGCAGTCTTCTGCTGGGACTGGTTGGGGCTGAGGGGAGAGAATCAGGAAAAAGACATGCTGTGGAAGAGAGCAGAGATCAATCACTAATGATTAAATGCAGAGTGGTGCATACAGAGCAAAAAGAGAAAGAAACACTCAGTGCATCATGGGAACCCCCCAGCAGTCTAAGTCTATAGCAGCATAACTAAGGGATGGTTCAGGGTCACCTGATCCAGCCCTAACTATAAGCTTTAGCAAAAAGGAAAGTTTTAAGCCTAATCTTAAAAGTAGAGAGGGTGTCTGTCTCCCTAATCCGAATTGGGAGCTGGTTCCACAGGAGAGGAGCCTGAAAGCTGAAGGCTCTGCCTCCCATTCTACTCTTACAAACCCTAGGAACTACAAGTAAGCCTGCAGTCTGAGAGCGAAGCACTCTATTGGGGTGATATGGTACTAAGAGGTCCCTAAGATAAGATGGGACCTGATTATTACAGCACGCAACAATGCGGAAACTTATTCTTGACCGTGTGTTATGGTTCCTGATAATTCTCTAGCAACACGTGCCATTAATCGTAATGCGTGGTAACAGGTTGCAGCAGTTCCTGAGGAGACCTGATGCCTCCGCCCTGAATAATCACATTCGTGATCAGCAGCCAAGAATGTATACTTCGTGGCATTCGTGACTTGTCATCATTATGTGTAAACGCACCTTAAAGGAATATATATAATGTGATACTTTATCAGTTACCATATTCTAGGAAATCATTTGAAAATCTAGGGATCTCTGAAAATTATGAATATTTGTTTTCACCTTTATGTCAAAACTCTTCTGTCTACAGTCCCAAAAAACACAGTTCATCAACTCCACAAGAAAACGCAGACAATCAGGAGAGGTGAGTTCAGGCATACCCACAAATGACATTTTTATAAATGCATCTTGAACACATTTGCATTTGCTACCAACTGGGCACACATTAACACACATTCAGAAACATGCACTCCACGAATACAAAATGCTTGCAATGTGTTTTTATAGGAAACTTCACATTATAAAATACAGTGAAATTGATGTTCTACAACATTTTTGACATGCGGTGGTAGTCATGCAGTTTATTTTCTTGTCATGAACTGCTTTAAATAAAAAATTATATTCAGTAAGTATTGGTTTTGAAAAAAACTAAAAGTGAATTAGGTTATTTATCTTGACTGCGGTTCAGGACATAAATAGATCAGTTTTGAAGGGACTGGGTTAGGGTTGGTCTGCAAACTGGGCTCAACATGCAGAATGATTTCTTGATTGATTTTTTTTGTGTGAGACAGAAGTTATGTGGAATCAGTCTTGTGCCATGGATTTGGTCAGGTCAGGTCTGTGAACATGCGCTAGTGCTCTGCCTATCCAACACACTATGGAACTGCTTTGGGGCCTGGGTAACATTGACCCAGGCAGACAACTGGTTCATCCTGAGTAACTTGAAAGTAGCCATATATCTGTTGCAGCCAGGTGAAACATGGGCATCAACATTAACCCTCTCTAGTCAATTTTCAATTTATTCAATTTATTTTCATTTATATAGCACCAGATCACAACAAGGATGCATCAAGGTGCTTTACACAAGTAAGGTCTAACCTTACCAACCCTGCTCGCCATACGAAAGGGAAAATAAGTGTGTCTTAAGTCTGGGCTTGAAAGTCTCTACAGAATCTGACTTTTTTTTATTGATGCAGGGAGATCATTCCACAGAACAGGGACTCAATAAAGCCCCTGTCACATTGGCGTATTCGTAGAGCTGCTCATTACAGCGTATCATTTATGCTGCAATGAGCAGCTCTCCGCCCACTTCACGTGGAGTTTTTCCTCAATACACAGCGGTATGTTGAGGGCTATGCACGTAGGACGGAAGAAATTAAACATGTTAATTTTCTTCGGCGTACAGCATAGCATGGAGTCTTCACGCAAATACATGCAGCGCCATGCTACTGTCCGCTATTGTGAGCCCGCCCACGCTGCAACATGGTACTGTACGCCATTTCACACCTCCTGCCGGGCTCCATTGTTCTTCTGGAGCTATAAATACTGCAAGATCATTGCTTCACTTTATCATACTGGACTCATTATATGAGGACTGTTCACTGTGTCACAAAGCTGACTGTTGTCGTTTCATAAAAGCGCGCTCCCGTGCGCTCTCTCTCTCTCTCTCTCTCTCTCTCTCTCTCTCTCTCTCTCTCTCTCTGTCTAATCAGAGGTTTAAATCTTTAAAATAAAAGCGCACTCGCTGCATGTCGGTGCGATCACCAGACGACCAGATAGATCAGGTCTGATCAGCTGCAAGTATGAAGGAACACTGAAAAAGCCTGAGTACGCGCGTATTTCGGGCGTATTTAAATGAAACACAATGCCGCAATGAGCAGCTCTACAAATACGCCAATGTGACAGGGGCTTAAGAGAAAGCTCTGTGATCCGCAGACTTTTTATTCACCCAAGGGACAGAAAGTAGTCCTGCAACTGGAGAATTCAGAGCCTGGGCCGGTATATGTGGTTTAAGTAGGTCAGCTAAGTAGGGAAGTGCTAGTCCGTGAATAATTTTATAGGTTATTAACAGAACCTTAAAATTTTATCTCACAGGGACAGGAAGCCAGTGAAGAAATGCCAAAATGGGTGTAATGTGGTCAAACTTTGTGCTTCGTGTCAAAACTCTGGCAGCAGCATTTTGAACCAGTTGGAGACCTCTAATGCTGGACTGCGGTAAACCAGAAAATAGAATATTGCAGTGGTCTAGAAGAGACAAATGCATGAATCAGGGTCTCAGCATCAGCCATAGACAGGATGGGATGAATTTTCGCTGTATTTTGCAGGGGGAAGAAAGCACTTCTCGTAATATCTCTAATGTGGAGGTCAAAGGTCAACGTAGGATCAAAAATTACCCCAAGGTTCCTTACTTTGTCAGTGTGATGTATGACACACGAGCCTAGGCCAAGCGTTAACTGGTCAAATTGATGCCAATGTCTCATTGGACCAAGAACCATCATTTCAGTCTTATCAGAGTTTAAAAGTAGGAAGTTGCTAGACATCGAGCTTACTCACTGATGCAAGGCAGTCTTCTAAGGATTTTATGTGGATGAGATTACCAGCAGTTATCGGCACATATCATCAGCATAGCAGTGAAAGGTAACTCCCAAACGCTGCAATATGTGCCCAATGGGTGCTATATAAAGGGAGAAAAAGCAGACTTCAGTGGCTCAAAAAGGTGATTCTCAGTAAGGTAGCCCATGAGCTGCCGTGAAACCACTTTTTTTTCTAGACTTTTAGAGCAAAATGATTAATTTGATATTGGCCTATAGTTTTTCAATACACTAGGGTCAAGATTAGATTTCTTAAGTAATGGTTTAATCACTGCAGATTTGAAACCTTTAGGAAAAGATCCAGAAGTTAATGAGATATTAATAATTTCCAGGACAATCAGCCCAAGAGTGGGCCGCAGGTCCTTAAACAGTTTTGTTGGCATATTTTCAAATAAGCAGGTTGTGCTTTTTGTAGACATTACAAATTTTGCCAGCAGGCCTAGTGAGATACTATGAAATTCTGTAAATCTAGGTAATTCCTCAGTAATGGCACCCACCTCAATAGCAGTGTGTAGTGGCTGGGTTAAGGCATGCTGGGATATGTTTAACCTAATGCCTTCTACAACCCCAATTCCAATGAAGTTGGGACGATGTGTGAAATGTAAATAAAAACAGAATACAATGATTTACAAATCCTCTTCAACCTATATTCAATTGAATACGCCACAAAGACAAGATATTTAATGTTCAAACTGATACAATTGTTGTTTTTATGCAAATATTTGCTCATTTTGAATTGGATGCCTACAACAAATTTCAAAAAAGCTGGGACCGGGCAACAAAAGCTGGGAAAGTTGATGAATGCTCAAAAGAACACCTTTTTGGAACATTCCACAGGTGAACAGGTTAATTGGAAACAGGTGAGTGTCTTGATTGGGTGAGCATCCCCAAAAGGCTCAGCCATTCACAAGCAAAGATGGGGCGAGGATCACCACTTTGTGAACAACTACGTGAAAAAATAGTCCAGCAGTTTAAGAACAATGTTTCTCAATGTTCAATTGCAAGGAATTTAGGGATTCCATCATCTGCAGTCCAATAATATAATCAGAAGATTCAGCGAATCTGGAGAACTTTCTGCACGTAAGCGGCAAGGCCAAAAACCAACATTGAATACCTGTGACCTTTGATCCATCAGGCAGCACTGCATTAAAAACTGAGCTTGTTGTGTAAAGGATCTTACCGCGTGGGCTCAGGAACACTTCAGAAAACCATTGTCAGTTAACACATTTCGTCGATACATCTACAAGTGCAAGTTAAAACTCTACCATGCAAGGTGAAAGGCATACATCAACAAAATCCAGAAATGCCGCTGCCTTCTCTGGGCCCCGAGATCATTTGAAATGGACAGACGCAAAGTGGAAAAGTGTGCTGTGGTCTGATGAGTCCACATTTCAAATTGTTTTTGGAAATCATGTACAACGTGTCCTCTGGACAAAAGAGGAAAAAGACCATCCAGATTGTTTTCAATTCAAAGGTACATCAGCTGAAATGTACATCTAGGTTTTGGAGCAACACATGCTGCCATCTAAGCAATGTCTTTTTCATGGGTGTCCCTGCTTATTTCAGCAAGACAATGCCAAGCCACATTCTGCATGTGTTACAACAGCATGGCTTCTTAGTAAAAGAGTGTGGGAACTAGACTGATCTGCCTGCAGTCCAGACCTGTCGCCAATTGAAAATGTGTGGTGTATTATGAAACGCAAAATACGACAATGGAGACCCTGGATTGTTGAACAACTGAAGTCGTACATCAAGCAATAATGGGAAAGAAGTCCACCTGCAAAGCTTTAACAGTTAGTGTCCTCAGTTCCCAAAGGCTTATTGAGTGTTGTTAGGGCCCTGTCCCACTGGCGTTTAGAAGGATTTGCGTATGGATTGCGCACAGAATTGGCCCATATTCGCCAAACATCCGCAATATCCGTGTAACATGCCTGTATGAGTCGGCCATCATCCGAACACGTCCATGATCATCCGCAGAGGCACGCATGTCCGCAGCCAGGATTTTTGAGCTGTTCAAAAATCTGAATGCGAATGACATCCGCCTTACATACTCCATACATACTCAATTCATACACAATACTCGTACATACTCACTCTATGCGCTGTATATCTGCCGTTAACCGCTGATATCCGCAACTGACGGGGATTTGCGGCTTGGCAGCGGACCGGAACAGTGTGTAAAACAGATATATTGCGTGCCCATCCTGTCCACATCACAAACTAAAATATTTTGTAGCGAATGCATACAAATTGGCCATGAATAAAGCATTTTTATTACATCTGCTTTGCAGCTGATTTGCGGACAATCTGTGAATGCATAACAAACAAGTCACGTAAACCCAAAGTGTGGCAGAAAGTGACATACCTGCCAGTCAGTGCCGGTCCGGCTGTGTAAATGCACAAAGACGTCGCTGCTGAAATCCAGGACTTTTATTTAACACCAACAAAAGGAAGAGTTGCTGTTTATCCACAACTCACTCAAAAAAAAAACAAAAAAAACACCGTCTCACACCCCGAGCGGCTTCCCCCCTCCCGCTCCCCAAACTCATGAACAGTTAACCCTCGCATGACAACACTCTGTGATCAACTTGTCCAAGTCCAGCAAATGCTCCAGAGGCTGTGTTGTTCGTGTGAATAGTGATGCAGAAAGGCCCGAGTGTACTTATTTTATGACCACAGTGCAGATGCCGTGCAACGCGCAGCATGTGCGCGATGCATTCATAATACACCCATAATACTGCCGTGATAATCTCAATGTGTCGGATCAGTTTCCTCAATACATGCGTTATATAACCGTGATTGTTCATCATATATTCGCTATATATTATTAATATATCCGTAATTCATACTGGGACATTTGTCATTTTTGGCCATTTTTGTTGCGGACGACAATGAATGCCCGTAATTTGTATGCTCAATTCATGCGCAATTAATCCTCTCCCCAGTGGGGCAGGGCCCTTAGAAGGAAAGGTGATGTAACACAGTGGTAAACATACCACAGTCCCAGCTTTTTTGAAACATGTTGCAGGCATCTATTTTAAAATGAGCAAATATTTGCACAAAAACAATAAAGTTTATCAGTTTGAACATTAAGTATCTTGTCTTTGTGGTGTATTCTATTGAATATAGGTTGAAGAGGATTTGCAAATCATTGTATTCTGTTTTTATTTACATTTTACACAATGTTCCAACTTCATTGGAACTGGAGTGGTATTTTCTTCTCGAAGTAATCCTGGAAATCTTGTGCTGTAAAAGGAGAGTGAACTACAGGTGGTTGTCCATGTATAAGTGTTGCCACCATGTCGTTACTCTTGTTTTTGTTGCTCAAATCAGAGTAATCGCCCCGATTTGTAGTCAGTTATGCATGCTTGTAGTCTAAGATAGCATCACGCCACACAAGGTGGAATACTTCTAATTCTGAACAACACCATTTCCGTTCTAGACCTCTAGCCTTATGCCTAAGGTCATGCAAGTTGTTATTGAACCAAGGTGAATGTGTTTTGGGGGGCGTGGTTTTAACAAAGGTGACGCAATCATGTCAAGTGTAGTTTTGAGCACTGAGTTTAAACTATCCACAAGACCATCCAAATGTGAAGCTAAGATATCAGGCAGTCTGGCTTTGAGTTCAGTCGTAGTTGAGGAGTTGATGCATCACTGTAGTGATAAATGATGTTGTTCCACTAAACATGGCAGTGAAACTGTAAACCTAATAAGTGAGTGATCAGAGACCACCGAACACTGACACTATCACCGTCAACAAAAGGGTCAGGGTTTTTCCAAACCAGAAAACCTGGATGAACAGCGCAGTCCAGTCCCTAATAAAAAGCCACAACACCGCCTTTAAATCAGGAGAAAGGGCCCTGTACCACTGTACAGGGCCCCTGGACCGACCTGAAAAGAGGCATCAGGGAGGCCAAGGTTGCCTACAAGAAAAAGATAGAAGACCACTTCGCTGTGAATGACCCCAGAAAGATGTGGCAGATCATATAACCAATTTCAGAAGCAGCAACCCAGGTAATGCTCGGTCTGATGCCTTGCTGGCAGAGGAAGAATGAAGTTGATTGGGTTAAGTATGTGACATCAGGACCTCTTAAAGTAAAAATAGGACATTTCCCGCCACCACCGGGGGGCGCTATGGTGGAGGTTGGAACTTAATATATGTAGACATTCAGGGCGGAGCCCTCATCATGTCCAGCAAGTTTGAAGGATCTACGATGAATTATGTGGGCTTGACAGCCGTTTGAAGTGAAATGGCGTGCACCGAAAAGCTCGCCAAAGTTTGACGAACCCTAGCAGCCACGCCATTTGACCTAATTACAATCTTTTCATAACTTTTGATCACCATTGGGTCATGATGATGTTGACCAAATTTGAAGACGATGGGATGAAATCCCTGGGACGAGTTCGTTCAAATGTAAGTAGTGGAAATGACCAAAAATGGCAAAAAGTATCTCCAAATCGAAACTTAAAATCAAAATGGCCAACTTCCTGTCGACATTTCACCATGACAGTAAGAGACTTTTTGTGCATCCTGGTATGGTAAATATGTGTACCGAATTTTGTGAGGCTGCGATGAAAAAAACCACAATACGGAGGGGTTTTTGAACGTTTCTAGGGGGCGCTATTTTGCCATTTCGCTGCGACTATGTGCAAAACCCCCAAAGTATTGAATTTCGGATCCGGCCGGACGACTTTGGAAAATTTGGTGAGTTTTTGAGCATGGGAAAGGGCCAAAATTTGGATTTTAGAAGTGGCAATAATAATAATAATAATAATAATAATAATCAATCAATTCAATCAATCAATTTTATTTATATAGCGCCAAATCACAACAAACAGTTACCCCAAAGTGCTTTATATTGTAAGGCAAGGCCATACAATAATTACGTAAAAACCCCAACGGTCAAAACGACCCCCTGTGAGCAAGCACTTGGCGACAGTGGGAAGGAAAAACTCCCTTTTAACAGGAAGAAACCTCCAGCAGAACCAAGCTCAGGGAGGGGCAGTCTTCTGCTGGGACTGGTTGGGGCTGAGTGAGAGAACCAGGAAAAAGACATGCTGTGGAGGGGAGCAGAGATCAATCACTAATGATTAAATGCAGAGTGGTGCATACAGAGCAAAAGGAGAAAGAAACACTCAGTGCATCATGAGAACCCCCCAGCAGTCTAAGTCTATAGCAGCATAACTAAGGGATGGTTCAGGGTCACCTGATCCAGCCCTAACTATAAGCTTTAGCAAAAAGGAAAGTTTTAAGCCTAATCTTAAAAGTAGAGAGGGTGTCTGTCTCCCTGATCTGAATTGGGAGCTAGTTCCACAGGAGAGGAGCCTGAGCCTCCCATTCTACTCTTACAAAAACTAGGAAATACAAGTAATCCTGCAGTCTGAGAGCGAAGCGCTCTATTGGGGTGATATGGTACTATGAGGTCCCTAAGATAAGATGGGACCTGATTATTCAAAACCTTATAAGTAAGAAGAAGAATTTTAAATTCTATTCTAGAATTAACAGGAAGCCAATGAAGAGAGGCCAATATGGGTGAGATATGCTCTCTCCTTCTAGTCCCCGTTAGTACTCTAGCTGCAGCATTTTGAATTAACTGAAGGCTTTTCAGGGAACTTTTAGGACAACCTGATAATAATGAATTACAATAGTCCAGCCTAGAGGAAATAAATGCATGAATTAGTTTTTCAGCATCACTCTGAGACAAGACCTTTCTAATTTTAGAGATATTGCGTAAATGCAAAAAGCAGTCCTACATATTTGTTTAATATGCGCATTGAATGACATATCCTGATCAAAAATGACTCCAAGATTTCTCACAGTATTACTAGAGGTCAGGGTAATGCCATCCAGAGTAAGGATCTGGTTAGACACCATGTTTCTAAGATTTGTGGGGCCAAGTACAATAACTTTAGTTTTATCTGAGTTTAAAAGCAGGAAATTAGAGGTCATCCATGTCTTTTTGTCTGTAAGACAATCCTGCAGTTTAGCTAATTGGTGTGTGTCCTCTGGCTTCATGGATAGATAAAGCTGGGTATCATCTGCGTAACAATGAAAATTTAAGCAATGCTGTCTAATAATACTGCCTAAGGGAAGCATGTATAAAGTGAATAAAATTGGTCCTAGCACAGAACCTTGTGGAACTCCATAATTAACCTTAGTCTGTGAAGGTTAATGATCTGCCACATCAAGGTGTAATAAATATAATAATAATAAACAGCGCAATTACAATAGGGTCCTCGTAAGACTTTTTCCTACTCAGGCCCTAATAATCCTTACCTTCAGGAAGGGTAGGGCTGACCCAGCCCCGCGCCACATCCGTGGTGTAGAAATCTTTGTTTGCAATTACAGAGGTTAAATGTTTCCTGTAGTTTTTGACCAAGTTTGCACACACACTGCAGCATGGATTTTGGTCCACTCCTTCGTACGGCTCAGGTGCAATTAACGCAGGTAAAGAATGCACAATAGGAGGGCTTCTTAAAGACAAACTAACAGGTCTTTGAGAGCCAGAATTCTTACTGTTTGGTAGGTGATCAAATACTTATTTCATGCAATAAAGTGCAAATTATTTAAAAATCATACAATGAGATTTTCTGATTTTTTTTTAATTCTGTCTCTAACAGTTGAAGTTTACCTACAATATAAATTACAGACATCACCATTCTTTGTCGGTGGGAAAACTTGTGAAATGGACAGCGGATCAAATACTTGATCCACTGTATGGCTACAGTGAGGCATATAAGTATTAAGTGAGGCAAATAAGTACGGGCCGATTGCCATAGCAATCGACTCGGATCGTGTATCAGATTTTTCACTTTTGGCCCTTTTCCACGGCACAAAGGTAGCTCTACTCGGCACGACTCTACACAATTTTTCTGCTTTTCCATTAGGGTTAGTGCCTGGCACCTGGTGCTTTTTTGGTACCTGCTCAGGAGCAGTTTCAAGCAAGCCGAGCAAAGTGACGTCTTCAACCTGCTGGCCACTCACTGGTCAGAGAATGTCGTCACTGGATGAGTCATGAGCATGCCATCCGAGATGAGAATCAAACCCGCCATTTTTAAATACTCGCAGCGGTGTTATAGCGACCGTCCTTTTCTTTCATTTCACAGCGAGTTTTTTTTAACTTGCACAAAACTACACCATGGGCGTGGATGAGTTGTGGACGTTTTTGTGTTTGGTGGTGGAGGAGAGAATACAGAGAGGTGGATGAAGCGATCCAAAATGATGTTTCTTTACATTTCTCATGGCGCAAAATAAAACAAAACAAAAAGCGAACAAAGAAATTATGAGTGACAAAGAGGACCACTCTCCAGTGAATTTTATGACCAATTTGAATCAGAGGAATTAACAGCAAACAAGCTTGAAGTGGACATGCAAAATGAAAACCAACAACATGAAAACACAGCTCTGAACATCCATATAATCAGTTTACGTGGTCTGCCCAAAAAGTAACGGACCTTTTTATTTTTTTCAAAAACTATATGGATTTGAATCATGTGCGCCTGCATCAGCCAAGCTTGAACCTTCGTGCGCGTGCGTGAGTTTTTTCACGCCTGTCGGTTGCGTCATTCGCCTGTGGGCAGGCTTTGAGTGAGCACTGGTCCACCCCCCTCGTCAGATTTTTATTTTCAGGGAAATGGCTGAGAGACTGCTGCTTTGCTCCATGAAATTTTTTTCTGAAACTGTTAGAGACAGCCAGTTGGAAACCATTCGAAAGATTCAGATGAATTTCGGTGAAGATTCTGTCGGCGTCACACGGATTAAGGAGTGTTAAAACCTTTTTAAAGATGGCCCACAGCGGCGGAGGGCGCGTGGCGCGACGAGCGGCCATTCGACAGGCAGGATCGACCAGATCATTTCTAAACTGAACACTGTGTTGATCCGGGACATTGTGTGACTACCACAGAAATGGCAAGAGAACTGGACATAGCACTTTTGCGGCACATTCCACTGTTACAGGAGATTTTGTAATGAAAGACGTGTGGAGGATTTCACGTGTCGGCACGGAGCTGCTCATTGCATGCAACAAAAAAAAAAACACGTCCGTGTTGGAAACCATTCAGAAGATTCAGATGGCTTTCTATGGCTTTTCAGTTGAGTGAGTATCCGAGAAATTGTGTAACAGCTGGACATGCCCCAACATGTCCTGTGAGACTTCCAACACGGAGGTGTTTTTTTTGTTGCGTGCAATTAGCGGCTCCGTGCCTACGCGCGAAATCCTCCGCACGTCTTTCATTACAATTATTATTTTATTACAAAATAGAAATTCAAAGATTTTTTAAAATTTATTTTTAATTTTTAATGACCTGTCACAGCCCACCTGCAGTACTTGGCTGAGACCCCCATTTTCTAATGAATACAAAGTGTCTGTATTTACGGGTGTGAAAAGAGAGAGCAAGGACAGAGGGTTACTTCAAGCTTATCCATCATCACTGGTTGTTGGGCACATAAATCTATTTTTACTAACTATGCAGACAGGCAGAGTGCACGCATCGACGTGTGAGTGGGTATGTGTATTTGAAGAAAGGTTAAACAAGGTTAAAATCACCATCAACTCAACTTGACCCTGAATAATGCATGTTTAAGAGAGACACAGAAACAAAGAAAGAGGGGAACATGAAACAAAGGATTGGAAAGGAAGATTTAGAGGTGAAAGAAAAAGATTTAGAGGTGCAAGACAGAAAATATGGATAAAAGGAAAAGACAGGAGAGAATAACGATGTGAAATGAAAAAAATAGGGAGGCATATAAGAGAAGGAGACAAAAATGACTGTGACAAGGTCAAAAAATAATCTGGAAGCCAGAGGAAAGTAAGCTGTTGCTACTTCAATTACAAAGAATTAGTTGTACATGATAGCAGCAGTCGGTCTGCTCTGTGTCAGCCTGATCCCGTCAGATCTCAGAAGCTAAGCAGAGCAGGATCTGGTTAGTACTTGGATGGGAGACCTCTCTGGAACACCAGCGGCTGTGTGTGTTTCTCCAGGTAAAACTGGAGTTGCGTCAGGAAGGGCATCCGGTGTAAAACTTGTTCCCAAGCGGATCTGGTGTGGCAACCCCGAACAAAACCGGGAGCAGCCGAATGAACAACACAACAAGTCGTACATAATAGCAATGGTCAAACATAGACTCAGACAAGGTTGGTTCAAATAGTACAATAAACAGTGCAATAAACAGTGATGCAATAAACCTTGCAACCCCTCTCAACTTTGATCCTCGGGTCATCATGTCATGCCATCAGAATCCATGGATGGATGGATAAAAGAAGCAGTAGAGATTTTCTGAATTATGTGCATGTCAAATTAACCATGTAATTGTCTTAAGAATGGTTCACTCAAAAGGCTCAGGTATTTTCTCTCCTTCTTTATTAACCCCTTAACGCCCATCGTCGCATATATGCTACAATCTCTGACTAAAATATGCAACTTACCAAATTGACCTGTATGCCCGTTGTCGCAAATTTGCAACATACCATCATTATTATTATAACATTATAACATAAAGTCATTACCAGAATACCCAATATTACTATCTATTTTTTGTGCAAAAGTGGAATTAATAATCTCAACATTATTTACCATCTACTTAAAGGCAAAAACACACACAACACATTTTTTTATATACAGCTATATAAATTCGGGCGTTAAGGGGTTAACATTTCTGAGTAATTGTTCAGCTGGTAGGGAGTGGGCTTGATACAGTGATAGACAGGTTCCATAACTGCAGAACTAGGCTAGGGGAGCTATACTGAGGCACCCTTCACACATAACACGCTTGAAGCTGACTGGCACACCAAGGAGGAATTGCATGCCACTCGTGAAAAATCAGAGCCACCTCGAACGCCTCGTACAGCTGTCGCCACAACCATTCGCGCACAGCACATGCACTCTACATTTGCATGCTGCTCGTGCCTGTAATCCATTGCATTGTCACCTGATCATGTTCGCAGCATTCTCACGCATGTCGTACGCAGGTCGGCCATATCGTGCCGTGGCACCCTGGCAGAAAGATGCAGTCGAGACAGCCTTCACACCAGAGGCCGAAATACAGCGAGTGCCACATCCACCACCACTTGCGGGGCACTTAGAAAAGGCAGGGCTATTTGCAAGGCTGGCACGACAGGAGAGGGCAGCTGACCACATTCAAGCTGTGCTGTGCAAATGTCTAAGTGCCCCACAAGTGTGCCGTTACCAAGCATCACATATGTCATGCAAGTGTGCCTCCCCCCAAAACATATGGTGTGCAAGTGTTTTGCGCCCCCCTCTCGCAACAAATGTGGTGTACATGTGTGGCACTCCCCCCGCACCCCCCTCCCAACACATGTGGCATGCATGTGTGCCACTTCCCCCCACCCCCCTTCCCAACACATGTGGTGTGCGAGTGTGTGCCAGGGGAGCACACTTGCATGCCATGCTGATAATTATGTACAGACACGATCACATGAGGACCGGCCAGCATCTGAGCGTGCACGGCATGATGTGAAATTAATGAGCCAGCCGGGCAGGCTGATATCACTTCCCCCATATAAATTGTAGTTTACATGACAGACAGAAAGAGTGAAAATTAAATAAACCAAATAAGGGTAAAGGCAAGTGAACTCATTCATGTGTGGTTGCTTTGCTCATACGCTTTGCTGTGAACAGCTGACCGCTGACTGACTGTCAGCTGGACCTAACCATGTACGCAAGGTCACATATCGCCTCAGCTGACCATCTCATCAGCGCACCGCATGGCTGGTGAATATCGTGCCATGCAGAAAATCACCTAATGGGATGCCACCGTGAGGCCTGTGTTTCTGCGGGATTTCCCCACATTGTAATAATTAAAACACATATCACATTTACAACGCGGTCACCAGCTGATCACTGCACGCTGGACACACCATGCTGGCTGTTGTGTTCATGAGACAAGAGCCCGGCTGATGTTTTCATGAGACGAGCGCATCAGGTAATTCATGTAAACCATAAAAAGAAGAGCAGTGAACAGAACAGATTCATGAGCAATAACATGGTTGTCTTACATTTAAACAGTACATTCATTGTTCCTACAATGTTCTGAATCTGTGCTCTGATTATTTTGTGCTTACACATTTTCATTCATTTATGTGCATATGTCCAGCATCTAATTGCACCACTGCTGTGTGTGCGACTTTCCACATGTTCGCACTGTGTTTGTGTGCACGAACCTGAGCATGCACGAAACCGTTGCCACGGTATCATGTGCATCTGTCCGACCATGTGTTCCTCCTGACAGCAGGTGGAATGTTTTGCGGTTCCCCATTTCGTTTATGTTTGCAGATTTTAGGCCGGTTTCTGCTTCTTTCACCCAGCTTCATGTTATGTGTGAAGGGGCCCTCATCCCTGATGGAGCATATTAGGGAAGTGACCAAACGGAATTATTGCAATGCTTAGGCACATGATGAGGTGCAAATTTGCTGCAGACAATGTCAGATTTTTTTTTCTGGGTCTCACAGATGACATTGCTTCTACATTGCTTGTATGGTACAATGTCTTGAGGTATTTGCAACAGCATTCAGTTTCTCTCAGTTTTTGTGGTCACACTTATAAACACACAGATAAAATTCTTCTTTCTTCAAACTCACTGACTCTCGGTGGAGCATGGGAGAGAGAGACATTTTATTTCCATGACAAAAATAAATAAGTGCCTCCCGTTCCATACTTTTGGGAGACTCAACATGCTTCATTCTACTGGCCACACAAATTGACGGAATAGATCCCAGTGTTTTCTGAAGCCCATTTCTCACATTATGCTTGGCTGCAATTTCTCCACTCTTTCTGAGAGGCGAGTACAAACACTTTAATTCCTCCTGCAAAAATCTTGTTCTTGGAAACACTGGACAACTAATAAAAATCACAATTGGTATTGCTGGACCTTGTAAAAACACGCCTGTTCACCATTTTGAAATATTCACTTTCAAAGTCCACAAAATACACAGATTTCCAGCTGTATCGTTTTCCGGTGCGTTTCAATGAAAATGGCAAATGGCTCGTAGGGGGTGGTTCCAAAGGTGATGCCAGGTGTCTATCAGCAGCAGATGAAATCAAGCTACTTTCCTCATGTTTCTGACTTAATTTCTCAGGGCATATGGCACCAAAAATAATACATCAATATTTTCAAAATTCATTCTTTAGAATAGCCACCTCATGTAACGTTTCATTTAACAGTGATATGTACAGACGGTTGCCCAGTTCCGGATCACCTTTTTTAAAGTCCTGCTATACGGAGCCATAATGCAACTGAATGTCCTTTAATTGTGTATTGTTGTATTGGGTATTTAGATGTTATTTAGCTGAAAAAGTCTGGGTGGAGTAGCGCTTCTACTTAAAGTGTGAAGCCGCATTACTCGTATGTGTGGTGCAAACATTTGCCAGAAATGGATCACTTTTGCCGGTTCCGGATCACGACACTCTGTGTCACTATGGGGGCAGTCCTGGCATCTGGCTGGAGCCCTTCTAATGCAGAATGATACACACTGTACCCGAGAATGTGTTTTGAACACAAAATGATAGAAATTATACTTATTTAAATGAGAATTTAAATAAAATATCAAAGTCAGTTTCACAGTATTAGTCTTACAACAAACAAATGCAAAGCTGTTGTGTGTTGCATGTATAGCATGATTGTGAATATGTATATTCATGCATGTCCACACGTGCACACACACGTGTGCAAGACATTCAGAGAGGCATGTTGTAGCTACATCTCAGTTCAATTTGTACCCAACCTCAAATTGAAATCCCGTTTTCAGGTGGTAAATTGTCTCTTACTTTGCTCTGTGGCACACAGTGAATTAAAATTCAAATTAGTCTGACCTCGCACCACTGCTCTCCACCACCTCTCTCTCTTTCTCTCTCTCTTGCTGTTTTACTCTTTGCCCCCTTATCTCTTCCACCATTTTGTCTTCTCCTCTCCATTCCTTTCATCTCTACTTATCTTTTCTCTTCTGTCTTCTGCGCTAGCCTCTCTTATTTTTGCTTGAATGCCCAAATTTCTTCTAACATTCTAATACATTTCTCCCAACTCATCTCCTTCTTCCCTTCTGTCTTTTCTCTGCTATTTAATCTCTCTCATGTTTTAGGGGTGTAACAGAACATTTCCTTCACAGTTTGGAAAAAAATATTGTTTCAGGGTCACCATATGGTTGAAATCATGATCCACAGGTATTTGTTACACAGGTATAGAACAAAAAACAAACACAAAATTAAGAAGATTGAATAAAATCAATGGAAATGTTCAACATTTGTTTTTACGAAACTACACTTTTCTCACTGGGAACAGTTTGCCTGAAGATTGCATGTGTAATGACATTAAAAAAACATCTGGACATGGAAAATATAACTGACTTGTAAACAGCCCGTCACCCAGTACATGCAGTGTTTTTACATTCTGTCCTGTTGTTTGTCTTTTCTGCTTCATTCACATTTATCGTTCTGGTCACCCTGCGTGTCCAGGTGACCAGTCTTCTGAGAAGAAAAATATTGTGCAGGATCATCACTGACATTTGGAAATTTGGAATATTCACCAGTTAGCCACAACCTTGTTTGCCAACTGCTGCACATTGTTCATTCTTTTTGATGCTTGATGTAATGAAAGGATGATATTGTACATATCATCACAAGAACTCACAATGACGCATCACATGGCCAGTGATGACTATTTGTGACAATATTGAAATGGCATTATGATGAAGGAAAAATTACCTATTTGTCTGCAATGTTGCTCCAATTTGGCCTGTCCCATTCTGTCAGAATAGTCTGTAATATGCCATTTCAAGCTGTAGTTTTGCAAATAGGAGCTGGGTTTCTCTCAGATAATTGGAGGACGTTGAAAACGTTTGACATGAAAGCCATATTACATTGAAATATAAATAGTATGTTACAGCACTAAACTTTTCCCTGGCAGTTTACTTGTCCTATAGGAAAAGCTGGTTGTCTGGACAAGTGAGCGCCACAGGCACGAGCCACGTGAAGCATGCCAAAGGCACGCGATACATACGCCAATGGCGTGTGTCACCTAGGGGTGTCTGGGGGCATGCTACTGTGGAAGTACTGAAATTACACTTGTTCATAAATTGCTTCTCTCCTGTGTGGGTGGTAAAATTGAATTTCCAAAAAATAAATTTTATTGCATATTGCATGCATAGCCTCTTACCTTTTAATCTGTTAAACAAGACATAGCTCATAATGTTTCTCTCCTGCGATTGTTCACTTGTAATTGCGGAAAAACTTTTAAATAATTGGTAAATGCCAATATGCATTTGCTTCTATCCTGTGTGTTTTCTGAATTTATCACTGTTCAATGCATGATCATTTGCCAGTATGTATTTTATAAAGCAAATCAAATTATTTTATTTCAACATTTAAAAATGCCTTACTGGTCCGTAATTGAAGGAAAATCCCGACAGACATGGCAATATATTGTGTTGTCCTCTTCCTTGTGCCCCAGCCACGGATAATCCTTTGTCCAGCTACTCACAAACTTCCTCTCTCTTCCTTTCTCTTCATACCTCTTCTTTGAAGCTTCTACACTTGCAGGGTTTGATGCTTTGTGTTTGACTGGTGTTTTCCCTGGTATCTGGCCCAGTTTCGGAGGTTTTAGAAAAGACATTCTGTTCAATATATTCTTCAAAAGGCGTGTTAATCGATGCGATGTTCGTTATCTAATGTTTCCCGCCACAGCATCTTGCAAGAAGATGCTATGAACGCACACTCCATACAGTGGCCTTGTGCACACATGATACAGGGTTCTCCCCAGAAATTTTTAGTATAGCGGTGCTGTTGGCAATTATCGCCCGAGGTGGCGTGCGTTGCAAGTCATTTTGACTGGTTTTAGATGCACTGAAAGCAAGAATAATAGACAAAAAATTTACACTTATGTTGTAATATCAAAGTTATTTTTTGTATTTTTCTGTCTATGTTAAGGAAATAAATGACATTGAAAAGTTTAAAAACGCATTCATATTTGATGGACATAACATTTGCTGTCTTCTTTAAAAAACGACACACTGTACCTTTAATCCAGTAAGAGTTCAGGCATAGTTTTTCTGTCATGTTGACAGAAAAACGTTTTTTCAACATTTTTGAGTGGAATTGCATACTTATTAAAAAAAAACAAAACAAAAAACTATATAACCCGTAATTGTCTTGTTTGAACAAGAGCTAAATCTGGACTGATTTGATTGTCATATCAGAATCAAATTTATTGCCAAGTAAGTTCTCACATACAAGTAATTTGATCGGGTGTCATTGGTGCATAAAAAACAATAATAAAAAGAAAATGAAAAAAAAAAAATTCTGGAAGAAGTAAAGGAGTAAATCTGCTCTTTTAAAGATGAATCCTGGATGAAAAACTTTCTGAATCACTTTTTCATACTTTACTGTTTCACTGAGGCTGTGTGGTGAAGATGATCGTTTATTAAAATTGTTTCGCTGCTTTTTTACGTCTACTAACACTTTTTCCTCCTCCTTCCCTCCCTCTCTCTCTCTATATATATATCCTCTTTCTCTGTCTCTCTCTCCCCTCGCTCTCCTTTCTCTCTCTCTCCTTTCTCCTCTCCTCTTTCTCTCTCTCTCCTCTTTCTTTCTCTCCCTCTGAGGGAACGAGAGTCTCTTTACTTTCACACCGTATTTGAGCAAATTTTGGAAACATGAAGACTTTTAACTGTAAAATAAAGGCTATAAATGAATTTCTGGAGCTGTACAAGCAGGATGAGCTCGTTTTATCTGAAGACTTTGACGGGGTTTTTTCCGCTGCAGCGCTGCTCGGCTCTCTGTCTGCGGGGGAGGGGGGAGCGGCCAGTTCAGCACAAACAGCCTGGCTGTATTTAAAAAACTACCTGATAGGGCAGAGTGTGACAGCGCTGTCAGAACACAGTGGTGCAGCGTCGTTGTTCCGTTGTCTGGGGAGAACCCTGAGTGTGGCAGGAAAAACCAAAGACGCTTTCTCGCAAGGTGTGAGAAGAATTTGAACGTTTTAAACCAAAAAAAAAAAAAGAAATGCCACTTGTCCGGTCGGACAACGATTTAGAGCTACTGCTTGTCTGATCACATTACCCTTGCCCCAGACAATCGGACAAGCGTTAAGGTCGATGGTAGCATGAATCAGAGTCTCAGCATCAGCCATAGACAGGATGGGATGAATCTTCGCTATATTTCGCAGGTGGTAGAATGCACTCCTCATAATATCTCTAATGTGGAGGTCAAAGGACAACGTAGGATCAAAAATTACCCCAACGTTCTTCACTTTGTCAGTGTGATGTATGACACACAAGCCTAGGCTAAGCATTAACTGGTCAAATAGATGCAGATGTCTCAATTGGCCAAGAACCATCATTTCAGTCTTATCAGAGTAGGACGTTTCTGGACATCCAGCTTCTCACTGATGCAAGGCAATCTTCTAAGGATTTTATGTGGATGAGATTACCAGCACAGTTGCAGCTGTCGGCATGTATCATCAGCAGAGCAGTGAAAGGTAACCCCAAAATGCCACAATATGTGTGCAGGGGGCCTAAGACAGACCCCTGTGGAACCCCAAATTTCATGTCACTTAAGTTAGAGGTAGTATTATTGTACAAAACACAGTGAAAATGACTGGTCAGGTATGACGTCAACCATGCAAGGGCACTCCCAGTAATCCCACAATGATTCTCCAGTCTATCGAGTAGAATATGATGATCCACAGTATCAAATGCAGCGCTGAGATCTAACAGCACCAGAACTGTAGTGGTGTCTGAATCCATTGCAAGTTGAAGATCATTCACCACTTTAGTGACAGCTGTCTCTGTGGAATGATATTTTCTAAAAGCAGACTGCAGTGGTTCAAAAAGATTGTTCTCTGTGAGCTCGTCCAGAAGCTGCCATGAAACTACTTTTTCCAAATTTTTTGAGCAAAATGATACTTATATTGGCCTATAGTTTTTCAACACACTAGGGTCAAGATTAGATTTCTTAAGTAATGGTTTAATCACTGCAGATTTGAAACATTTAGGAACAGATCCAGAAGTTAATGAGAGATTAATAATTTCCAGCGCAGTCGGCCCGAGAGTGGGCCACAGATGCTTAAACAGTTTTGTTAGTATAGGATTAAATAAGTAGGTTGTGCTTTTTGTAGATGTTACGAGCTTTGTCAGCATGCATAGTAAGATACTATCAAATTCTGTAAATCTAGGTAATGCCTCAGTAATGGCACCCACCTCAGTAGCAGGGTATAATGGCTGGGTTAAGGCATGCTGGGATATGTTCAACCTAATGTCTTATATTTTCGTCTCGAAGTAATCCAGGAAATCGTATGCTGTAAAAGGAGAGCAAGCTACAGGTGGTGGTCCATATATAAGTGTTGCCACCATGTCGAACAAGAATCGAGTTATGCTTGTTTTTGTTGATCAAATCAGAGTAATAGGTCCACTTTGTAGCCAGTAGTGCATGCTTTTAGTCTAAGATAGCATCACGCTATGCAAGGTGGAATACTTTGAACTACACCATGTCTGTTCCCCTTGCCTTATGCTTGAGGTCACGCAAGTAATCATTGAACCAAGGTGGCTGTGTTTTGGAGGGGGGCATGGTTTTAGCAAAGGTGGCACAATCATGTTGAGTGTAGTTTTGAGCACTGAGTTTAAACTATCCACAAGACTGTCTACTCATTGGGCATTTTTTAAACGTGAAGCTAAGATATCAGGCAGTTATAAACAGTTATAAATAACTACCGGTGCCACTTTAAACTACATGTGTAGCTGTAGCTGTGTACATAATGATCCATTATGGCCACACATCTCGATATTTTTTCTTCTGCAGCCAGTCTTTGTAGAGTAGTAGAACTAATGAAGTTTATCTCCAACTCTACAGCCCTACCTATCAGTCATGCTGAACAAAGGCTCTCTGGAGGTGTTGATGTTTACTGGCAGCCACAGTCCACGTCGTGTCATCAGACGGCCGGAGCAGGGCATACTGCATGATGGGAGAGAGCACTCACTGCGCTTAGAGAGGCTGCCTGGCAGGTTTGTGTTTGTCATTTGTATCTTCCTCTCAGCACGAACAGGTGCGCAGCGTAGTGCAAGTGTTACTGGTAGTTAACACTCGGCACAGTTGTCATTTCAACACTCAGCGTTTACATTCAATACATAACAAGCACACTTGCACTCTGCAAGAGCTCTCTAAAGATCTTTACAATGTAATTATTGCAAAACATGCTGGTGGTATTGGTTACAGAAGTATTTGCAAGATTTCTGACAGAGGACTGATTATCAGATTATCAGAAAAGTTGTCCAAGAGTCAAGAGACCTCTTCAGAAATACCTGGAATTAGCAGGCACAATTGTTTCAAAGAAAACAATAAGTGCCCCTTCACACATAGTATGAATAAGTACAAATCAAGGCGAATCGCAGTGAAACAGCTCATATGAGCGAACCACGAAAACACAGAGCCGACGTCAGGAGGGACACATGGTCGGGCAGGTGTGAACGATACTGCTGCGACCATCACAGCGGGAACACAGTGCGAGCAGCTGGAGCATGTGGAACCACATCGCGTGCTGCTGTGGGAAAAAAAATACATGCCACCCACAGGATTCGAACGTGCAATTTACAAAAGCTCTGATTGCTAGCCAGAAACTTTACCACTGCGCTACCATTGCTGTCCTATAAAAGGTGCATAAAATGCTTGAAATCAACAAGGAGATGATTGTATTTAAAAAAAAATAAAACCACACACCATGAAAAACACTGCATTTTATTGAATCCCTCTTATTGAGTGGACAATACAAGTATGAACCGTCTGTTCCTCTGTTGATGACCCATGGTCACAGATGTACAATCATAAAATTACATGAATGAAGCAGTGCACTCGTATCATCTCCACATTTGCTGGCCTGGTGTGTCCAGCCATCCATGCATGCATGTCTGGCCCGACATGTGTGTCCTGTGGACACTGCACCGCAGGACAGACGCCACGTCATGTGGAACAAAACTTATGTGGGTGACTTGATATTCAGATCACCTGCTGCGTATTATGATCTGATGGTCTGTTTCACTAGGGCAGCCTGTCAATGTGCGTGCCATGCACTCAGTCGCTGCAGCCCATCGCAACAGCAATATATGTTTTTATGTATGTTGATGTGAGCACAGCAAGCACACACACGCACATCACAGTGGACGGTACATGTTCCCCAGCTAGGACATCCAGAACCAGAGATCTCAATAGCTGCAGCTGTCGACTGACACGCCCCCTGTCAGTTCAGTGAACACACCAATGTGTCACTCTCTGTTATGTGACCATTATTTTTTAGTTATTTGTAATGTAATCGTGCATGTAGGTATTGTAGCACTTATTAATATACCTACCCTGGCTGTGGTCTCTGTGTTTGTACTGTAACATGTCCTGTGCACTGAACCGTCATTTGTGTCTCTGGTCAGCAGCTGGGAGGTCCCTCCCTGTGCTGTGTGCAATCTGACCTGGCTGTCCAGCCCCACATGTGTTCATATCTGTACAACCCCAATTTCATTGAAGTTGGGACATTGTGTAAAATAGAAATAAAATAGAATACGATTTGCAAATCCTCTTCAACTTATATTCAGCTGACTACACCACAAAGACAAATGGATAAACTTTATTGTGTTTGTGCAAATAGTTGCTAATTTTGAAATGGATGCCTGCAATACGTTTCAAAAAAGCTGGGACAGTGGTATGTTTACTACTGTGTTACATCACCCTTCCTTCTAACACTCAGTAAGCATTTGGGAACTGAGGATATTAATTGTTAAGCTTCTACAAAGCTTTCCCATTCTTGCTTGATGTATAACTTCAGTTGTTCAACAGTCGTCGTAATTTGCACTTCATAGGCTAGAGGTCTGGACTGCAGGCAGGCCAGTCTAGTACCCACACACTCTTTTGCTACGAAGCCACGCTTGTTGTAACACATGCAGAATGTGGCTTGGCATTGTCTTGCTGAAATAAGCAGGGACCTCTCTGAAAAAGATGTTGCTTGGATTGCAACATGTGTTGCTCCTAAACCTGGATGTACCTTTCAGCATTGATGGTCCCATCACAGATGTGTAAGTTGCCCATGTCATGGGCACGAACACATCCCCATACCATCACAGATGCTGGCTTTTGAACTCAATGCTGGTAACAATCTGGATGGTCTTTTTCCTCTTTTGTCCAGAAGAAACGATGTCCATGATTTCCAAAAACAATTTGAAATGTGGATTCATCAGACCACAGCACACTTTACCACTTTGCGTCTGTCCATTTCAAATGAGCTCAGGCCCAGAGAAGGCTGCCGTGTTTATGGATGTTGTTGATGTATGGCTTTTGCTTTGCATGGTAGAGTTTTAACTTGCACTTGGAGATATAGCGACGAACTGTGTTAACTGACAATGGTTTTCTGAAGTGTTCCTGAGCCCACTCAAGAATCTACAGATTCTCGGAATCTTCTGATTATATTATGGACTGTAGATGATGAAATCCCTAAATTCCTTGCAATTGAACATTGAGAAACATTGTTCTTAAATTGTTGGACTATTTTTTCATGCAGTTGTTCACAAAGTGGTGATCCTCACCCCATCTTTGCTTGTGAATGGCTGAGCCTTTTTGGGATGCTCCTTTTATACCCAATCATGACACTCATAATTAGTGTCCTCAGTTCCCAAACGCTTATTGTGTGTTGTTCGAAGGAAAGGTGATGTAACACAGTGGTAAACATACCACTGTCCCAGCTTTTTTTAAACGTTTTGCAGGCATCCATTTCAAAATGAGCAAATATTTGCGCAAAACAATAAAGTTTATCAGTTTGAACATTAAATATCTTGTCTTTGTGGTGTATTCAATTGGATAGATTGGAAGATAAGACTTTATTGATCTCACAGTGGAGAAATTCACGTTACGTCAGTTCTTAAAAAAACACAAGATGGTTGTGAGTAGAGGAAAATGTGCATCAAACAGCATGTGCAAGGATAAGCAATAATAATAATACTTGTAACAATTAAATAAAATAAGAAAATTTTATATATATATATATATATGTATATATATATATATATATACGAGGTCTGTCCATAAAGTATCATACCTTTTTATTTTTTTTTAAACTATATGGATTTGATTCATATGTTTTTACGTCAGACAAGCTTGAACCCTTGTGCGCATGCGTGAGTTTTTCCATGCCTGTCAGTGACGTCATTCGCCTGTGAGCACGCCTTGTGGAAGGAGTGGTCCCGCCCCGTCATCGAATTTTCATTGTCTGGAAATGGCGGAATGATTTGGGGGTTTTTTTCCATCAGAATTTTTTCAGAAGCTGTTAGAGACTGGCACCTGGAAACTATTCGAAAAATTTGTCTGGCTTTCGGTGAAAATTTTACGGGCTTCACAGAGAATAAGGTCTGTTAGTACAGCTTTAAGGACCCCTTTAAGGACACTCAGCGCGCCGCGCTCCGAGCTGCGACGACGCGGCACAAGCCACCGGACCATTTCTGAGCTGATGGCTCTGTGGATACGAGACCGTCGTGTGGTCTTTCTCTGGTTATCACAAGAGCTGGACATCAGCCATTTTCCAGCAGATTTCACGTTTAACAAGAGATTTTGTCATGGAAAGCCACGCGGAGGCTTCGCGCGTCACGACCGATTCGCTTTGGAAGCGAAACAAAGGAACACCTCTGTTTCGGCGTGTCAGAGGACAAGTTTGGACATGTCTATCTCGGCTTTCAATGCTTACCAGTCCAGTAAGTATCAGTGAAATTGTGGAGAGCTGCGACGCGCGAAGCCTCCGCTCTTCTTTAAATGACAAAAACTCCTGTAACAGTGGAATGTGCCGTTCATTTCCAAACTGGACGCTGTGTTTTATCCGGGACGTCGTCTGACTAGCACAGGAATTGTGAAAAGACGTGGACATCAGCACTTTTTCGGCACATTGAGACAGACGTGCGGAGGAGCCGCATGGCGCAAAGCAACGCCGTGATGAAGCCTCACGGGACATGTTCTGGCATGTCCAGGCACATCCACAATTTCTCGGATAATCACTCGATGGAAAAAACACCGACAGCTGTCTGAACGCCATCTCAAAGCCGTCCTGTGAGACCAAAACGGAGGTGGTTTTGTCTCGCTCCAGTAGCGAATCCATCGTGACGCGCGAAGCCTCCGCTCGGCTTTCCATGACAAAATCTCTTGTTAAAAGTGAAATCTGCCGGAAAATGGTTGATGTCCAGCTCTTGTGATAACCAGAGAAATGGCACACGATGGTCACGGATCCAGACAGCCATCCGTTTAGAAATAAAATGGTCTTTCAGCCGCTGGGGGCCGTCCTTAAAGCAACTAGTAACTCTCCTTATTCTCTACCAAGCCCGTAACATTTTCACTGAAAGCCAGATAAATTTTTCTGATGGTTTCCAGCTGCCAGTCTCTAACAGTTTCTGAAAAAATTCTGATGGAAAAAAAGCCCAAATCATTCCGCCATTTCCTGGCAATGAAACAACGACGAGAGGGGTGGACCACTCCTCACTCAAAGCCTGCTCACAGGCGAATGACACAACCGACAGGCGTGGAAAAACTCACGCATGCGCACAAGGGTTCAAGCTTGTCTGACGCAATCACACGTGATTCAAATCCATATGGTTTTTGAAAAAAATAATAAGGTTAAATACTTTTCTAATAGACCTCGTATATATATATATATATATATATATATATATATATATATATATATATATATGTTATAGGATATAGATTGAAGAGGATTTGCAAATAATTGTATTGTATTCTCTTTTTATTTACATTTTAGTACACAACGTCCCAACTTCATTGGAATTGGGGTTGTAGAAGGGGCCTGGAGGTTGTTAAGGGTCCCGTCACAGTTACAGTGAGGCAAATACTGTAGGTATTTGATCCACTGTCAGTTTTGCACGCCCACCCACCTTCAACAAATGGAGAGGTCTGCAGTTTTTATCGTAGGTACACTTCATTTGGAATTGGGGTTGTACATACATACGTATAAGCATTAATATGCTTATATGTATGTAAACCTACTGTGTACCTAATATGCTACTGTGCTTCCCCCCAACACACACATGCCACATGTGTAGGGGTGAGTGGGGGAGTGCGAAACATACATACCCCACATGTGTTTTGGGGGGTGGGGCGACACATGCACACATGCTTTTTGCAACTCCATACTCGTTGGGGCACTTAGACAAATTTCACATCCAGCTCGAAAGTGATTGTCTGCTCACTGTTTTTGTGCTAACAGCACGAATGGCCACACATTTTCTAAGTGTCAAGCGAGCGGTGTTGGATGTTTGTGTGTGTTACCTGGAATTTGGCCAACACCTGCCGCGAGAGGGATCGAATGGGCTTTCACAGAGCATTCTCTGTCTTTCAGCCACTGGTGTTCGCAAATAGTTGTAGCGACATGTGTACGAGGTGTTGGAGGCAGCTCCAATTTTTCATGAATGGCATGCAATTCCTCCTTCGTGCGCTAGTTTGCTTAAATCATGTAATGTGTGAAGGGGCCCTAAGTGATGCACCATGGCCTGAATACACACTCAGCACGCAAGTCTTCATTGCTAAAGAAAAATCATGTTGAAGCTCGCTTATACTCGCACTAGAGGCTGAATGAGCCCAAATGTTGGCTGAATGAAAATTCAACATACATTCCAGAACAGTGGAGATGCATTTGAAAAACTCCAACTGCAATCTGAGTATGCACCAAACATTTGGGTAATTTCTTGTGGCTTGCCCGAATGTTTAGCTCATGTTCAAAACATTCAAGGTGCAGTCGAGTTGGAAAAATATAGTCCTGCAGTCAAAGTGGACTCTAACTGCATTCTGACTGCATTCTAAATACTGTCACGTGTGTAAATAGCATTCGAAACATTTGATCACTTTCAAGGGGATGTCGAAATGTTAAGACATGTCAAATCCTGCTGGCATGTGCTGAATGTAGCACGGAGCTGCTAGACAGCTTGCTTTGCGCACCCCGTATTTTAATGTGCAAAGTCATTTTGTGAACTGGACATGGACATTGCGCAGTCAACCCGAAAACACTTTGTGTCACTGCAGGTCATTGTGTCACAGTGCTTCAGTGTGGCGCGGCTCATCTGAACGAGGTGTTACATCTATCATAACAGGGCTGGTGCTAGCCATTTGGATGTCCTAAGCACAAATGCTTTGTGGTGCTCCCGCCCGCAATGAACAATAATTCAGAATTTGTCAGTACAGTTCTCTTTATTTCCAAAATAACTTCTCAATACTCAATATTAATATTGAGTTATTATTCTAATAATAATTTATAATGTTTTGAAAATGGCTGTAAATAATATCAGGTCTGGTTGACAGGTTAGGCTGGACACAAATGCAGGACTCAGACAACAAGGTCTGTAAATTAAAGCAGTTTACTGAAGCAGTAAACGGGGTCCAGTACACAGTAAGGCAGTCCAACAAGAGTAACAACACCAAAAACATCAGGCAAAAGCATGGTCGAGGATACAGGCAAGTAGTCATAACACACGTGAGGCAAGCAGGTCGAGAATACACAAAACAGAGCAGGAGTGAAGGCACTAGTCATATCAATCTGGCGAGGGAGTAAGGCAAAATGAAGAGCATAAATACACCCAGGTGATGAGGTGCAGATCAGGAGCAGGTGTGCGTGGAATGCAGCAGAAAGAGGGTGTGGCCAGAGAGAGGGAAACACCCACCACCAAGAGCCAGCACAGACAGACAAGAGAGAAAGGGACAGACAGACTCAAGCAGGAAAAACCCCAGCAAGAAAAAATAAAACAAAGCAACAGGAAAAAAAAAGGAAAAAAAATAAATAAATCAAAGCAAGGAAAGAAAAGCAGACAAAACTCAAATCCTGACAAATAAATAATATAAATAAAATAAATAAATAAATACCACCACCATTATGTAAAAATGCAATTAATAACTACAGTCTGTAGTTAATTAAACTCCTCTCAGAAAAAAAAGTTAAACTTTTTTCATGTTTCAGCTTTTAACACAGGATTTTGTGCTTTTCTCCCATTTAGATCATTGTCAATTCAATCCTCTTTATATTTTTGGCCCATTTCATGGATGAAACATCATAAAATCAATGTAAAATTTCACAAATATTTGACATTTTACACACTAAATTAATTCTGAATAAAACCAGAGGAATAATGAAAAGAATCAGCAGCTGCAGCATTAAACATGGCATACAGAACTAAAACATTTAGCACGATCTAAATTATGATTTTGAAATAAAATGTTCAATTACACGTCATTTAAGGCTTATTTAACATCAGTGAGCATAAGTGGGAATTTAATTGCATGTGGAATTTAAAGCATCAAGTGTTTCAGAGCCCTGGTTGTAAATAGAGGATCATTCAGCTCTCTGTTGCCAAATTCCAGAAAACATGATTCCAAAAATGATCCGGGGGAGATTGCACTAGAAACTATTAAAGTGATGCATTGACTTAAAAAAGCACACACTCTGGATCTGCTAGATTCAAGTTCTTACATGAAAACAGCAGAAAAAACCCTCACTTTTGCTCTCCTAAAATGTTAAAGACGGGAACAGCGCAGTTTTCTTCTTTTTTAAAAAACTGCCAACATTCCGATGTGGCAACAGTGATTCCGGTGCACAGTCTGGATCGTTTACCTGCACACTCAATCAGTCTGTGTGCACGGATCTCCCAGGCTGGGATAAGACAAAAGGAGAGCCCCGCACTGTGGACTCTCCTCTTGTCTATAGCACAGCACCGAGACTCGCAGGCCACGGCAACCTTTATTATCAGTAGAAAACTGTCTGCTGTGATGCAGGTGGTGACACACGCACAGAGGCTGCCCATGCCGCTTCCTGCCTGTGTGCCTCCTCCTCCGATTACTTTTGCTTATGCCAATTCACATGCTTTACACAAATTTAGATATACCGTTATGAGTAGCCTATTAGGATGATTTTTCACAAGCATGGTTTTTGTGGTGCCCCCAAGCAGCATGGTGCCCTACACGTAGTGCGTAATTTGTTTGTGTGGAACAACAGTACTGTTTCATAAGCATGATATACATTGCCATTCCCTCCTATGAGTTAGATGATGTATCTGCAATATTATGTGCATTATAGCTGTAACATCACGTGCAGATACACTGTGCTGTGCCACAGCGAGTCAGTGCATCTCAGTGGCTTGGCACGGCACAGCACAGTACATCTGGTGTCACAGCTGTAATAAACACATTATGACAGATACATCATCTAACTCATTAGCAGGAATGACAATGCAACTGTTTTACAAAGCCATTACAATATAAATAAAATTTTATAACAGCTCCAGATGCATCTCCCACTGTACGTGCCCACCAGCCAGACTGCAGCCTGTGATATAATCAGTGGTGGTACAGCTAACCAAAAAGTTAGCTTCAATCAGCTAACTGAAAAGTTATCTTTTATAATGCAAAACCAATAAACTGCCTAAAAACTTACCGGAAGGTGCAACTCACCGATAACTTTCAATTTTGTCTCCCGGTTGTCAGCTACTAACAAGCTGATTTTAAGTTGAAACACTGCCAAAGCTTCTAATAGGATCAAAGGCGATCACAAATGCAAACACAGCCAATGAGCCAGCACTTCTGTCTTTGTGCGCTCTGCCCACTGCTGTAGAGAAGTATCATTTACCTTGATAGCATACAAGTGGTCCAGCCATGAGGTAGAGGTCTTGAAATGGAAAGCAGGTTTGTCTTATCGTTTTAATTTATAAATCAAATTAATCCAGATAGAATAACTACATTAATGCAAACTCTTAAAATGTACAAAGTGATATTTAACACCTATCTGTTTATTTTAAAATAATCCACTAATTCTGAAGATTTGAACATTAACACACAGATGCCCAAAGGGATTATGGGTAAAATTAGCCTCCGGTCATACTGATTGGTTGACTAATTCATTCTATGTAAAAACGAACACAAGTGAATCAATGTAACGTGTGTTGGTGTTTACAAATATATGTGCTTTTATAAAATGTCTTTTTTTTTATTTGTAAAAAAATGGCATTTGTAGGTCTGTTAAATTGTAATGGAGGATTTTCAAGATCCCGCTAGACAGCGCCTAAGCGCATGTGTGATGACATCACAACTCTATCTCTTTAGGGAGACGCAGTTTATTTCAATAACAAGAACTGTCAAAAACCTTTCTCGCGTGTGGTTGGAATTGTGTGGCGATGGGAATGGCTTTTTGAATGCTTGAATAACGGTCAGTCGCACAGAGAAATCAAATAATAGTGAAAACATGTTAATTAGACTGTTAGACTATGTTAGACATGCATGCGCATGCATTACTGGCTACAAAGCAGACCTATTACTCTGATTTGATCAACAAAAACAAGCATAACTCAAAGTTCTTGTTTGACACGGTGGCAAAACTTATTCATGGACAACCACCTGTAGTTCGCTCTCCTTTTACAGCACAAGATTTTCTGGATTACTTTGAGAAGAAAATAGAAGACATTAGGTTAAACATATCTCAGCATGCCTTAACCCAGCCACTACACCCTACTATTGAGGTGGGCTCCATTACTGAGGTATTACCAAGATTTACAGAATTTGAGAGTATCTCTCTAGGCATGCTGACAAAACTTGTAATGTCAACAAAAAGCACAACCTGTTTATTTGATCCTATTCCAACAAAACTGTTTAAGGACCTGTGGCCCACTCTTGGGCCGACTGTACTTGAAATTATTAATCTTTCTTTAACTTCTGGATCTGTTCCGAAATGTTTCAGATCTGCAGTGATTAAACCATTACTTAAGAAACCTAATTGTGATGCTAGTGTATTGAAAAACTATCGACCGATATCAAATCTATCATTTTGCTCTAAAATTTTGGAAAAAGTGGTGTCACGGCAGCTCGTGGACTATCTTACTGAGAGTAATCTCTTTGAACCACTGCAATTTGCTTTTAGAAAATATCATTCCACAGAGACGGCTCTCACTAAAGTGGTGAATGATCTTCTGCTTACAATGGATTTGGGCACCACTATGGTTCTTGTGCTCTAAGATCTCAGTGCTGCATTTGATACCGTGGATCATCATATTCTACTTGATAGGCTGGAAAATCATTTTGGTATTACTGGGAGGGCCCATGCATGTTGATGTCATACTTGACCAGTTGTTTCACTGTGTTTTGTACAGTAACACAACCTCAAACCTTAGTGACATGAAATTTGGGGTTCCACTGGGGTTCATCTTAGGGCCCCTGCTTTTCTCCCTTTATATAGCACCCCTTGGGTACATACTGGGATTACATTTGACTGCTATGCTGATGATACTCAGTTATACATGCAGATAACTGCTGGTTATCTCATCCACATAAAATCCTTAGAAGATTGCCTTGCATCAGTGAGAAGTTGGATGTCTAGAAACTTCCTACTTTTAAACTCTGATAAGACTGAAATAATGGTTCTTGGTCCAGTGAGACAGCGGCATCAATTTGACTAGTTAACGCTTAGCCTAGGCTCATGTGTCATACATCACACTGACAAACTGAGGAACCTTGCGGTCATTTTTGATCCTTCCACCTGTGAAATATAGCGAAGATTTGTCCCATGCTGTCTATGGCTGATGCTGAGACTCTGATTCATGCGTTTGTCTGTTCTAGACCACTGCAATATTCTATTTTCTGCTTTACCGCAGTCCAGCATTAGAGGTCTCCAATTGGTTTAAAATGCTGCTGCCAAAGTTTTGACATGAAGCACAAAGTTTGACCACATTACACCCATTTTGTCATCCCTTCACTGGCTTCCTGTCCCAGTGAGATCAGATTTTAAGGTTCTGCTACTAGTCCATAAAATTGTTCACGGACTGGCACCTCCCTACCTAGCTGACCTAATTAAACCTTACGTACCGGCCCAGGCTTTGCGTTCTCAGAGTACAAGACTACTTTGTGTCCTAGGGTGAATAGGAAGTCTGTGGGTGATAGAGCTTTTTCTTATTGTGCACCTGTTCTGTGGAATGATCTCCCTTTCGTATGGCTAGAATACTGGCATAGTATAGTTCTATGCTTATTAGGAAATGGAGCGTACCGCGGCCCCAACTTTACCTAAATTCTGGGTCTTTTAGTATTTTAAATGGTAAATGGACTGCATTTATACCATGCTTTTCCATCTGCATCAGATGCTCAAAGCGCTTTACAAATAAAGCCTCACATTCACCCTGATGTGAGGGTGCTGCCATACAAGGTGCTCACTACACACCGGGAGAAATAGGGAATTATAAAGACCTTGCCCAAGGGCCCTTAGTGATTTTCAAGTCAGGCTGGGATTTGAACCGAGGATCTTCTGGTCTCAAGCCCAATGCCTTAACCACGAGACCATTACCTCCAAGTTTTTGTGGCCGGCGATCACCTTAAAATTTCCTGTTTTTCTTGTTGTTTAATGCTGACAAATTATACTGTGTTTCTTGTCTTTCTGATGCCTGATTCTGTTTTTTCTCTCTGTTTAAGGTGCAGCTCCATCCACAGATGGGTGTGGTATTTGTGCTGGAGACCGTCCTGTCCTGTGCACTAACAGCATTTCCTGTATATTCGTTTTGTGAATTTTCTGTAATTTATGTTTGTAGCATGGCCCAAGCAGAGGGTCACCCCTTTGAGTCTGGTGTGGTTGAGGTTTCTTCCTCAGAGGGAGTATTTCCTTACCACTGCTGCTCTGGGGGTTAGTAAGGTTGGACCTTACTTGTGTGAAGCGCCTTGAGGCAACTCTGTTGTGATTTTGCACTTTATAAATGAAAATAAATTGAAATTGAAATTGTTAATTGTGCCCAGAATGTTGGCATTTTGGTCATTGAACTTTGTGGTGGGGTGTCATAATAACGCACCAATCAATCGCTCTATGAGGCTCATAGCATCCGATCAGTTAGTCGTTCCGTGCAGTGTCATAACAACGACTCAATCAATCGCTCCGTGTGGTGTCATAACAACTAATCAATCAGTCACTCCGTGAGGTGTCATAACATCTGATCAGTTAGTCGCTCTGTGCAGTATCATAACAATGCATCAATCAGTTGCATCATGCAGTGTCATAACATCCATTCGGTTAGTGGCTCTGTGCGGTGTCCTAACAGCGAATCAATCAGTCACTCCGTGCGGTGTCATAACATCCGATCGGTTTGTCGCTCCGTGCAGTGTCACAACGGATCAATCAGTCGCTCCGTGAGGCATCATAATGACGGATCAATAAGTCGCTCTGCGAGGCATCATAACAATGAATCAGTCAGTTGCTCCGTGAGGCATCATAATATCCGATTGGTTAGCGACTCCATGTGATGTCACAACAGGTCAATCAGTCGCTCTGTGATGCATCGTAACAACGGAGCCTGGTTCACACAGCAGGATAATGTTAAGGACACCCCGCCAATCATGATGACACTAAAGATAATCTTACGAGATATTTCTGTCATGTGTGGTGTGTTAAGAGCACTCTGATCTGCTCGAAAGGACGCAGCCAATCAGAAAGTGAGGTCACAGACTCACGGAGCGAAATCTAAAATCAAAACGGCTTACCAGAAAGTCTGGTGGTCACGCTGTCTCCACTACTTTAAAGAATGCCTTTTCTTTTTGTACCTTTTTTCCCCCTCTGTTGTAAATAGTCCACAAACTATCTCCATTTGTTTGCTCTGAAGTCACTTGTAATCTCGAGAAATTTTGCAAGATTTCCTGTCTGACCTGGAAATGTTTGTGTGGTGTGTGTTGTTTTTACTGTTTTGCTGCACACCACACACTGTATGACCAAACCTGTCAGATCAATGATTTGACATGTGCTGGCTTGAGCAGGGGGACCTTGCTGCCCTGCAGGATTTTAAACCATGACAGCATCATGTGTTACTAATGTAATCTTTGTGACTATGGTCCCAGCTCTTTTCAGGTCATTGACCAGGTCCTCCTGTATTATTCTGAGCTTTCTCAGAATCATCCTTACCCCACAAAGTGAGATCTTGCATGGAATCACAGACCGAGGGAGATTGACAGTCACCTTGTGTTTCTTCCACTTTCTAATAAATAATCATAACAGTTGTTGTCTTCTACCAAGCTGCTTGCCTGTTGTCCTGTAGTCCATCCCAGCCTTGTGCAGGTCTACACTTTTGTCCCTGGTGTCCTTAGACAGCTCTTTGGTCTTGGCTATGGTGGACAGGTTGGAGTGTGATTGATTGAGTGAACAGGTGTCATCGAACAGGTCTGATGATGGTTTTAAAACGTATCTGAACAGCTAATCTGCTAACAAAAACATTAGCGTCGATAATAATCGGTTAGTGGATTAGCTGAACAGTGCCCACCACTGGATATAATCCCTGTGATCCTGGGAGCGCCAAATGGCTCCAACAACACCACACCAACTATAAAGTTTGGAGTTGAGAACATCATGGTGTGGGGCTGTTTTTCAAGATGCAGCACTGGCAAATGTAATATAATTGAAGGAAAGATGAATGAAAAAAATGTACCAAGACATTCTTGATAAAAAATCTGCTATCTATCAGGATGATTTAGATGAAAAGAGGGTAAGACAATGATCCCAAACACACAGCCAAGGAAAATCAGTTGGTTTCAGAGAATGAAAATAAAGTTGTTAGAATGTCCAGCCAATCACCTGACTTGAATCCAATAAAAATTTATGGAAAGAACTGAAATCAGCGTTCATAGACACCTTGAAGATTTGAAGACTGTTTGTGTGGAAAAATGGGCCAAAATCACTCCTGAGCAAGGCATGTGACTAATTTCTCCAAACAGGCTTTTGTACGAAGTATTAAATAAATTTCAGTAAGTGTGCTCAATACTTACTGTCTGTGTCATTCCATCTCATTACATATAACTTAATTTATAGACATTTGTGGTTTGATTTCTTTGTATGTGTGGATTACTTTGGTTGTTACCGACATCTGGTGAAAATTTCATGTCAGTACCACCTTTAGAAATATGGATATAATGGAGAAATAAAGGAAATTTAATATTTTTGTTGTGTTTCACTTGCTTTGCATGTGGACCAATGAGCAGTTTGCTTATTTATGTCTATTTTTCTCTCTCACTGTGAGTGTGAGCACATGGAGTACTGAGCACCTTGTCTCTCCATCTCTCTGAGTCTGCATGCCAGAAGCGCTCTCTCTCTCTCTCTCTCTCTCTCTCTCTCTCTCTCTCTCTCTCTCTCTCTCTCTCTCTCTCTCTCTCTCTCGCAATGGTGGAGAGAGTTAAATGCTCAAAGTGTGGTTGTGGTAATTGCACTTGACTTTTTTGTTAAATGGTGTATAGAAAATAGTAAGTCCCTTCAGCTTCTCCCTTGTTTTCACTCAGGGTTGCCAAAGCAGATTCAAGGTGGATCTGCATGCAAGTTTTACACCAGATGCTCTTTCTAATGCAACTCCACATTTCATAGAGAATGGCAATGAAGTGCGCAGGAGTGCAGAGCCAAAATAGCGTGTCCAAAATAGACTGTCCTGTCCTGCCAGGTACTCGGATAATGGGCTTCTAACAGTCTCATCCTTACCACTAACATGCCTCTAAAATCCTTGTTTGCCCTCATACTGTAGTACCTCGTGCACAAACTGCCCCACGCTGTTGTTGCTAAATTTTGAACTTCTTGAAATTAGTGCCACGCTCAGAGATGAGCCTCGGTAGCCAAATATTCTGCCTCTAAGAGCCACTATTCTCCTGCATTTCTTGAATAACACCACTTGTACCAAAAAAACACGCTTACGTTGCTCATTATTCATTGTTCATTATTCGGTGTGACCAGGGCTTTATGCATTCACGTGTGAGTTAACGGGGTTCACCTGTAGTCTAGCCTCATGGGCTGTTTAATACCTAGTTGTAAAGAATGAAGTTATTCTTTCATATTTCGATGTTTTGTTTTGTTTTATGTTTTGTTCTTGTTTGTTTTGTGTGCTTGTTTTAACCAGAACCATTGCAGTGCAGATAGATGAAGAGGCCAAGAGGGAAGCAGCGCTTCCCAATGACCAGCCAATGAACTTGCAGCGGCTCTTCCTCGGTGGCACTCCTGGAGAACTAGGGCAGACAACAAACAGAGTCATTGTCCCATTCCAAGGATGCATATGGAACCTCATGTTCAACTCTATGTATGTAAGATCTATCTAGACAATATGCACTCACTGGTCATTTTAGTATTCTTTTTTTATTCAGTTCTTCATTACCTGCAAATATCCTATGAGTCACTAACATTACATAAAAAATTTATAAGGATCTGATGATATAAAATCCAATATAATCACCATTGAAATTGAGGAAGAAATATGATTTAATTGACTTTGAACATGGATAGAGTATTAGTGCAATACTGGCTGGTTTGACCATTACAGAAACTACTGCAGCTGGGATTTTAACACAGAAAAAAAAAAAATCGGTTTCTCATTCCAGCAAAAAATTGCATACTGAATACTGCAAATGCCTTCAGATGTCTTATGGTGTACTGGATTGTTTTGTGTGTGTGTGTGTGTGTGTGTGTGTGTGTGTGTGTGTGTGTGTGTGTGTGTGTGTGTGTGTGTGTGTGTGTGTGTGTGTGTGTGTGTGTGTTAGAAGAATGAGCAGCGTCAATAAATAAAATAAAAATTAACATGGCAGGAGCCATGTTAATTTTTAAGGAAAGCGGCGGCTCCGCGCGTGGTCTCTGCTTGCAGTAGCACGAATCCAACAGTGCCAAAATTACATGCAAAATAGCCTTACTGTGAATGGAATACAATGACAAATGGTACAAATAATTCATGGCACGTGACATACAAACCACCAGTGAAATTACATGGATCTATTCAGGCATTATATAAAGTTTATAATATATCGTATTATAAAACTTTAATAATAGAGTGTGTGTGTTTGTGTGTGTGTGTGTAATATATATATATATATACACACACACACACACAGTTTTCCAGAAACCACCTGGCAAATTTAAGTCTCCTTGCAGTTTGCTGGGGAGTTAGTTCGCTCTGAGACTAAATTTTGTATGGAAAGAGATGCAAGTCAGCCCTTAGCATGCGTTGTACAGAACTCAGCGATGTTTGTTCTCTGAATTAGGGTCAACTGTGGCATTTTTGCAGGATTTTAATGTCTTGCAGAACAAGCTTGCAGAACAAACTTCCTTGTATTCATATTTTAGAGTACTTTGGGTACATTTTTGAGACACCCTATAAATTATGCAAAGTTGTTGCAGGTGTTGAACACAACTTTGGTCAAGATGCTGTGCTGCGTCTACACATGGCCTCTTCATATAAGGATGATCTAGGAAGAATTCTACGTAGAGATCATAGAGGGCCTGGACTGTAGTCATGTGTGCTTCCTTGGCTCTTTTCATGTGCTTGGCTTCAAGGATCTGCCTTGTTGTGGTTGGACCATATATGTCAGCTTCACTCCAAGCATGGACAAGCCCACTGTCTTTGATGGCATTCCCAGCTGCCCACAATGCAGCCATCACAGTATGCATCTCACCCAGTCTCAGCACCCACTTGCCCTTGCGATCATCCCTTGTCCTCTCAAGCTGTTTGGCTTGTTCATACAACCCCTGGCAAAAATTATGGAATCACCGGCCTCAGAGGATGTTCATTCAGTTGTTTAATTTTGTAGAAAAAAAGCAGATCATAGACATGACACAAAACTAAAGTCATTTCAAATGGCAACTTTCTGGCTTTAAGAAACACTGTAAGAAATCAAGAAAAAAAGATTGTGGCAGTCAGTAACGGTTACTTTTTTAGACCAAGCAGAGGAAAAAAATATGGAATCACTCAATTCTGAGGAAAAAATTATGGAATCACCCTGTAAATTTTCATCCCCCAAATTAACACCTGCATCAAATCAGATCTGCTCATTGACATTGACCCTATGCGTTGACATTGACCCTATGTGTCTTTTTGCAAGGAATGTTTTTGCAGTTTTTGCTTTATGGCAAGATGCATTATCATCTTGAAAAATGATTTCATCATCCCCAAACATCCTTTCAATTGTCCAAAATATCAACATAAACTTGTGCATTTATTGATGATGTAATGACAGCCATCTCCCCAGTGCCTTTACCTGACATGCACAGTCATATCATCAATGACTGTGGAAATTTACATGTTCTCTTCAGGCAGTCATCTTTATAAATCTCATTGGAAAGGCACCAAACAAAAGTTCCAGCATCATCACCTTGCCCAATGCAGATTCGAGATTCATCACTGAATATGACTTTCATCCAGTCCACAGTTGCTTTTCCTTAGCCCATTGTAACCTTGTTTTTTTCTGTTTAGGTGTTAATGCCTTTTCGTTTAGCTTTTCTGTATGTAAATCCCATTTCCTTTAGGCGGTTTCTTACAGTTCGGTCACAGACGTTGACTCCAGTTTCCTCCCATTCGTTCCTCATTTGTTTTGTTGTACATTTTTCGATTTTTGAGACATATTGCTTTAAGTTTTCTGTCTTGACGCTTTGATGTCTTCCTTGGTCTACCAGTATGTTTGCCTTTAACAACCTCGTGTTGGAGCCATGATTCATGTCAGTCCACTTGGTGCAACAGCTCTCCAAGGTGTGTTCACTCCTTTTTAGATGCAGACTAACGAGCAGATCTGATATGATGCAGGTGTTAGTTTTGGGGATGAAAATTTACAGGGTGATTCCATAATTTTTTCCTCAGAATTGAGTGATTCCATATTTTTTTCCTCTGCTTGGTCTAAAAAAGTAACCGTTACTGACTGCCACAATCTTTTTTTCTTGATTTCTTATAGTGTTTCTTAAAGCCAGAAAGTTGCCATTTGAAATGACTTTAGTTTTGTGTCATGTCTGTGATCTGCTTTTTTTCTACAAAATTAAACAACTGAATGAACATCCTCCGAGGCCGGTGATTCCATAATTTTTGCCAGGGGTTGTATAAGGTATGTCCAAGGTGATAACCATCTTCCTGTCAGGTCCCATGACCGTGCAATTGATTTATTGTGTCTGTTTCAGGACTATGATTAGTGTTTTTGCCATTCATGGGCAGGTGTAGGTATCAAAGGCAGGGCACGAACCTCTGTCAAAGGTTTTTCAGATGACAAGAGAGAGTTGTAGGCTGCCCAGATAGGGGTGTTATGACATTTGCCACGGCCACCCTGTTGGCATGCTGGCTGTTCTGGATCATGCATTGCTGTTGACTCACTAAGGACAGCTTAGGGTGAATGTTGATGTGTATTTCTTATATCTAAGGCCTTAACTATCATGCAAAAGTTAGCTGATGTGGATCATCATTGCATCTTCCTGAAGAGAAGAAAGTGAGATCTCAGTATTATATGTTGGTTTGGATAGGTCGTGGCTGTAAAGTTCAACAAAAAGTTGTATGATCATAAACTGGATAAACAGACATTCTGTAATTTAATTTAATTAATTTAATTTAATTTAATTAGCTTATAATGCGCCAAATCACAGCAAAAGCCGTCTCAAGGCGCCTTACATAAAACAAGTCAACATAAAATTGAATAAATAATTAAAAATGAATTAAAAAAAATTCAAACACAAATAAAAACAGAAGTAAAAGAATAAAACAAATACGTGTCAGAAGGTCTGAACATGTCCGAACTGTAATGAAGACACCATTAGTTCAGATTTTAAAATTTGTCAGAAACACTTTAGAAAACACAATGTAACATTCTGACACTCCAGACTCTGTAACAAAGTGTAATTAATACAGTAATGACCTTTCAAAAATGACCTTTCAGCTTTGACGCTGTCAAGGTTACTGAAGGTCCACAGAAAAAATAGCAACATTTTTCCACTTCCTGGCAATGTTAAGAACACATTCATAATAATTGCAAAAAATTTACATGCAGAACCAACGGATATACCAATGTGTCATTGTCGGTGGCCCGCCCAGGGGGGAAATTGGCTAAACTACTCACCGACATATTAAAAAACAGCTGGCTGAGATATTTCAAATAAGGGACATATATCAAATTCCACACACTGTAACACAAAAGCAAGATAACAATAATTTGAAACTTTATTCAAAACTTTGTATACACAACCCGAAAAAGATAAATTGAAGGTGGAGGCCATTTTTTGACCTAATAAAACTATCAAAAGTGAGGGATGAACAAACTAAACTTCTTATGAGTCAAATTAGAGATGAAGAAGTTGAAATGTCAATATTGCGTTTCAAACCCAATTAGGCACCAGGGTGATGTACCACTGTGATGGTAAACCATCCAGGAAATGGAAAGGGAAGACCATTTGATCCCTATAATGAAGGCCACATGTAACTATGCAATAAAACCTGCCTAATGCCACATTCACACCGGGCGCAATGCGAGCGACAGCAGCGACAGTTTGCCATGTAATCCCTATGTAAGGACACGTTTTGGCGCCAAGTCACGCAGCACGACGCAATGGACGCGAATGAAGCGAAGCGAGTGAAGCGAAGCGAGTGAAGCGATTTTGAGCGATTGCCGCGTTCGTGGCATGATATTGCCTTGTGTCACGTCACGTTGCCCTCCTCCCCAGGTTGAAAAATCTGAACTTTTTCATCTTGTCGCGCCGCGATGACCAATCAGGGACTGAATATGTAGTGATGTGGAGATGTCTGTAGTTTGACTGAGTTGGATGTGAACATGTCCTGTCTCTGGTAGCCAGCCTGTGAGCAGGACTTATGTCTCTTTTGTCCTTTATTTCACAATTATGACAGAGGTTTTTGGAGCAAGCAGCAGCCCCGCAGCAGGGGGAGTGGAGTTTTTTTTTCTTTACATGCGCGCGAGCGAATCGTCCGTGGAGATTATTTTACTTATTAACTACACAGATGTATAATAAAACAAATGGTGACTGGTTTCTAAACACAATTATGACAGAGTTTTTGGGGGAAGAGCGAGCAGCAGCCCCACAGGAGGGGGAGCGGAGTTTCTTTCTTTTTTTTTACGTGTGCACGCGCAAATCGTCCATGAAGATTATTTTACTTATTAACTACACAGATGTATAATAAAACAAATGGTGACTAGTTTCTCAACACAATTATGACAGAGTTTTTTGGGGAAGAGTGAGGAGCACCACAGCAAGTAGCTGAGTTTTTTTTTTTAATTGTTATTTTTAATTTTAATCGTGTGTCATACATCACACTGACAAAGTGAGGAACCTTGGGGTAATTTTTGATCCTTCGTTGTCCTTTGGCCTCCACATTAGAAATATTACTAGGACTGCTTTCTTCCACCTGCGAAATATAGAAAAGTTT